>NW_020450960.1:3129868-3160507 GCF_003343035.1 Apteryx rowi
GGGCCGGGCCGGGCCGGGGAGGTGGCTGACGTGGCACCGGAGGGGCCGGGGTGGTGGCCGGGGTGGCTGGGGAGGGTCGAGGTGGTGGCCAAGGAGGGGCGGAGGTGGTGGCCAAGGTGGTGGCCAAGGAGGGGCGGAGGTGGTGGCCAAGGTGGTGGCCAAGGAGGGGTGGAGGTGGCGGCCAAGGAGGGGCTGAGCTGGTGGTCAAGGTGGTGGCCAAGGAGGGGTGGAGGTGGCGGCCAAGGAGGGGCTGAGCTGGTGGTCTTGGTGGTGGCCGTGGAGGAGCCAAGGTGGTGGCCGTGGTGGTGGCCGTGGGAGGGACTGAGGTGGTGGCAATGGTAAGGGCCAAGGTGGTTGGTCGCCAGGGTGGAGCCGAGGTGGTGGTCGTGCTGGCTGAGGTGGCCAAGGAAAGGGTCAAGGTGGTGGCCACAGTGGCACCTGAAGTGGCTCTGGAGGGGCTGAAGTGGTGGCAGTTGAGGGCGGTTGAGGTTGTGGCTGTGGTGGCAGTTGATGGTGGCTAACGAGGGGGCTGTCATAGTGGTCAAGGTGGCCCAAGTGGCCAAGGGGGGCTTGAAGAGCAGGTGGCTATGGTGGTGGCCATGGTGGTGGCCATAGCAGCTGAGGTGGCGGTGGCTGTGGTGGCCGCCGTTTTGGTGGCCGCAGCAGCAGGCCAGATCCGGTTCCCTCCGGAGGGAACGGCAGGCCCCGGTGCAATCTCGTCCCTGCCCTGAGGGATGTTGCTGGTTCACTGGGTAGGTTTGCTCTCCGCTGAGTCAGAAGGTCACTGGGGCTGAGGGAAACCTGGAACGATGCCATCCGCTGCCGTCGCCGCCTCCTCCTCCTCCTCCTTCTCCTCCTCCTCCTTGGGAGGGTGTTTGCCGTGTGCTCCGGGTGTGGCCCTTCCTGTCTTAGATACGGCCCCCACCCTGGGCTGGCTTCGTGGAGTGCTGTCCTTGGCCACCTGGGCACATCCCTGCCTCCAGCTGAGAGCCAGGGGCCCAGGAGAAAGCCCTTGGGGAGGGTCCTGGCTCCTTCTTGGCCCCGGGGCTCGTCCTGCAGCTGAACTTGCCGTAGGCATCATCTTTTCACTGCCTGGGGTGATGTTAGGGGGAGCCGGGGGCTCAGCCCTGCGTCCCGTGGCCAGAGACCCCCGGCAGGGTGGTGGGTGATGGCACGTCCCGTCGTGCTTGTCTCCTCCGTGCAGTTGTCTTCTGTAGTAGGTGGCCTGGCCCAGCAAGAGTAGAGTTGCTGGAGGTGTCGCCCTTTGGCAGAGGTGTGCTCGGCTGCTTCCGCCCGGTGCCGTTAGGGATAGCGCGCACGTCACGCGGCGGCTCTTCCTGCAGGGCACGTCAAAAGGAGCTGTCGCCTCCTCTCCTCGCTTTTGCCAAGGGAGAGGCCGGTTCCGTGGCACTCGAACCGGATGCCGTTGCCTCGAACCTTCTCCTTGGTTTGCCCTGCGGAGTTAACTTCCAGGTACCCGTGACTGCACGCAGGCGTGTTTACTGCTCCGAGGAGCGCGTTTTGAGATCTGCGATAAGGAAGGAGCGGCCATGGGAGGCAAGAGGGTCTTTGGAAGAGGCTGCGCTTTTGCTTCGGAGGTTCCTCAGATGCTGCCGGTGTCTGGCTCTACCTTCCTCCTGGCCCTAAATGCACGGACACCACCGTGATGGCCCCACCGCCGAAACCCGAGCAGAAAAAACGCGCCAAGGAGTGCGATAGTCCTCTTTGCAGTGTACAAACACCCACACCAGCTCTGTCACCCCAACTTTCGAAGCGCTACCGTTCACCCGCTTATCTCTAACCAGGAACCCCGGATCAGGCCACGGCCAGCATCGGGGTTGCGGCACGGAGACCTCCCGGCCCTGGCGTCCAGCCTGCTTGCCGTGCCGCCCCTCCGCAGCAGCGCGCCGTCGGCGTCGGCTGGGACCCGTCACCGCGTTGCTCGCCCGCGGTGGATCGGGCAGCGCCCCCGAGGCTGGGAAAGCCGCTCCGAGCGCCTGCTTTCCCGCGGTCCGAGCGCGCGGCGCGGCTGCGGAGGGGCGGAGGGGCCGCGCGGTGCCACCGCCGTCCCCGCGTCACGTGCCTGGCGGCTGGGCTGCGGTGGGCAGTGCTAAGGGGCGCGCGGGGAGGAGGGGGGGGGATGTAGGACCCTTCGCCTTCCGGGTTTCCTTGCGGCTGCGCTGGCGGACTGGAGCATCCCCCTTCCCGGGCAGGCCCCTCGGGGCCGGCGGGCTGACGCTCCGCGTTTCCGCCGCGCGGCCGCTCGGAGGTGCGGAGCCAGGGAGCGGCACGGACGTGCAATGGTTGCAGCTTGCGTGCCTGATTAAATCGCTCTCCCTGTGCTAATAACAGCTCGCTTCCAGCCTGCAGAGCAGCAAGGGCCCCACCCTGCTTAACCGTCTCTAGCCCGGCCGCTGGGCCGTGGATTTCCCCGGGGCATCGCCACAAAAGCGGCATGAGCCGGGGGATTAAGCACCGGGCTGCGGAACAAGGAAGCGGGGCTGCGTTCCGGGCTGGCTGCAGGGTGACCTTGGACGGGTCGGGCTCTGCCTTTCAACGTCCTTCCCCGTGAAATGGGGCTGGTGGCGCTTCCCCGGGAGGTCGGGAGGGCTCCGCTCGCTCCGGCCTGGGTCACGTTGCGGAAGTGGAAAGAGTGACAGCTCTGGAAGCGCCGAGCTCTTTGCCGGCTGCTGATGCTCGGTGCGGGTGCAGAGTCGGGTGACGCTGGGCTGCCGCCGCGCGAAGCGCTGACCTGCCCGGAGGCTGCGGCCGCGTGCGCACAACAGCGGCCAGCCAGGCAGCGTGCTCTGCCCCAGCCTGGGAATTTTTCCAAATATGAGGCTGGAAACTGGGGGATGGAGAAAGAGGAGAGCTTAAGCAAGTCATTGTAGGCTCCGGTTGCAGAGCCGCGCTCGTCTTTCTCCTGCTGTGTCTTTAGGTGCATTTCCTGGGGGCCGTGCGGGGTCTGAGGAGGATCCATGGGGAGCGAGGGAAGCCCTTCCAGGGGAGCCGGGGGTCGGGACTAGTCCCCGAGAGTCCTGGCATCTGTCTGTTCACGATCTGGGTGTCAGCTGGGTCTGAGCTGCTCGGCACTGCGATCATGGGAGCAGAAGAATGAAAGCGTTTCCATGTTGGGTCAAAGCAATGGTCCATCTAATCAGAAATCCCATCTCTGGCCGCTCAAACAGCTGAGCTGGTTAGAGGAAAGGCTCAGTAATCCTGCTAATGGGCGGATTTCAGGCCCCCTCCCTGGGTGGGGTGGGGGGGACGCCGCTGGGCAGAGGTGGCTGTATGTATGCCCAGCAGCGGACAAGGCTCCTTTCCCAGCTGAAAGTCCAGAGATATGGGACAAAGTCCGCTCCTGCTTCCTGCCTGGATGCTCTCTTCTGCCCGAGTTTACAGGCTGGATGAAGGCCCCAAGCCGCTTTTGCTGTAGCGTTCCCTTGCTGTGCAAATCACGAGCAGCCGGCGTGACTCCGCCGCGAAATGCTTCCTCTTGCAAGTCGTAAACGTTGTCGGGCCGCTCTGCTCCAGCGTGTTGTTTCCACCGTCCTGACGAAGGTCCCGGCCTCTCTCCTGCCTCCGATGATGTTGCTTGTGCAGCTCCAGCCGAGGCGGGCTGCTGCCAGAGCCCTGACTTGTGCCTGCGCAACGGCTCCGTCCTGGCTGCTGCTTTTCGGCTGTCAGAGCTCCTCTGCAGCTGCCTGGCCACCGTCCTCGCTCCTGTTCGCTGAGGGAGAGAAACCCTATCGCTCTAATCTGCGTTGGCACCTGAGAGATGGAAAACGAGTTAACTCCTTGGGCCGCCCCCGTGCGAGAAGGTGTGCTAGTTAAAGGAGCACCGTTGGGAAAAGCAGCGCGTTTCAGCTGGATCGTTGCACGGGGTAACACCGGGGACCACGGGAAGCGGGATGGACCCATGGCACGTCTCCTCTTCTCCCTCAGGGCCTTTTACCTTGTGCAGTCTATTTTAAGCGCTTCCGTTGGCCCCTGTTCCCATGGTATCAGAGCACCTCTCGGTTCTTAATGCATTTATTCCCACCATAACCCTGGGAGGTAGAAGAGGGTTATTAACCCCTTGGGGTGGGCGCTGAGGCACAGGGAGGTCAAGTGACCTGCCCAAGGCTGCGCAGATGGTCTAAAACGAAGCAAGAAATCCAGGTCCTGCCGGGGCGGTTCTTGCCTGCGCTGGTTCATATGCTGTGCGAGGCCACTTGTTCTGGAGAAAAAACTGGTGCCTGTGTGAAGTTTCTCAGTTGGGAGCAAGAAAGCTGAAAGCTTTTTCTTTCGCTCTCCGAGCGCCGCTTGCAAACCCACACAGATCGCGGCAGCCTTTTAACCCTCGGCAGTGCTGCGAAAGCGAATGTGCGGTTCCTGTGCCTCGTTCCGGCAGGGCTGCCCGAGCGTGCTGCTCTTGCGTGGGGGTGTGTATGTGGGGGGTTAGTCCAGTTTTTGGCTATTGCTTTGTACAGGTTTCGCAATATTGCTCTTAATCCCCTTATGAAGTAAAGGAATTGATGTTCCAAAAATTTTTAATTAGGATTGCTGCTTTTTTTTGGTGCCAGCTTATTCCAGCAGCAACAGACTTCCTGCGTGTTGGGGTCACCGTGATGTTAAAAATAAAGCTTTAAATGCTTTATAACGCTAGGGAGTGCTTGCTGAAGGCTGCGCGATTGCTTTATCGTGTGCAGCGGCGAGCTGCAGCAGCTCGGTGGGGACTCGGATGTGACGGATCGGTGTGCCGGGCGCGAAGCCGTGGGGACGTGGGATGACGGAGGTGTGCGTTAGGACTCGAGGCGCTTCGGGGCTGGGCTGCAGCAATGCCGCTGCGTGTCCGGGCGGGAAGTTCCTGCACGTTGCTCTGATAATAACCGAGATGTGAAATCTCTCCGAGCACTTGATTTCATCTATCTTCTGCTGCCATATGGCAGAAGTGTCACTGCGTGGTGTAAACACGGTGCTGGTATTTTAGTCCCAAGCTTCACGGCTCTGCTGAGATGAAGGAGGCCACGGAGACGTGCAGGCGTTCCAGGCCCCCCGCGTCTCCTGTTCCCTGGGATTATTTCCACGAACGCGGTAATGAATTTGTTAATCTGTAAAAGGCAAAGAGTGACACTTCAGAAAATCTGAACAGCAGGAATCCAGTGGCTGGCCCGAACTGGAAACTGTGAGCTGCTCTGCTGAACAAAGAGAGGTGTGTCTTCAACCACAGCTATTCCACCTGGAGACAACTGGAAGAATTACTCTTGCAAATAATGTTCCATAAGATCCGATAAAACTATTTCGCTGGAGTCGTATTTCTTTTTAGCAGGAAGGTTTTATTTCATAAGACAATATCATCATTGACTTTGACTCCGGCGCTGATGGGAACATAAGCCACTGGAAGGTGAAGAGCTGAGCAGAGATGAAGTGAAAAAGCATTTACCTGCCAAGCGGGAGCGGGAGCCCGGGGCAGGTCTCCGTGCCTCCCGCTCCAGCAACGAGCACGCGAATGCCTTTACCAGAGCACGGAGCTGAACTCCGGCTCCTGTGGGCGTTCGTTAGAGCTGTCACCAGCAGTGCGGCACGAGGCGTACGCGGTGCCGACGGCCTGGACTCCGGCTCCAGCAGGAAATCGTTCGAAACCCTCCTGGTTATGCATTTCTGTTAATGATTGGGGATCTCAAGTGGGGCTTGCGTTACCTTTGCCTTGCCGAGCTGTACTTCCCCGTTAAGGGAGCAAGGGCTGAATTCCGTTCTCATCCGGGCAGCTCAGCTCCTGCTCGGCGCTCGCTCAGGGAAAGGATCAGGTTTAGAAAATTCCCGGCCTGACGGCGCGGGGGGACTAATCCTTCGCTCGCGGCAGCGCAGAGGCGTCCCTGCCGCTCGGGGCTTGGGCTTGCCGGCCTAACGGGGGGAGCCTGCGACTTCACGAAGATCGGATGCGTTGGAAGCAGTCACGAAGCGATGACAAGATCCGTATCTCATTATCGGCTTCCTTGACCCACCTAGTTCCTTGCTATTATTGGAGCCTTTGCAGGGAATAAACAGGGGGCCGCTCTCTTGGAGAGCGCCGGGGTCGGGCACGTCCCTCGCTCCGTGCTCCCCGTCGTCGCTGGCCTCTCCGCCGTCCGCTTTTGCAGCGAGGCGAGTGCGCGTGGCGGCCTGGGGCAGCTGGGAATGCTTCCCGACTGCTGCAACGCTTTCCGAGGGGACTCTGGGTGCGGGGTGATTAAACCCCAGCCCGGAAGGAGGGATGGGGGCAGCCGCTCTGTGAAGGTGACCGGGGCAGAGGGTCTCTAACAGGGTCTGTCCCGGAGCAGGACCCGAGCGGCGGGGCGATGGCGCGCTGTCAGCGGGACCTGCAGCCATACGGAGCTGACAGTGCCATTCCCAGCCCACGTGGAAAAAGGCCCCCAGAGAGGGCGAGGACTGCAGCGCATAACCCGGGAGAGCCTGGAGCAGGGCGGGTTGCGGTGCGCTTGCGAGCTGCTCCCCGACAGCTATTCCGGCTCAGCGGAGCCACTCGATATTCGTGGGGAATGTGGACTTTGCTCCCAGCTCCCTTGCAGGACCCCTTGGAGCCTCCCCCCGGAGCGCTGCGAGCCTGTCCGGGACTCGCCGCGGCCGGCGGCGGCGGAGCTCCGGTGCTGCCCGGGGGCCGCGCTCGCCCGCCGTGTGCTGGAGCTGGGAGCGGAGGGGCGAGTTTCTCGCGGTATCCAGGGCAGCGTCGCAGGCTCCGAGCCTCTCCCTTTCCTCTTGGGAGGAGAAGTAAAAACACTTCGCTGGAAAAACTGTTGCATGTGGCTGCAGAGAAGCCCAGCGCGTCCCCGAGGAGAGGGGAGGAGTGCGGCATCGCCCGCGGCAGCGCTGCCAGCAAGTGCCCCGAGACCGTGTTTCGGGCAGCAAAGCGAGCCGGTGAGGAACCGAAACGTCGTTAATTCCCCGGCAGAGAAGGGGACCGAAGCCCAAGGATGAATTTATTGCCGATCGCCCAGGGAGGTCAGGACAGAGCTGCCAGTTGCCTCTTTCTTTTTTCCATCACCTCCCTGGTCTGTCCTGTGCCTTTACCGCAAAACCATCCTTCCTATTTATCCGAGTCGCCGATGAATCACCGAAGGAACATAAACACCACCTGTAGGAATTGCCCACCGCCTGACCAGCTGACCCCTCCCTGCCCTTGCAGCATTTAATCTTCTAATTAAAAATCAGAAGAGAGAGCTGCGCTTCACCCAGGGCCTGCCTCCGCCAGGCTGCTTCCCGGGATTAGCGCGTCTTGCAAACCTGCAGTCTCCGGGCTTGTCTGTACAGAGCTCGTCTCTGTTACACCAGCGCTGCTTTGAGCTGCCCTTACACAGACCTCTTTATTTTTATTTTTTTTTTCCCCTTGTGCCAACTGCAGCTGGCTGCCTGCTCGCAAAACCACATGCGTTTGGCGCAGGGTCACGAGGTGGGAGAGAAGCCGTGAAGCCGGGGTGCAGCCTGCGAGCCGGCTGCCGTGCCGAGGGCGTGGGAAAGGGGCGCCGGTGGCGGGGGTCTTGTGCCGAAGCAGTGTCCTCGCGGCTCCTCCGGCCTGAACCCGCTCTGCTAGAGTCAGGAGCGTCCGTGGAGAGAGCGAGCTGGGCTGCATTGGCGTGCGATCGTGTGGTTTCTCGCCGTGACTTTGTGTAATGGCCGGACCCAGCCCGCATCCTCGGGAGTCTGCTCCGGGCTTGTCTGCGCCGCGTTCCTGCTCTTTGAGAAGGTTTGGGTGGGGGGTCCTGTCCCGGTGGGGCTGGGTTTGGGGGCCCGGACGTGCCCCGGCCCGGGAGGGGTGTTGTGCGTGGCGGCGCGGTCGATGCAGCGCGCCCGAGCTTGCAAACTGGTGGGAGCAGGGAGTGTTGCGCCGAACGCCGCGGGGAAAGTTTGGGGCCGGCATCCCCCTCTGCCCGGCGTGTCCCCGCTGGAGCGACGGGGCTGGCAGGGCGCCATCGGAGCCGACGGGTGATCCCGGCGGCTCCCGGGAGGCCCCTCCTCTCTGCCTGTGCCATTGGCTCCGGCAGCGCCGGCCTGCGAGAGCCGAGCTCCGCCGGAGCGATGGGAGCCGGGAGCTGAGCGCCGGCTTGCCGGAGCTGTGCCGGAGCCCCTCCGGCTCGGCCATGTAGAGCCCCGGCCTCCTCCGCCCGGCAGCGGCGGCATGGGCAACGCGCACCGCAAGAGGAGCCCCGCGGCCGCCAAGGCCGGCTCCTCCTGGCTCTTCGGCCGCGCCGGGAGGCTCCGGGCCGGTAGGAGCGGGGGTCCTGGCACACGGCACCGGAGCGCCGCTGGGGGCTGGCTCCGGGCGGCTTTGGAGGGGGAAGTTTGTCGCCTCCGCTCTCGCCCCGGGCGCGGGGTGCTGGCGGGGTTTGGGGCCGGGCGCTGAGCCCGGGGATGGGGGGGCTCATCGCTGCCGGCCCCGGAGGGTCCCGGTCCCCCGACCCGCTGCGCGGGGGCGAAGCCGCCCCGGGCTCGCCCAAGCCGACGCAAGCTCCGGGGTGCGCGGGGGTTGCGCTGCACGCTGCGCGCTCGGCCGGGACCGGCCCGCGGCGGTCCTGCGCTGTCGGGATGATTTTCACCCGCTTGTTTTTTCCTAGCAGCGGCCCAGCGGTTGGAGCAGGGCGTCTCCCTGTCCGTGCCTCGGTTTCCCTCTCCGCGGCGGGTCTGAGGAGCGTTGGGAAGGGGGGAGCCGCGTCTCCGTCCGCCCCGGCTCCGCTCTGCGTGTTCGCCCCCGTCCTGCGCGGCGAGGAGGGGGAGAGGCCGGCAGTGGAGGCGGCGCTCAGCTCCGAGCAACGTGCCGGCGGGGGCACCGATCCCGCGGCTTCTTCCTGCTCCGGCTCCGCGGATGCAGCTCGAAAGCCCAGGAGGAGTTGGGGGGGGGGGGTTAGCTCTTTTCCCCGGAGCGGGGAGGGAAGAGCCCCGCGCCAGCCTTGGATGCACGGATGGCAATAGCAGGGCCGGGCTGCCCTGTCCCCGCGAGCTCCCTGCCTGGCGCCGCGCGAGCGATGAAACGTCTCTCGCGGGAACTTTGTCCCGCCGATGCTGAACTGTCTCCTGGTGCCCAGCGCCGCCGGGGAGGGAGAGGGGGCTCGACCAGCCTTGGGAAAAGGGTTTGTTGGAGCGGGGCTGGCGGGTCGGGGTGGCGTTAACCGGCTCGTTTGGCTCCTGGTCTCTCTCCGTTTCTGCTGCCAGCCCTGCCGGGATGCCCTGGATCTGCCGGCCCCGACCTCTCCCCATCCCTGCGTCCATCTGTCCGTGCATCCCGCCAGCGGCTCGCCCAGCCGGGCGGTCGGAGGGGTAAACCTGCCACGGGGCTGGCTCCGACCCCGGCGCCGGCTTGCGGAGGGACCAAGCGCCGTCCAGCTCCGGCTCCGCTCGGCCACGGGGATGGAGCCGCGCTCCGAGGGGTCTCCGCGTGCGTGGCTTCTCCCCTGAAAGCGGGAGACGTCGGGGTTCGCGTCGCGGGCATCGCTGGGAGCGCTCGGTGCTCCTCTCGAGCCGTAGCCCCCTAACCGAGGGGCGACGGGAGCGCGTCGCATCCGCAGCAAGGACCCTTTATCCGAACCGTTAGCGACGTGTCGACGCTGAACCGGTGTTAACCGAAGCAAACGGGTCCCGGTGTGCTGGCGGGAGATCCCTTTGCCCGGGGCTCGAGCGGGAAGCAAAGCGAGGGCCCCTTCCCGGCCACGCCGCCCTCGGACCATCCCGCGGCCAGCCCCGGCCCGGCAGCAGTCGTCTCCGTGGGAATTCCTTTCCACCTCGGCTGTTCCGCTGGAGCCGGTCTGGGCTGGTTCATCGATGACTTTGGTCGCTTCCTTAGGGATTTGTCGCGCGCCGGTGGGTCGGGGCGTTGCTGGCCGCCCGCCGGGGGTCTTGGGGGGCCGCCGGGGAATGGCCCGGCCCCCGTCTCCCGCCGGCACCGTCCCCGGCAAGGCGGCAGCGTGCCGGGGCCGCCGCCGAGGCAGAGGGGGGCGATGGGCAAGGAGGGAGGCCGAAGGGCGCGGGGCAGAAGGTGCTGAGAAAACATGGGGCGAGTTCTGTTTGTTCTCTGCCCCGGCTCCATGGCAACGGGACGGAGGCCACAAAGCCAAAGAATTCGCATTGTGTCGCTTCAGCGTTTCGGCGGGCGCAGCCGGGCTCGCCGGCGGGGGCAGGGTGCGCGCGGGCAGCCCGTTCCCCGCCGCTCGGCAAGGGGTTCGTCGCTGCCTCCAGGCACTTGTGCCCTTCCCCGGACCTTTTTCCAGGAGATGGAATGGTCCGGGGGTTTTTCCTCCCTGATTCCTTTCGCTTTGCTCCGTTATCCCCCTGTGCTCTGCTGCTGCCTCTTGTCCCTTCCGCCCCAGCTGGCTCCGGGACCTCGTGCCGACGGCACCGCTCTCCCGGCGGCGTGCAGCGCCGGAGTCTCGCCCCGCTGCACCCGGGTGCTTTGCAGGGGCTGCTCGGGTCCAGGCAGGCACCGGCCGCTCCAAAGGGCAGGAGCAGCCCCCGGGGGGGGGGGGGAATGCAATGGCGCGAGCCCGGGAGCTGCTCGGCAGCCGGGATCGCCGGTGGCTGCCTGCAACCTGATCCCCGACGCGGGCGGCGGTGCTCGCGGGACGCCCCGTTCCCGTTCCTGGCTGCCCCTTCCCCGGAGCGCGGCCCGGCTCGCTCTGAGCTGGATGCCCTGCCTCGGGTTTCGCAGCGCCGTCTCCCACGGGAGCTGCTTGGGGAAGGTCCCCGCTAGTCCTTGAGCGCCTCGGAGACCGAAGCCTCTTATCGGCTCCTTATCGGCACGGCCGCGCCAGGCGCTGCTGAGTCAGGGCGCTGGAACGCGGCTCCGGGCCCGGCTGCACCCTGGGGAAACGAGGTGCCGAGCGGAGTCAGCTGGGATGCGGCCGGCTCCGGTGCCACCGTGGGAGACCCCCGTCCCCGGGGAGCCCCGTGGCGAGGCGGTGGCACCTGCGGCCGCTCTCGCCGGCGAGCCGGGGCAGGCGCCCGGGGGCGGCGGGGTCGGGGTGCTCCGGCCGCGGGGGCTCGGTGCTGCCCGCCAGCCCCGGGGAGGGCGGCGCGGAGGCTCCGGCCGGAGGCCTTGGTGCCGGCTTCACGCCGAGCCGGCTCCGCAAACAGCCGGCGAGCAGATAAGGGCAGGGGCCCGCCCCGGCTCCGGGGTTTATCCTGGCGCTTTCCCCGGGCGCCGCCGGCCGGCGTCCCGCTGCTGCTGCTGCGAGCGCTGCTCCCTTCCTGGGGCCGCTCCAGCCCCGGCAGGAGCCGCCGAGCGCAGGCGGGCAGCGCCGGAGGCGATCCGCTTCCTCGCTGCCTCTCGCCGGCCGGGCCAAGCAAGAGGCCCGGTTTCCCCGCGCCGGGGTCCGGGCTGGGTGCTGGCTGCAGGACGGTGGGCGCAGGCGCGGCAAACCCTGCCCGGCTTCGTCTCGCCTCTGATGTTTTTCCAGGCTTTGCTTCCGCGTGGAGCAAAGTACCTGCTGCGACGGGCACCTCTGCTGCCCGGCTCCGAAGGGAGGGAGGAGGCGCCGGTGGTGCGTCCTCGTGGTGGCTTCTGCTGAGCCGGCGCCGCTTCTCGGGGATCCCGCTATTGCTCTCAGCTCGGCTGCCCTCGCCGGGCTGCCGGCAGGCTGCTGGGCCCTTCCCGCCCGGATCCGGCTCCTGGCCGGGAACAGCTGTGTTTGCCTTCAAACCTGTTTGGTGGCTTCTCCCAGGAGGGGCCGAGCGCCGGGGTGGGGATGCGGAGGGAGGCTGAGGCTCGCCGGGGTGGGAGAGCCGGGCTCTGCGGAGCCGGCGTCCCGGAGTGGGGCCAGGGCAGCCGTGGGGTTGGGAGAGGCTGTGGGAAAAGGGGAAAGTGCCTGGAGGAGCCTGGTGCGCGCTGGTGGCCAGTGTGCGGGACCGGGGCTCTCATGTTTGCTGCGGGACCTGGAGCAAAGTGGCTTCGTGCTTTTGCGTCTCCGCTCGTCCCTGCCGCGAGCGCTGCCGCCAACCGCGGCTGCAGGCGGCCTGCCGGACCGGCCGGGCTGCCGCCTCTCCCCGGCGGGGTTTCGCCCCCGTGCTGCGCGCGCTGCCTGAGCCGGGGCGCTCGGGTGGCTTTCTGCGCTGTAATTTAGAGGAAGAAAAAGACCCAAGTTGCTTTTGCATTCGAAATTAATTTGGCTCGTGCCTCTGTATGGGATCGCGTTTGAGATTAGAGGCAGCAGTTCAGGTTGGGCCGTGTTTATTGACTTTGCGGCGCCGTTTTCCTGGCCGAAACATCAGCCCTGGAGCGAGGGCTCGGGCGGTGGAGGAGAGCAGGCGGCCGGCGGCACTGCGAGGGGCCGCGGGGCTGGAGCCACGGTCAATGTTATTGCACCCTCGTCCTGCCTGGCGCGAGCCCCGGCCCGCGGCGCGTCCCGCTCGGCCGCGAGTCCCGCGTTAGCGTGGACCCGCTAATTGCCCCCCGCCGGGCTGCGGCTCCTGGCGAACAGGCTCCCTTTGCCCCCCGACGGAGGGGAGCCGGGAGCACGGGGACCCGGAGGATCCCGAACGAGCAGCTCTTTCGGAAGCGGCTTCGAGCGCGCGTCTGCAGGCAGCTGCTGTCGGGCCATGCTGGAGCGACCCGCTCCGAGGCACCGCGGGCGGATCGGCCGGGAGCAGGGCAGGATCCCTGCCCTCTCCTCCGGGGCGGCGGATGCAGC
Source organism: Apteryx rowi (assembly GCF_003343035.1). Taxonomy (NCBI): domain Eukaryota; kingdom Metazoa; phylum Chordata; class Aves; order Apterygiformes; family Apterygidae; genus Apteryx; species Apteryx rowi. The sequence goes on from NW_020450960.1 coordinate 3,142,522, forward strand.
GACGAGGATCGGCGGCTCCTCGGCTGCGGCGGAGCCGGGAGCCCCGCAGCGTCCCCGTGGCTGTGGGCTGGGGTTAGCGGTGCCACCGCGCTGGGCATCTGCTCTGGCTTCATTCACGCTTGCAGCTGGCGTTTCTGCAGCATCCAGTTTGCTGCCTCCTCCTCCTCTTCCTCCTCGGCACGGAGGGAAGGAGCGGTCCCCAAACGGCTGCAGCTCCCGCTGCTGGTCCCAGTCTGAGAGCAGCACGTGGTGGGAAGGGGCCTGCGGAGCAGCGGCGGGAGGTGCCCGGCCTCGTGGGCTCTCCGCATGGCGCCGCAGCCGGGCTTGCGGGTGCTGCCGGGACCCGGCTCGGTGGAGAGGAGGAGACGAAATCGCAGGCTGAGTTGCAAAAGCCCCGAGGAGCCGCGCTGCGGAGGCGGGTTCCTCCCCTTCGCCCTCCGGGCACCGCGCGGCCCCTTCCCGCCCGCCCGCGCCCCCCTCCTCCTCCTCCCCATTTTTGTCGGGTGAGTCAGCGGGGGCGCAGGGAGCTGTGCCGGGCGTTCCTGCCTCCCGCGCGGGACCCGCTGCCGCCGCCGCCGGAGGAGGCAAGTCGGGGCATCGCCGTGCAGGCGGAGATGGATGTTCGCGGCCGAGCCCGCCGGGCGCAGGGGTGCAGGCGTCGCGCGGAGGGAGGCGGCAGCTCCCGCTCACCCCTGCGCGCGAGGAAGCGGCTGAGCAGCATCCCTGGCTAAGGCGGCTCCGGCAGGGAGCTTGGCCAGCTCCCGCTGTGCAGCATCCGCCCGGATCCAGGGCCGTCGGGGCCCCAGCCAGCTTCCTCTGGGGGCTCAGCTCTGCCCCCTCCGTCGTGTGGCTCTTCCCGTTCCCGTCGCCTTGCTGCTGTCCCGGCTCTTTGCCGGAGCAGGGTGCCGGCTGGAGCGGAGCGAGCAGGGCTGAAGGCAGTGCATCCGGGCCGCCTGGAGATGGTGCTCCGCTGTGCCTGGCCCGGGGGGGCCTCGGGTTCCTTTTCCAGCAGGATCCCGCTGCCATGTGTGGGCAAGACATGTGCTGGAGCAGAGGAGTGCTGGGAGCCGGAGGGCCGGGGCGATCCGGGCGCGTCGCGAGGAATGCGCGAGGGCCGGGATGCCGGCTCCGCACGGGCAGGTTGCTGCCGGCACGGGCTGCAGCTGCGCCGTGTTCCCCAGCTGCCGAGAGCGGCTGCCTCCGCCGCGGGATCGGGCCTCTCCGTCCGCCTTCCTCCCTCCCGGCTGCCTCTTCTCTAGTCCGTTCTGTAGCTGGGTGAGGCTGCCGGGACGCGGAGAGCTTGAGGAAGAGGTAGCCAAGGTCACAGGGAAGGAGAGGAAAAGAGGCGGCCTCGGTCATGTGCCGCTGCATTCCCGGCACGAGGCTTATCCGGGGCTCCCGGTGCTCTCCTGGCTTGGGTCTCGGCTACGGCGTCCCATCCGGATCGCCCCTTGGTTGATGGCATCCTGCCTCTGTGCTGCCATGTGCCGTGGGGCTGCTCTCCCAGAGGCATTTGGGAGAAGGAAGCACATCAGGGAAAGCTCGCGGGCGAGCGGCTGTGTGCGAGAAGGAGGGATGTGTCTGCCCGCTCCCAGGAACGTCCTTGTAAACCCGCCGCGCGTGAGCACGCAGCTGCGCGTGCCGGTGCCATCGAACCGGCCGACCTGCGCCTGGGGCTCTCAGCGGATCGGAGGGAGGAAGCTCCCCGGAGCCAGCGTGCTCATTCCTCTTAGCCTGATCTGGGGGAGGTGGCGGGGTTTCCGTCCCTGGAGCAGACCCGAGGCTCTGGAGCTGAGCCGTGTGCGTGCAGGCGTGTGTGTGTATGCAGGAACATGCGTGTGCGCGCGTGTGTCCCAGCGGGGAGCCGGGACCTTGCTCCGTCCCGGCCATGGGGCTGGGGGAGGCCTGGAGAGGGGTGCGGAGCGCTTTCTGCTCCCCCTGCGGCACCTGGGCCGGGGACCCTCGCGGTGCCCGGCCGGGGATGCCAGGCAGGCGGCAGCGAATTAGCAAACTCCCCTCGTGCCTGGGGCGCCGCAGCTGCCGGCGGCCTTCCCGGGCTGCCCGCGGCGCCTGCCAGATGGTGCCGGGCTGCCCGGCCCGGGCGCCCGCTCCCCGTGGCCCCATGGATATGCAGCAGCGCCGGAGGACGAGGATGAGGATGGGCGGCCGTGCAGGGCTCCGAGCGAACACGGCCCGGCGGCGGGGGGGGGTGTTGTGCCTGCCCCTGCGGCTCCCGCGCTGGCCGGGCGCTTGCCGGGGGGGGGAAAAGCCTCCGGGCTCCTCCCCGTTGGCCGCACCGCTGTGCTTTGCAGGGCTGGAGGGGGGGGGATTCCCACCGGGAGAGCAGCTTCCCTGGGGGCAGGAGTCAGGGAAGCCCGCGGGTCTCTGCCGGCCCTGGAGCCAGGAAGGATCGATCCCTCCAGCTGCGCGTGGGGTGGGAGACGGGGGGCCCCGGGGGGCGCCTGGCTCTCGGGGAGCATCCGTGCGGGAGGGGAGGAGAGCTCCTGCTTTCCTCCCGCCGGGAAGGAGGCGCGCGGTGGGGGGGAGCGGCCGGGGCTGTCCCCCGGTGCCGCCGCGCAGCCGTCCCCCTCCGCTCCCTCCCGCTCCGCCGGCTCAGCCTGCCCCAGCCCTGCTCCCCGCGCGGACGTGCCGGCAGCATCTCTGCCCGGGCATCCTCCCGCGCGCGGAGCGAGGCGGCCGCCGGGATCCCGGAGCAGAGCCGCCCGGCGCAATAGGCAGCTCCAGCCCCGCTCCCGGGGGTCCCGCAGAACCGGAGCCTTTCCCTGGGCAGCATGGTGGTTTTCATGGGCAGGAACCTCTCCTCGCTCCTGGCTTTCTTCAAGAAGAAGGGTGAGCGGAGGCTGCGGAGGATGGGGATGGCGGGATAGAGGGATGGAGGGAGGCAGCGCCTTGTCCTCGCGCCACCCCTGCCCGCCAGGACCCCGCGCCGGCGGCGGGCGCAGCGGCTGCCCGGGCGCGCGGTGCCCCCCATCCCGGCGGGGAGGCAGGGAAAGGTCACCCTCGCTCGCTGGGACGTTAAGGGCGTAAATCACGGCGCTCCTCTCCGCTGGAAGGCGGCTCGGGGTGGGGAGGGATGGGGAAAGGGGCTGCCGAAACTGCGGGAACGAAGGGCTTCTGCAAAGGCGGGGGACGGGCAGCGGGACGGTAGCGGTGGGGCTGGGGGTGTCTCGGGTTCCCCGATCCGGCGGCGCGGAGGGCAGAGCCTCGGGCTCTCCGCGTGGCTCGCCAGGGCCGGATCCATTGTTCTGGCCGGCTCCATTGTGTGCTCGGAGCCCGCGGAGGAGCCGAGGGCTGCGGCTCGGCGCGTGCCGCGAGGCGTCCGCGGCGCTTTCCTCCGGCCCTGCCCCGTTGCTTGTCCTCTCCCTTCCCTTCTCCGGCGTGAAGTTGGTTTTTTCCGCTTGCTGTGGCCCAGGCGGGAGGAGCCTGAGGCTTCGCTCCGGGAGCCGGCCGGGCTGGTGTCCGCGTCCCTGCGTCGCCCCGGCTGGGCCTCGGTTCCCCCCGCCTGCGTCTCCGGCTTGTGGTCGCCCCCTGCCCGGATGGGGGGTGAATCCCGGTTTTCTGTGCTGCTTTGCAGGCCCGGAGGTGGTGCAAAAGCGAGGATAGTCGTCTTTCCATCCTTGTTTAATTGCCCCTGCTCCCCCCCCCCCCCCCGGCACGCGCTTGCTGGCTCGTTTGCTCCGTAACGGAGTTGCCGGGGTGGCGGGTGGTGCTGGGTCCCTGCGCTGTGCTGCGCCGGCGGAGCAGGGAGGAACCGCTGCGGCGCGAGACAGCCCGGCTCCAGCCTATTGATCGGCCTGGAAAAGGGATCGGTCCCAGGCCCCGCTCCGGCTCCCGGGAGGCAGGAGGGCTGGGAGGGGGCGGCACGCTGGGGAGGCCCCGCTTCCCCTCGCCCCGCTCCGCAGGAGGTGATTCCCAGCTCTGGAAGAGCTGTTCCCCATCCGGCTCGGGCTCAGCGGTGCCTCAGTTTCCCTATCGATGGCAGGGCCGGTTGCTCGGTGCCAGACCGGAGAGCGGGGCGATGCGGGGGGCCGCTCCCGGCTCTGCTCCGGGCAGCTGCGGGTGCTGTGGTCCCCATCTGCCTCCCGGCCGGGACTCGGGGCTCACCGTGCCCAACTCGGTGCAGTGGTGATGGCGCGGTCCCCGCTGGTGCGATGCCCTGGGCCGGTCCCCTCGTGCGCCCCACGCTCCCGTCCTCGCCGGGACAACCGGCAGCGCCATGCCGCAGGCAGGGACACGGCCCGGAGGAGGGCGAGGGGAGGGATGCTCCGCGCTGGAGCCCGGCCGCCCCCCGGGACCGGGACTGACCCCCTCTGCCTCCGCAGGCGCTGCCAAGCCCGACGGCGACAAGCGGCTGAGCGCGCCGTGCGCGGCGGCGGACGAATGCCCCGACAACGTCTTCTTCCCCAGCGCGCGCCCCCCGCACCTGGAGGAGCTGCACAGCCAGGCGCAGGCCGGCCTCAAGTCCCTGCAGCACCAGGGTAGGTGCCTCCGGCCCCCGCGGGCGCCCGGCCCCGGACGGACGTCGCTCCGGGACGCCCTGGGGGCGGCGCGGTCGGGGCTGTCCAGAGTCCGGTGCCGGTGGCATTGCCAGAGGTCCGCAGCCGTTTCGCTGGCTGGCTGCTGCCCACCCTGCTCCTCCTCCTCCTCCTCCCCCCCCTCAGCCCGCAGCCCCTCCGGAGGGGTTGATCCCCCCTTTTCTTCTTTCTCCAGAAAAGCAGAAGCAGACCAAAAGTGCCTGGGACCATGGAGACACCAACAGCCTCCAGGTGAGCGAGGGCCCCGAGCCGGGCGCTGGAGCCGGGGCAGCGCTCGGAGTGGGTGTCCCGGCCCCGCGGGGCTGCCGGGGGGGTTGGGAGACCCGGGGCAGCGGAGCCGGGATCGAGGGAGAGCCGCGGGCAGGGGACGGGGCAGACGCCCGGAGAGGGGCCTGGGGTGGCTGGAGGCGAGGAGCTGGCGGAGGAGGCCCGTGTCCGGCAGCGCAGGCAGGGGCTGCCCCTTCCTCCGTGTTATCCGCTTTGCCCCTGGGCCCTGTCCTCAATGCTGGCGCATTGTGCCCTGCCGCGTCCCCCGTGTCCCCCGTGGCCGCCGTCTCTCCCGAGGGAGATGGGGCGGCACGACGCGGACCCTCGCCCGCATCCAGTCCCACGGCGGGGCCCCTCTCCGGCTGCGGAGGGGCGAAAAACTCCCCCTCTTTTGGCGGAGGTTGGGTTTGCTGCTTCCCGGGGCTCTGACCCTGCTCCCGGCGCCTCGCCCGGGTCTGTTTGCTTTAACCGCTGGCTCTCGGCCTCCTTAACCCTTTGGAAGCGGGCGGCGAGGGGAAAGCGGTGCCGAGGCTCCCCGGGGCGGCTGAGCGGGGCCGAGGCGCTCGTGCTCGGTGCTGGAGGTCTGGGGAAGTGATTCACATGGACGTGTCTGATCCCGACCTCCGGCTGGCCTGGGAGATGCTGTAAAATCCCCAGGATGGAGGCCAGGGGCACAGAAAGCCACGTCCGGAAGCGGAGCCAGCGCAGGCCCTGGCAGAGCGGGGCTGTTCCCCTCTGCCTCGAGTGGGGAAACCGAGGCCCGGCGCGGTGCCGCGGCCCGGCGGGGGTTACCCCGGGAGCAGCCGGAGATGGGGCCCAGCTGCTTGGGCCTCGGCCACGCGATGGCTCATCCTGGCTGCGCACGTTCCAGCTGGTGGCAATTCCCGGGGCGGGGAAGCACGGCGCGGGGGCGGGAACGCGCAACGGCCCCGGCTTGAGCAACGCCCGCGGGACCGAGGGGCGGCCGCGGGGCCCCCGGCGAGGCCGGGTCGCTGCCCCCAGCCCGGCTCCCCTCTCCCGGCCCGTGGTGGCCCCCCAGGCCCTGGCGCGGCAGGGCTGGGCGAAGCCGCGGGGCGGTTTTGGGGCTCGGCACCGCGCGGTGCCGAGGGCTGCCGCGGGGTCCCTGGGGCTGCTCCCGGCCCTGCTCCGGGTGGGAGGACTCTGGATGCCGGCGTGGCTGACTCAGCCTTTGGCCCTCGGAGCAGCTTTTGTCTCCGCAGCGCCGGGCTGTGGAGTCAGTTTGCGGCGGAGAAGGGGCCAGGCGGGGGCCGGGGCAGCTCCTTCCCCGCAGCCCGGGGCCCCCCTGACCCCGCCGCCTCCCCCCGCAGTCCTGCGCATCCTCGGAGGATGACGGTGTCTCCTTCCGGAGCCGGACGGCCTCTTGCGCCACAGACAGCGCCTCCGAGGACGCCCTGTCCATCCGCTCCGAGATGATCCAGCGGAAAGGTACCCGGCCGGGGGGGAGGCAAGGGGGTGCGAGGGGGCCAGGGCGTCCGGGGGAGCCTGGGGGGAGACCTGGGGGGCTTCTGGGCTGCAAGCTGGTGTGGCCGCGAGCTGGCGTGGGGATTTGGGGGCTTTCGGAGAGACGGGAGCGACTGGCTGAGTCAGAGGCTGTTGCAGGCGTTGGGTGGGACTGGGTGAGCCAGATGGACAGACGGAGGGACGGACACCATCTCCTCCCTGCTCAGACCGTGCAGCTGTTTGGCAGCTGCCGGGTGCCTCGAGCTTGGCTCATCCCGGAGCGTCTCTGGCAGCACGAGGGGTTTGCTGGGGCTGGGGACGTTGGGGACGCCCCGGCTGGACCCGCTCATGCCTCTCGCAGGTTCCACCTTCCGGCCCCACGACTCCTTCCCCAAATCCTCAGAGAGGGCTGGCAAGAAGAGGAAGGAGAGGAGGACAACGGTGCTGGGCATCCCCCAGCACGTCCAGAAGGAGCTGGGTAAGCATCGTGCGCAAGGCGGGTTTTAGCGGCCCGTCCCGTCCCTTGGGCTTTGCTTGCCGTGGCGTGGTGCGTCCGCCCTGGGATCACGCGGGGTTCGTCTCTCCCTGCCCCCAGGTCTCAGGAACAGCCGGGAGCTCAAGGGACGTCCTGCCGACGGCCAAGGGCAGGCCAGGCACGGGGGCAGCCGGGTGTCGCAGCCCTTGCTGAACGGCGGCCAGGTCTCCGGTGACTCCATCCGCATCCCCACCATCGACGGGAAGCTGCAGCCGCCGGCTGCTCCCGGGGGAGCCCGCGTCTCCCTGGGAGTCTTGGAGGAGGCGGACACGGCCCTGCAGAAGCACATCGACCGGGTTTACTACGACGACACGTTGCTGGGCAGGAAGACGGCGGCCAAGCTGTCGCCCATGGCGAGGCCCAAGTCGCTGGCCGTGCCGGGCATGACCACCACCGCCAACGCCCCGGAGCTGCTGGGCCCCGTCATGTCCATCTCGCCGCAGGGCACCTACATGTCCAAGATCATCCCCAACGCCATCCTGCCGCCCATGGTGGACGTGGTGGCCCTGACGCGGAGCAGCGTGCGGACGCTGAGCCGCTGCAGCCTGGCGTCCAGCCCGGCCTCGGTGCGCTCCTTCGCCCGCTTCTCGGAGCGCAGCGCCCGCAGCCGCGAGCCCTCCTCTTCCAGCGACAACTGGAGCCACTCGCAGTCCACGGAGACCATCGTCTCCGACAGCTCCACCATCTCCTCGCAGGGCGGCTCCGACCGCCGGCAGGCCGAGGGGGGGCCGCGCGGCGAGGCCGAGGCGGGCGGCCGCGCCGACGCCGATCGGCTCAGCGTCTACAGCTCGGCCAGCTTCGCCGGCTCCAGGGCCGCGGCGGCAGCGCCGACGGCCCGCGGCCTGCTGGCGACGGGGCCCCGCAGCGCGGCGGGCAGCAGCGGCCGCGCGTCCCCCGCCTACAGCACGAGCAGCCAGGCCGAGGGCTCGGACACCGCCAGCCTGGCGAGCGAGCGCTCCTCGGCCCGCAGCGTCTCCCTCAGGAAGATGAAGAAGCCCCCGGCTCCCCCTCGCCGGACCTACTCGCTGCACCAGAAAGCGGAGGGGGAGCCCAAGGCGCTGGGGCTGCCGCCCAGATCCGAGCGGCGGCCCCAGCGGGAGAGCGGCGCGCCCTGGTCGCCGGCGCCCGCCAGCCCGGCGGTTGAGGACGAGGTCTTCTCGCCGAGCGAGACGGGCCGCGCCGAGCGCCTGGCCGCCGCCGGCTCCCCCGAGGCCTCGCGGGGCGGCGCGGCCGTGCTGAGGGAGCCCCCGGCCCAGGCCAGGTGGAGCTGCCCGGACGGCTCCGACCGCACCTTGTCCCCCTCCAGCGGCTACTCCAGCCAGAGCGGGACGCCCACGCTGCCGGCCAAGGGGCTGAGCCCCCATCCCGCCTCTCCCGGCAGGGGCAGGGCCCAGCCCCAGAAGCCGGAGCGGGTCTGCTCCCTGCAGTCGCCCGCGCTCTCCGGCTCGTCCTCCCTCACCTCCATCTCCTCCTCGGCCTCGGACCCGGCCGCCACCGCCGAGACGCCGCCCTGCCCGCAGAGCCGCTCCGACCGCTTCGTCATCCCGCCGCACCCCAAGGTCCCGGCTCCCTTCTCCCCTCCGCCCACCAAGCCGCGGCAGCCCGCCGGCCCCCTCGCCGCCTCTCCGGACCCCCGGGAGCCCTCGACGCCGGCCAAGCCCGGCGGCAAGTCCCCGCCGCCGTCTCCGCCGCCCGCCTACCACCCGCCTCCGCCGCCGGCGAAGAAGGCCGAGGTGAGCCCGGAGAGCGCGTGCGAGGCTCCCGCGGACGCCACGTGGCCCCCGCCGCCTCCGCCGGCTCCCGAGGAGCAGGACTTGTCCATGGCAGACTTCCCCCCTCCGGATGAGGCTTATTTCTCCAGCCTGCCCCTGCCGGAGCCCCAGCTGGCTGCCGCATCTCCCCGCAGCGATGCCCCGCGGGAGCCGCCGGCTGGGCAGAAGCGGGCGCCGAGCCCGGGGCGTTGGCCGGTGGCTCCGTCTTTCTCAGCCTCCGTCTCCTCTCGGATCCAGCAGCAGGGCCCGCCGGGCGGGACAGCGCTGCTGGCTTCCCCCGCGGAGCCAGCTCCCGAGGCCACCGCATTGCCCGGCAAAGCCATGGGCCCGGCCGTGCCCCCCGCTCCGCCTCTCCCGCCGCCCGCGGTTCCGGCTCCACTGGCCCAAACCGGCCTTAAGAAGGCGGCAAACGGCTCCCGGGCAGAGGCCAGGAAGGAGCCGGCGTCTCGGAGCAAGAGCGGCCCCATGCCCAAGGAGGACGCCAACCTGCCCATCGTCACGCCCTCGCTGCTGCAGATGGTGCGGCTGCGCTCCGTGAGCGTGGAGCCGCCGGCCGCCGCGGGCCCCGGCGCCCAGGACCGGCCGGCCCAGCCGGTGCCCCAGAAGCCCGTCCGCCGCTCCCTGTCCACGCGGCAGCCCTCTCCTCCCAAAGACGCGGTGCCTTCCAACCAGCTCCACGACGCCGTGCACCTCAAGGCCGCTGCCTTGTCCTCCGGCGAGGCCGCGGAGCCGGCAGCTTCCAGGCTGGCCGAGAAGCTCCCGGGCAGCAAGGCGGCTCTGCCGGGACCCGCGGCGGCCGGCCCCGAGGGGCCCCCCGGGGACGGCCAGGTGTCCCCGCTGCACAAGTCGCCGGCCTCCACCGCCAGCTTCATCTTTGCCAAGAGCTCCAAGAAGCTGGTGATAGAGACGCCCTCGTGCCCCGAGGCGCAGGCCGACCTGAAGAGGAACCTGGTGGCCGAGCTCATGAATTTCTCCGGGCAGCGCTCGGCAGCTCCCGCCCCGCAGGGCCCCGGCAAGGCGCAAGCACCCCGGAAGCCCGGCAAGATCCCCCCTCCCGTAGCCAAGAAGCCTTCGCTCGGCCCGGGGCCGACTCCGTCGCCCCTGAGCCCCAAGGCGCCAGGGACGGAGGCACTGGGCTCTCCCTTGCCGGACGGGAAGGCCAAGGTGTTCTCGGCGGAAGAGAACAGGACTAAGAGCGAGGCGGCTGGGAACGCGGCCCCTGCAGCCGAGGGCGGCACCGCTGGGTCCTCCGCCGCGGAGACGCCGGCACGGAGCCTCCCTGCACAAGGTATGTGGGGACGGGAACGCTGGGGCGCCCTGGGGCTGCCTGCAGCCTCGGGCCAGTGACCCCCCCCCCCCATGTGGCTAACGCTGGCTGGGTTCGGCTGCCGTGGGACGTCCCGTGGGCTCTCGCTGTATCTGCTTGGGGCTCCTTCGCTGTGGCTGCCCTGGCAGCGATGGGGCCGGGGCTGCTACCCGAGCCCCAGGGCTCGCGCGCTCACTGCCTGGGCTGGGGAGCACCACGGCGGGGTGAGATGACCCAGCACGTGGCCCATATCGGGGCTGGGGGCGACCCCGGGGCAGCTGGGCGAGCTGAGCGGTGCTGGGCTTGCGGCAGGAGAGGGGCAGCGCAGGAATATCCTGGAGCTCTGATGGGATCTTCCCTCTTGCCTTGCAGACAGACAGGGAGAGACAGCTTGAAGGAGAAAGCTGCAGGACTGGTGCCCCCGCGGACAGGAATCCAAATCTCTCAGGGACCCGGGCAGGTCAACGGATGAGTGTGGAACTGGCAATTAACTTAATACAGGAAGCAAACAGCCTTAGCCTCCACGGCCTTGATGATATTTATGCAAAAATGGTGTTGGTTTTACTTTCCTAAGTACTACAGCTTTATTTTGCATTTTTTTTTATTGGACTCGAGGCCTGTGCTCAGAGCCAGCACCTCCTCCCTGCCGGGCTGCGGCTTGGTTTGAGCGTGCGGAGCAGAGCAGCCACGCAGAGAGGAGCGCGGGGGGCTGAAGACGCGCCGCCCTGCCAGCTGGCGAGGACGCGGGAGGACGCGCGGCCCTGCCTGCCCGGGGCTCGCTTTCCCGGCTGGAGGAGCCGCTCTGCTCCCGGCCAGCCGGGCCCATGAGGAATCAAAGCACTTTGGACGAGGGAACTGGAAGGCTTCAGCCACAGCAAAGCGGAGGCTCAGCTGGCCCTGGTAGGACTCGGACAGGAGCAGAGGGACTGGACGGAGGAGCTAACTCCCACGGCGCTGGCTGGGAGGAGCAGGACCTCTGCCCGGAGCGCAGTGCCTGCAGGGGCAGAGGCAGCCCGTGGCGAGGGGGGGTTTGGCCGGCACCTGGACTCCAGGCGCTGCCGCAGAGCCAGGCTGAGGCCCCGTTGTCGCCGGGACGGCTCTGCGCTTGCCCTGCTGCCAGGCAGAGCCAGGGCTCAGCAGCACTGGGGGCTCCCTGCAGCGGGAGGGGGAGCCCGGCTGCCCCGCGAGCTGGTGTTGAGGGCCTGGGCTCTGGGGTAGAGCCTCGATTTCTGTTTCTGTAAATTTGGGTCACATTTTGATTTCTTTGATTGTAAAAAAAACAAAAAAGCAAACAACCCTCTGCCGCCGAGTAGCTGCTCAGAGCTCTGTACCGGGCTGGTAAAGATGATGACCAAGCTTGCTGCCTCCTGTGCTTCCTGGCTCGGGGCCCAGCCCGCGCGACCCACAGCTCTGCCTGCTGCAGCAGCTGCTGCTGGCGCAGGTCAGCGAGCCAGGCCAGCGCCGCTGCCAGCAGCGCTCGGCTCTGGGGCAAGCAGGGCTAGCTCCCGGCTCCGCTGCCCGCACAGGGCCGGCGGAGGATTCGCACTGGTGTTTTGCTTTTCCCAGCAGCACTAAAACGCAGCAGCAGCGAGGGCTGCAAGGAGCACGGACAGAAGGGCGCAGCGAGGTGCAGTCAGATCGACATTTTATTTGGGTTCATGCCAGACAGATGGTTCCCGAGTCAGTGTTTAGGGCTCGTGCCCCCTGCAGCCAGGCCGAGCCCACACCCCCCGGCCTCCCACGGGCTCAGGGCAAACCTGCCGGTAGAGCCTGGGCTCCTGGCTGAAGAGCAGCACGAGCAGTGGCCCTGGCTCAGGCAGGGCGAGCGTGGAGCAGGGGGGCTCGGGCAGAGGGGATGGGGTCGGCCTGGCTGCCAGGCAGCTGCCCCCAGCCCCGTTAGCAGCAACACAGGTTTGAGCCAGCAGCCTTCCCTCTTAACCCTCATTGCTTCACCCGGCTGTGCTGTCCCAGAGACAGGACCAGCAGGCAGGGCTTCCAGTCTGTGGCACAACTGAGAGCGAGCCTACGGCTCTGGTGGGATGCCTGGAGACACGTCACACATGTCACACACGTCCCTTACCCATGGTGACACCAGAACCGGCCCAAGGCACAGGCCCGAGCAGGCCCAGGGTGAGGGGGGTAGCGGAGGCAGCTCTCCAGGAGGCCTCGCACTGTTGCAAGGGGTGAGGGGGGTTGCAAATTCAGTCCCCAAACCCCTGCGTCCCTCAGGGCTGAGCCCCCTGCTCGGGGCGCTGTGCGAGGAGAGATGGCAGCGGGCCGGGGAGGAGAGCCTGGCTGGAGCGGTGGAGGGAGCCAGGCAGGAGGTACGAGCGGTGGCTCTGACGCTTGTTAGCCGATGCTCCCCCCCTTCAGGGTTTTACACGAGATGCTCCCCAGCTTGGTCAGGAAGTTCCTCTGCTTCCACTGGGCAACGCAGTCCTGGGAGATGCGGAAGTCGGCCTGGGGAGCAGAGGGGAGGGAGATGGGGGTCATACCTGGCCATCCAGGCTGGGGCTGCCCATGGGGCAGCGGCGCCTCCCCTCAGCTCACAGAGCCGCGGAGGATTATCTCCTCCCAAGCTTTGGCCTCACCAAACCTCCCGGGGCGGGAGGGAAGGCCCTGCCCAGCCTGCGCCCGGCCAGGCCAGCAGCCCACAATGACGACAGCAAACACAGCGCCAAGCGGGGAGTAGTGAGATTGGGGTCACCCAGAGGTGGGGACACACCAGGGCCCACCTGGCCCCAACCGCTGCCCTGCTCCACTCCCGGAGCCCCCGTTGCTCCGTGCCACGACTCAGCCCCTCGCGCTGGCCCTCACCTGCAGCTTCTCAAAGACCTTCTTCTTCGGCTTGAGCTCGTCGTCAGGCTCCCCGCCCTCGTAGCCCTCCACGTAGACGCGCTCCCCAGTGCAGCACCCGGCCGGCGGGTCCAGGGGCTCCACCTGCCGCGGCTCCCCCATGCTGGGGAGGGGGACGGAGGAAGCAGAGTCACCCTGAGGCCGAACCCATCTGCCCCTCAGCGCACCCAGACCTGGGGGCTCGGCTGGGATCACCGTGTATTCCTGCACCCTCCCGGCTCTGGGGCTGGGGGTCCGGAGTGCGCCCTGGCCCCATCCCTCACCTGGAAGCGCACAGCACCATGCCCTGCGACTCCACACCCCTCATCTTCTGGGGCTTGAGGTTGCAGAGCAGCACCACCAGCCTGTCCTGCAGCTGCTCCTTGGGGACGAACTGCACCAGGCCGCTGACCACGGTGCGAGGCTCGGGCTCGCCCACATCAATCTTCTCCACGTACAGGCTGTCCGCATCCGGATGCTGCCAAGCAGAAGCAAAGGCCCCTCAGCAGGTGAGCAGGGAAGCGGACTGGGGGCAGCAGAGAGGAAAGGGGCGACCCCACGCATCCACCGAGTGCCCGTGTCACCCTGTGGGAAGGTTACTTCCCATTGCCTATTGTGCCCCTACCTTTTCCACGCTGATCACTTTGCCAACGCGGATGTCCAGCCGGGATGGGACCACGTTCTCCGGCTCCGAGTTCTTGGTGCCCTTCTCTGCAGGCTCTGCAGTGCAAAGGGAAGAGTCGTGTCACTCAGTGTAAACCCAGCCCCCAGCCAAGCCCCGGGGAGCCCCGAATGCTGGATCTGGGCCCTGCTGAATTCCCTGCTTGTCTCTGTGACACAGAGCAGACAGTCCCTCCTCCACTTTGCTGGCATCTCAGGCAGCGACAGAGATGCACACTGGCATCTGTCCTCTCCAGGGCAGGCAAACAGCCCTCGCGTTGGCCTTTCCTAACCCTGCTAATGCTCAGTCATAATCAAATCTGACAGCCACCAGCCAAGGACAGGCAGGCAGAGCCATGCCAGACACTCTCTGGGGCTGCTCCCGAGATTCAAGTTCCAGGATTTCTCTCTAACCTCAGCCCCTGGAGACATCTTCTCTTAGCTTGGCTCTGTGTGGCCAAGGCCCCATTTCCCTGCACTCCCAGCACCTCCTTACTGGCTTTGGACGGGTCGGGATATGCTGCACTGGCTAGCTTCTTCAGCTCTGGCTTGTTGAATTTCTCTCTGATGGGGTCAAGCAGTTTGTTCAGGGCCACTTCCACCGAGTTCTTTAGGTCTCCGGGATGTACGACCTGTATTGCGACAAAAAGCCGGATTCCTGGATGGTTTCCTCCAGCGCAGGGGGAGAAGCAGAATTTGATTCACTGATCTAAGGCCAGAGAGGTGCTGTGATCTCTTGTCTCTGCTCCAACAGACACAGATCTTGGCATTCTTCCCAGGACAAGATTAAAGCACATCTGGAAAGATAGCCCTCGCCTGGAAGGGAGATGCAGTTTCCTGTGCCTGGACTCGGTTAGACATACAGGCATCTCAAAGGTGTTAGGAGATACTTTAGCTTAGAGGCCTCGATAAGGGTGCCAGCTACACAGGCGAGGGCTGACTCTGTCTGGGGAGGAGACAAACCCTTGTGAAAACACCTGGCGTGGGTGACTCGGAGCTGGTCGAGACAGTCCTGCAGCAAGCACAGCCCAGTGTCACCATCTCCCAGGAGTAAAGAGCAAATGCCTGGAGACTGGGTAGGAACAGGAGACCAGGCAGGGCTGGGAGACTAAGCCCAGCACCTGGCCTGATTCCCCTTTGGACAAGGACCCTCTCCTGGATACTTTTGCTCACACTGGGAACAGCTTACAGTCCTGCACCATCCACTCACCTCCTGGCTACTCCAGGCTCTCCCAGCTGGGACCACCCTGGCACCTGACAGCCACTGGGCCACACTCTGCTCCCCACCTCTCCCCCATGCGGTTTTCCATCTCCCACTGCTCTCAGAGCCCTCCCCGAGGGCACTGGGAGCCTCACAGACACACACCTGTGCCAGGAGGGTTTCCATGTCCACAGCAGCTGAGCGAGCGTTCAAGCCCTCCCTGCACTCACCTGCTCAGCGAAGTCCTTCTCCAGGGCTTCGTAGACTGTGTAGGTTTTGTTTCCTCCCCATTTTTCTTCTCGCAGAATCACAAACTCTGTGACGTGGAGATTTTAAGGCTCAGATTAAGCGGAGATGAACTCAGCCAGATAAACCACCCCACTTTGCCCAGGAGCTGAGGGGGAGCACAGCAGGGCCTGCGAAGCCACTGGGCCCTGTGCCCAGGCCTTGCCAGCGCGGGCTGGGGAGGGGGCCCTCAGTGGGCAGTCTGCTCTAGGGAACACAAGCTCCCGTCCCCTCCTCTTACCCTCGGGAAAGACTAGCGCCAGAGCCCCTCACCTGACTTGAGAGGAAAGAGGACGTGTTTGATGAAGGAGAGGACGCCGTTGTTTTCCACGTTTCCTGGCTCGCAGAAAGCCTTCTTCAGCTTCTTCTTCACATCCTCCTTGCGGTCTAGAAGGTCGATCTTTGACTCCTGGAGGAAGGGATTCCCTGGAGTTGAGCTGTGCGTGCAACTTCTCAGAGCACCCAGTTTAACACTCACTGTGAAGATGAGGGGTTTTCTTTCCTTCCCCCCCCCCCCATCCACAACAGAGCTACTTCCCAGGTTCCCTGGGGACTGCCACCCTTTTTCCAACCTCTTGCCCAAAAGAGGCAACCATGCTGGAGTTCTTAGACCCCAGCACAAGGGAAGAGAAGGTGGCACCTTCTCTCCCAGCCCTAAGCCCCTTCGCTTTGCAGGATCCCTGATCACAGCCACCATTCAGGGACCAACCTCTTCCGATGAGCTCATTTTGCTGCCTGTTAGACCAGGAACCATCGGGTTCATCAAATGGATGCGCTTGGCATAGCCCAGAGAAGGAAGGTACTGGGGAAAAACAAGGAGGCAAGTCATGGGAGAGCTTCTTCTGAAGATCAGCTTTAACCCACAATCCCTGCTTGCTCCTGGTTCCAGATAACCTTGAGCATGGTAATGGGACCAGAAAGCTAGCACGGGATCACAAGGCCCCAACAGCCACAGTCAGGGACAATGTGGCAGCACAACAGGTTTCACAGACACCAGAGCTCTGCAGACTGCAAGAGCAGCAGGAGGAGCTGCGAAGAGCTCTGTGGTGCTGAGTGAAACCGTGGATGTGCTTCTCCCAATGGATTAGCAAGTGTTTGAGCCCTGCACCAGGCTCCAGCATCGTGGCAGGTTCAGAAACAACCCTCGCTCCTGACCTTCTCTGCAAAGGTGAAAATCTTCCTCTGATCAACTCCTCCAAACTGCGCGTCGACCTTGAGGTACTCCTCGTCCAGGGCCTGTGGAGAGATGCAGAGCCAGCCTTGAGCCTGGCCCCAAGACTCCCCACTCCAGCTGCGCTCTGCCTTTGGAGATCCTGCCCATCCCGCAGGATTTGCCCAGCCTCCACCTGGCTCTCCTGCCCTGGGCAGGCCTGGAGCTCTCTGCACTGCCTGCTGGCCACAGGCCTGCAGCCGGCAGGAGCTGCTGTAAAAGCAGGTCCATGCCAGAGCTGTGTTTTGTGCTGCTGCCAAACATAATATTGGGGTGGAGTATAATGACCTTGGCACAGGCATTCAGCCTCACACGTCCCTGCTTCGCCCAGCACCTCCCAGGCGCCTGCCAACCTGCCTCGCTACGCACCTGCAGGCCTGGGTAGAGCAAACCGCTCAGCAAGGGGTGCTCCACCTGCTTCACCACCTCGGCTCCTGCCTTCTTCGCGTCGTGCTGCGTGACCACGGACGAGAGGCGGTACACGTCCAGCGTGTACTCCCTGTGGGGAGGGATAGGAATTAGCACTGCTAGCACCAGGGAGCGGGAAATCTTTTAGAGCTGGCTCATGCAAAAGTGGTTCTGACTACGCAGAGAAGAGCCTAGACTTGGAGACACCTTCACTGTGCTGTCTCACCACTCTGTCATTCAGGGAACAAAGGATCACACTTCTGACACACTGCTGGCTCCTCTCAGGAGCAGAGGTGCAGTCTCAGACACACCAGAGCCCCGTGTGAGGCTCTTCCTTCCCAAGAGGATCAAGTGCCCCGGGACTCACTTGCTGAGCTGGTAGTCGGTGCCCCGGACAAACTTCAGCTTTTCCAGGGGCACTCCGATGCTCTCCAGCATGGCTTTGATCACATTCTCGTAGTAGCGGGTGCGCAACTCCAGCAGCTCCCAGGGGGCCTTCATGTTGTCTAAGTAAGCATGGAGATCAGCGAAGAGTATTGTCACCTAGTATAGAGGTGGACAGAGATGCTGGAACATCACACTTGGGGCCACACTGCTCAGAGGAATTGCGCATTTCCACCCAGCCAGCATGATGACAAAGCCCCCGGGATCCGGGCTCCCAGTCAGCCCCCGTACCTCGCATCCTGCCTTCAGGAAGTCTGCGATCTTGGACATTGGCACAAAGTAGGCCACATGTGGCTTGCCCGTGGTGGCTGTCCCCCAGTAGATCTTCAACTCTCGCTCCTTCAGGATGGACATGAGCTTATCCTCCCCCAGCACCTCCTGCAAAGGGCCCAGACCCACGTTTAGCACAGCCACCCTCATGGATGAGATGCCCCGGAAACACATTGAGGGAGGCGAGAGGAAGACGAAGGGGAATAACACCCCACGGAGAGACCAAGCCATGCCCAGGCGCAGGCTCACCCCCAATGCGGCGTGTGCCCTGGGCTCGTCCCCAGCTCCCAGGCAGCAGAGGTGCGATGGGGAGGACCCAGGGGCTGGCCCAGGCCTCCTCCGCCAGGCCCAGGGGCTGCCCGGACCCGGTCCCCTCGCAGGGCCCAGGGGCTGCCCCGGAGCCGCGGCCGGGCCGGGCCTGGCCTGCCCCGACCTGTGGCCCCCCCATTGCCCCCGGCCCGGCCTGCCCCGGGGCCGGCGCCGGCGCCCCCGTTGCCGCCGTACCTGCAGGTTGCGGGTGATGAGGTGATACTTCTCCTGCGGGCCGGGCGCGGCCTCCATGGCGGCGGCGGCTGCGGGCAACGAGACACCGTCACCGGGGAAACCGGCACAGGCCCCTCGGTAGCCCCCTGCGGCCCTGCCAGGGCTGGGAAGCCGGTTACCGAGGAGGTCCCGGAGCCCCCCCGGCGGATCCCCCGCCTCGCCCTCCCCTTCCCGCCGGCCCCAGGCCCCTACCGACCGTCCCCCGGTTGCATCAGCTCCGCTCGGCGCTCGCC
>NW_020450960.1:3160652-3195505 GCF_003343035.1 Apteryx rowi
GGGGCGGGGCCTCGCTCCGCCAATGAGCTCGCGCCTCGCGCGGCCGCCCGCGCCGGTAAGATGGCGGCGGGTGAGTGGGCGCGGGGGCCTTGCGCAGCCCTGGCGCGGCCCGGCGCTGGGGCGAGGCCTGGGAGCGGCTCCCCGCCGTGAGGCGCCCGCCGAGGGGGGCCTGAGCCCTGTGGGGACCTGGCAGGAACCGGCGCTTCCAGCCCGCCGGTGACCTGAGGCGGGGGTTTCGGCGGGCTGAGGCGTAACCCCGTTTTTTACTTTATTATTATTTTTTTATTTTTATTCTTTTATTGCTCTGTGGGGGCCGGGTCCCAGGCGGGCCCGTTCCCCCGGTGCGTGGGCAGTGCAGGGCCCGGCCTTTTGGGCTGCTTCGGCCACGGGTGGTGCTGAGGGAGCAGGAGCAGGCCCGTGGGGGGGAAAGCCAAAAGGGAGGCAGGTGTCCCTGAAGTAAGGGTAGGTCAGTAAGCAGGTACAAATAAAGCCAGTGACTCAGGAGGATGATAAGGAGGAGGAGTTAGAGTTAGCTTGAAGGTGAAACACCGATACAGAGATGAGATTGCTGTTCCTGTATCTCAAGGCTTTGCTTTTCCAAAGAAGATGTCCCACGTGATGGGAATCACGGGGGAGAGGAGGCTGTTGCCCTGCGGGTTTGTGCCTGTGCTCTCTAGCAAGGTCCCCTTGTTCCTCCTCAAGATATAGCTGAGGAGCAGGTCACAGAGCCGCAGGGTGGCAATGCGAGCCTGTGAACTCCATCAGGGAGTGGAACGGACCAGAGTGCCAGTGCGTGCCGCTTGGCAGAACTGCACCTCCAAGTAGCTTTGTCATTGGATCTCGGTAAACACTGGTCATGTTTAATGAAGCCTGTGCTGGAATTCCCCCATACAGCTTGTGTAACGCTCCTAAGATTGGAAAAAAACTATCTTGAAACCTTTCTCAGATAGTCCTAGCAGTGCACAAACATAAGGATGCGGGTCAGAGGCTGCTCGTGTTGTGGCTGCTGTGAGCCTGCCTTGTGCTCCCCGCAGGAGAACGGCCCAGGCCCGGCCCATCCCTGGCTCCGGTGCTGGTGCTTTGCAGCCAGGGTGAGCTGGCTCAGACACGCTCTGGCCATGCAAGTGCCTGGGCTGGAGCGAGGGAGGGGATGAGAGGGTGGAGGCAGGCAGCCTTGTCTTGCATCGTTTTATGAGCCTTTTAAACTGCTGTGAAGCATTACCCTAATGTAAATCCTTAAACAACCCCTGAATTCAACACATTTTCTTCTACTCAATACTTAGTCCTGTCTGTTTTGACTTATAAAACTCTCATCTGGCCCTTACAGAATCAGCACAGCTATGGGAAGTGGCAGGGGATTCTGTCTGGCCTTGCGCGTCACCAGGCGCATTGTTACCTAAGTTCTGCTTCCAGAGTCAGTTGATGTAAGGCAGTACAGACCCAGCAGAGTTTGCAGTTAGTAAGGTGAGTTGGGAAGGTCATAGCAGTAAAGAAACCATTTCTGTGTCTGTAACTGAGCATGTAAACAGCTCTGAATGCACTGCTAAGACAGTTCCAGCAAAAATGCTTAAAACTTGGTTCTGTGTCAAGTTGTTATTTGTTAGGAACTAGAAGATCAGACTGCTGTACCCTGTAGGATCAAATCAGTGTTGAATTTGTTTTTATTTGCCTTTTGTTTCTCTTCGAAGCACTTGAGCACCTGTAGCTAAATTGCAGAACTCTAGGCAAGTCGTAACTATTCAGGGCTATTCATGACTTTGTATGTTCTTGTATAGGTTTTTGTATGTGTGTAGCTGATTCCTGAGATATTTTCTTCCTTCTTTGTGGGTAGAACATCATTCTGAAAGTGCTGGGTTTTTATTATTCAGACAGAATGATAAGAGAAGGTAGCAGGGCTGCCTGATTTTCATTTCTGGAGTGGGTAAATCTCCTTTTTGAAAGCAGTAAGTAGTCAAACCAATGGAAAGACAAAAGATATTCCTCTAAATCAGTTGGTCAAAGAAGAAAGGAAAGTCCTGAGTCCAGATTCTCCTGCTGGTTCAGAGTAAAACACAGGGCTTTCAAGTCAGGAGATTCATGTTGGTGTGAATTTTTGCTGAGATAAAAACAGGTTTTGTTTGTGGATATTTTTAAACCATTGAATTTTACAGGAAGGTTTTTATCTTTTGCCCTTTCCTTATAATATGCATTTTGTATGAGTGTTTTTATGACTGTAATATGCTACTGAATGTCCTTTTAGCTCCTTGGCAGAGTTAGTCTTCCATTGCTCAATTTTTCCTAACCAGAAAAAGACTTTTTATTTGTTTAGTTTCTTTGAAAGATAGGATGTGGGGGGTTGGGACAAAGGAAGGGTTTGTGAGGCTCTACTTAATACCTAAAGTATGCTGTGTTGCTTTAAATGTGAGGTGGTAAAGAATGTAATTAGTGAATACTGTTTTCAGGTGTTACAATATAGATATACAGCAGCTTCAGAGGAGATGGTACAGACTGGTAGTGATGGGTGCTGGTATTAATCCTGCTTGATAAAGCATGCTGAACAACCTTGTGTATGAGAAAACTTATAAAATGAGAGACTAGTTATTGTTATATTTTGTTAAGAGCTAAAACAATCAAGAGTAGAGGTAATAGAGACTAGATAATGTTAATGTTGGAATGCTTACTCAGTAAACAGATAAGTATTTATTGGTTCTTCCTTATTTTTGTGTGAGAAAGGCTTATTTAAGTGAACAGTGGAGATATTGAAATGAGTGTTTGTGTTTTGTCGGATATTTACTTGTGAAACTGTGTTGGATGATGGGTGGTGACTCTGGTTGTGCTCTTAGTTTGGTAGCTGAAGTTTGGACTTCTTAAGTAGCTATAGCTGTTTTGCAAGCAAACATCTAATTATGTCTTTAGACTACAGAATCCATTAATTTCTGGAGTAACTGGTGTCAGTAACGCTAAGGTGCCTCATTCCAGAGGAATGCTGGGTATTCTGTGTCAAAGGAAAATCCAGCATTTATCTCGCCTAGCCAAGAGAGTGGCTTGTCTACTTTTGCCTGAGCTAATATTACTGCTTTCCCAGTTATGTTGCTGCTGCTTCAGAAAATGGCTGAATGTTTTATTTAAGATGTTGTCTTTTGCTGGCAGGTTGAAGCGGACTCTGTTGCTGATTTCCTTTCTGAAAGGGCTGATCAGAGTGGCACCAGGATCAGCTGAGCTTCAGAAGGTGCTTCTGGAGCTGCAAGCAGAAGGCACAGGGGTCACCTAAATACAGGGACCAACAGCAACATGGATGAGCATTCCCCTCACACCTTTGGGCTTTGTCATTTTCATGAATTTAAGCCTACTGTTAATAATACGGTTCCCAGGGCCAAAAGGCCTTTAGATTCCCCCGGGGAGGCTCAGGTCCTGCAGGCAGCTAAGAGAGCTTGTGCTTTGAGTCATCACTGTAGCATTTCATGTCCATCAGAGAAGCTGCTGCTCTGTTCCCCAGATTCTGCCTGCTTTCAAGGATCCCCTCATTTTCTGGATGATACTGGCCATGATGAGCTTGTTGCCAGTTCTTCTGAGTCAAAGTACAATGATGTAGCCATTTCTCTAGATACAACCAGATGTTTTGATGATAGTGAGCCAGACGACTCCTTGTTGGAACTGTCAGACAGTGAACAAGGGAATTCTCCTTTCAATTACACTGAGGAAGAGATCCAGGAAATCTTGGCAGATGATTGCTTGGGATCTGAGCAGTATACAACTAGAAAAAGCACTGTGAGCCAAAATGTAAATGGAGAGAGTGAAAAGGACGTGAGCAGCAGCTGCACTGGGGCATCAGTCATCAGTGAAGATGTAAAGGTAGCATCAAAGATCACAGAGAAACCAAATGTACCTCTGTCTAGGGTGTGTTCTTCATTTGGTTCTGAATATTATCCTGACCTTGCAAATGAAACAATTAATTCAAATGTGAACTGTCTACAGTCAGCCCAAGTAACTGACATGTTGTTTGACCTTGATATTCAGGAGCTTCTAAATCTTAGCCCACTTGATGCTGACTATGTAGATCAGCCTCTGGAGGACAGTCATTTGGAGGAAACCAAAAGAGAAACTTCACAAGCAATGATAAGTGATTGCCTAGAATATGATAAAATCAATGCTAATAACTTGGTTCTCGGACAATCTTTAGAATGGTTGGTGTCTAAAGGGCAGCATAGCCTGCACGTGGATCACGTGGGAAAAGCTGTATTTACAAGCAGAGATATGACTAACTTCCGTGGTGGTCCTGCAGAAACTTCCATGCTCTCTTCTGACCTTGCCTGTGACCAGAGTAAAGCTGATGAGAGTTCAGCACCTGTGCTGCTGATATGTCTCAAGCCATCTCCTGGGTCCCGACACCAAGATGTTTCCAAAGCAACAAGCAGCAATTTTTCAGGGAAATTTGACCCCTCAGAGGATGATGGGGGACAGGAATCTTCAGAAGCTGAACAGCCATCAAACAGTGTTAAAGTAAACACAAATCTTAATTTTTCTAACTAAAACATTTTTAATTCTAGTACTTTTGATTTGTACTTGAGGGCTGGGTAGTAGTGTCTTGTATGCACACAGGTGTGTGCTTTTACACAATAAGTGAAGGCTTTTAAAGCAGGGGAAAGTGTGATTTTTTTGTGTAAGTGTATAAGCAAGACTTACATGAAATGTGCTTTTATTAGGTGTTAATCCTCTTTTTCCTTATCTTTCCAGTTAAGTGATACAGCTGTAGGCCAGATTGGGCAGAAAGAGACAACGGGTGGGAAGAAGCTAGGCAAGGTTATTCCTGTGCCACAGGTGGAGGAAAGGTAATGTCTTAGCCTCTGAATGCCTCTGCATTCTGAAAAATGATCCAGCAGTTCCCCAAAACAGTTTAGTTGGTTGTGTGCTGCTGTATTTCTCTTCCTCTTGTTAAAGTGCACTGAAGTAGAGGGGAAAGCGTTTAATGTTTTGCCTTGCGGAATACCACAAGGGGGGAAGAATATAGGGCTGGTCCAAATGAGAAAGAAGGTTGCTAAAACAGTCCTGAGCAGGGGTCTGCAGGGCAGGGATAGGGGTGCTCCTGTTGGCGGGGTTCAGTTGCGGATCTCCTTTTGAGCGTGGTCTCCGGCAGGTGGCAGTAGCAGTGCAGCTGCCGGCTGCTGTGGAGTGAAGATTGCTTTTTGCTCTCCAGCACTGCTGCCCCTGGAGTTGTAAATTCAGTTTTTCTTCCCTGTGGCCGCTGCATACCTGATGCATTTTGATGCTCTGTTCATTGTCATTCCCAGTGTGGCCTTGAGTAACATGAAAAATCTGTTACTCTTGAAAGCTTACTGCAGGTTTCTGGCTTGTTAATCAAGACAGTGACTTGCTGGTTCCCTTGGCTGACATCTTCTGTCCTGCTTTGCTCTCAGTATGTTACCTTGCAGCTTTATTTGAGTAAACACTTCTATTTTTATAATCGCAGTGTCCAAAAGAATAGTGCTACAAGGAAGTTCCTGTTGGTACTAGTTCTGTAGGACACTTTGTCCCTCTTCTACAACCTAATTTGACAGGTATTTTCAGGAAATTAACACTGTGTCCTTTATTTTAAAGACTAAAACAAGGGGCAAACGTTTCAGAAGCGGAGCTTGAGCGAAAGAAACATTTGTATCCAGTATGTGCCTGCCCATGTGAAGAAATCTGTAGATCCTACACCAGGTAACCCACAGATGAGACAGGGATAAGGCTATACCAGCGGGGAGGGCAGGGCGGAGGATATGTCCTGTCCGGAGGCTGGGCTTGCTTCACTTGCATTCTGAGTGCCCTTGCTTTTCAGAGGGAAATAAAAAATGCTTGCTGCACGTATGAGGAGTTCCATGCATACAGTTCCCCTACAGCAACCAGTCTTGGTCCAGATGAGCTTCATAGGTTGTAACAGCTGGGAAACATAATACGGGGAGGGGTTTGGAGGGGTGTTAGGATAAATACAGGGATATTATCAAAATGGGGCTGTTGTTACCTGGGAGGAGCAGAGCTGAGCTCTGGCTTGTAGCTGTGTTGGGAGCGTACTTGTTCTTGTCAGCCCATAGCTGTGAACCCAGAATCAGGGAATCTTTAGCTTAAATGCTGAGGTTTGGATCTACTATCAATACCTTCTTTACTATGCCCCTCAACTGTGTCATCCCAGAACTTTCACCAACAGAGGTTTAAAGGAAAGTGTCTGTGTAAAGAGCAGCTATGGATATTAACTGAAGAGCAGTATCTAAAGGGTTGATTAGCAGAACTGAGATTTTCTGAAGGGCGAAAAGTGTTCTGGTAGCTTCCAGAGATGGCCTCCCACTGTGGTTATTCTGGCTGTTCATGGGTGCAGTAATTGTCATTTCTTGAGAGTTATAAGAAACTGACAGTTGTGCGGCTCATCACATGGAGCCTGCACTTATCTGGGCAGCACAAGCAGCTGCATAGCCACGGGGCTGCTTTCCAGTGTATGAATACAGCATAAGTAATGCAGAGGGGACTATGCAAGAAAGCTAAAATGGCCTGTTTTCTCTTCCTTTCAAATTAAAAATGCAAGACGTATATTCTGAGTCATAGAAAATCAGGCAGGAGCTGCAAATGAACAAGGCTGGTGAGTGAAATGGAGATCTATTTTGCTGGGGAAGAGCACTCTGTGATGCACACTTTTTTTTTTTCTTTTTTAATTAAAGCAAACCTCTTATTCCAAATAGCTGTATGCTTGGAATTTAACCCAATAGGCAGAATGGGTTTTCCCATTTGTCACAGAAGAACCTTCTCAGTGGGCTGAATTTGACCTTGTATGGTACCTCTTTTGTTCGCCTGCAGCAGTCTTGTGTATCCCTTGCCTAGGAGCTACAGAATGCAGAATGATCCCTAAAGGAAAATCAGCAGGTTTCAGAGCCAGCCAGGGAATTCCCTTTGGGAAGTGGTAACTGATCAGGTGACTCAGAAATTGTAATCTACTGCTGCTACAAATTTTCAGACCTGTTTTGTATTGCAGGTCTCCTGGCAGTTGCATTGTGGTAGTGTTTGACTTCGTTATCCCCTCCTCTGCATAGTCCCTATATGCTTCCTTGCATCCTGTCTCCTGCTCCTTGTTCATATGTTGTCTGGGTGGATTCCTCAGGCTAGTTATCGTAGGGGCTTTGTCTTTGCACTTGTCCTCATGATATCTTGCACTTGCAAATTCTCTATGAATGTAACTTTCTCATATCCATTTGGGGGGGACTGTGTGCTAGAAGTTACACTGGCTACCACCTATGCAGTCTGAACATAGACTATTTGGAAGAAATCCTTTTTGTATTCTGAGTAAACCTTTCTAATCTGACCATCTCAAGTGAATTGGTAGTACAGAATAACCTGTGGTTCTGGTTGTTCTTCCTCTAATTATAGTTTCTAGAGGATATTCAGTATGAATAGATACATTTATTTGCAGCTTCCCATAGGAATCTAAATGCTGCTGAGGCTGCATTGTAGCAGATGTAAAAATGAGATGCGATTTGAACATCTGCTTGGAAATGGGTGGCTGAAACTGATAATTGACCACGAAAGATTTCTGCCAGCTGACCATTTGTTAGGATTCACACTTCATTATTGCCCTTTATTCAACAGTAAATAGAATCATATCCTTCCTGATGAGATCCTCCTCAGCAATTCTGGTTGATTCTGTATCAGCCTACAGAATAATGAGGCCCCTACTTTTATGACTGTGACTCTTGGCACTGAATGTTAGTACACTGCTGCTTAGTCTTGTCCTTAGCAATGTATGTAGCTGTATAGGCCTATATTTTAAAAGGGCAGGGGAAAGATGAACTTAACAGAAAAAGTATCTCCCTCTCTAAATGCAGCCTTCTCTTGTTTTCTACCCAAACATCTGTACTTCAGGGGATCTGCTTTCGCAGGTCATTAGCATTGCAATTGTGCATGTGGGATAGTACTTTCACCACCTGCTGCTCAGACAACTATTCTCATGTCATTTGGAGGAGGATCGCTCTCAGCAGAGTCATGCACCACCTGGTAGCTGGAAAGCTGTGCTAGCTCCCATCTGACCTCCAGCCACTGCTTTCCCTCAGAGAACTTCTGCTAGCAGGACTCCACTAGGCATTTCTCTCTGAGGGCTGGTTTGTTTGATAGAGGTTTAATTTCTGTTATTTTGGAGAACTCTTTATAATGATGCCCTCCAATATTATCAGACTTCTTAGAGCCTGAGAGGGACCTGATAGATTATTTTCTTGTGTCCCCCTTGAGTCAAAGGGAGGGGAGGAGGAAATACCTTATAAAGAACCATAGATGTCTGATTATCTGATCTTGTAACAGTGAAGATCAATACCTTTAATAAACAGCCATCCCAGGTTTAAGGAGATGGAAAGGTAGATGAGAATACAGAAATCTATGAAGAAACAAACCTGTGAAATACAAATGAACACTGTGCCAGTAGCCTCTGCCTTGAAACAGTCTGGTCTGTTGACTGGTACTGAGCTTGCTGAGGGAAAGAAACCTTAATCTTGGAACAGTTTTTCTTACCTGCTAAGACTCATTTTCCTTGAATAGAAAGCGCACAGGGAAGGTACAGCACTTGGGCTGAGCTGTCATGAAGGAGGAACTACAGTTATGGCTGAGCCTAGGAAGGAGGTTTGAACTAACTCTTCAAAGCAAATGAAATCCACCTACAAACCCCAAATTTCAAGAGGGATGTGAGATGGTGTTTGGAGTGAGGGAGGGGGGTAGGAGTTGATAAAGCAGGTTGGAAAGAGGCTTACAGTGAGGGGCGGGCTGTATTTTGGGGACTGGTAGGAGTTAGCTGCTCTTAGCAGTGTGATGCTCCCTGGTCTACACCAGTGTGGTCCAGGGGCTTCTGTGGGAAACCACATGGCTTCACTGTGCAGATACTTTTGTTGAGAATAATCAGAGCTCCTGGTATCTAAATCAGAGTGGAACTTGTCTGGAAATCTCATCCTAAATCTGTAGTTTGATCTTAACTGTTCTGGAAGGATGGAGGATGGACTATGCCCAAGAAGAAAGGAAACAGACTGGTGTTTTAAATTCTGTTCCATGGCAATTCACTTATCCAGGGTCTCATTGTCCCCTTTCCTTGTGTGTCATGGCTGTAAGGATTCTTACTCTGACCCTTGTGTTAGATAGTTAAATAAGGCACTATGATAATAGCACTCTCCAAATATTTGTTGGTGTTACACTCTGCTCCTGGGACACTCTGCCTCTTGTAGAAGAGCTGAAACCTCTTACTAGTGTGAAGCGCTAGTGAGTCAGCCGGTGTTTAGTCTCGCTTTCTGTTGCTGAATTAATTTGCAGACTTTAAATATTTGCTTCCTGCTTTAGGAAAGGACCACAGGAAGCATTCAGTCGATGGGAATGTCAGACTTTTTTGGTGGTGGTTTGTCTTTTTAATAATAAATACCTTGGAGGTACTTCCCCTAAGCAAATTCTCTCAATTTTCCTTTGTGGTGGAATTTTACTTCTGTGGCAATGTGCTGTAAAAGAAAATTCTGACTAACTCTGAGGTGGGAGTGAGAAGGTAGCCAAAGAACTTGCAGAAAAGATCAACCCCTAGTTTCTTTTTTTAGGAATGAAACTGTTGGCCAGGCTCTGACCTTGATTCTTCTTTGGGTAAAGGTAAATTGAGCGTAAGGTCAGAAAAAGGGAAGTTTGGTTAATAGGCTATTCCAGGATTTCTCTGCTCCTGGGAGTTCTTGAGTAGCATAGAAGCAGAAGTGACAATTTTACGTCCATCTTTTACTGTCACTAAACTCTGGTAGTAGTAAAGCAGTCCTATTCATGCTTCTCCCTGCTGACCTAAATGCTAGTAGTTTTGACAACTTTGTCTTCCCTCAGGTACAGGGGTTGAGGGTGGAGCCCCAATAGTAGCATCCCCCTGTTTCTGGGACCCATCTTGACTGTGGCTCAGAATGGGAAGGAAGGGGGACTTCTGTGTAGGAAGGCTAAGAATTTGTGAAAAGTTGTGATTTCTTCTAGTCACGCTCACATCTTACAGCTTACTGCTGCCAACATTAACTGTTGTGTAATGTGACAGTGAGAGTTTGCCTTTTGTAAGCTGTCTTGGAGTGCCTCCCTTCTTCCTCAACAGCACAGCCCGAAAAGGTGGATTTTCAAGAATGTTTCAGAAATCCTCTCTAGAAGTGTCTTTTTGACAAGAAGTTATTCCTTTGGGCAAATAAAAGCTGATACTGCAGTTTATGAAGGAGACCTGGATTTGCCCAAGAGACATAATGTTCCCTTGAAAGGAAGAAGTGTTACGCAGAACCATGATTCACATTAATCACATGACTGCAGTGGCAGGATGGAAGAACCTTTGCATTTCTACTGGACAAGGGCACCCACTGCTGTGCTGAGAGCACCTTCAGACAATGGACTTGAACAATGGCAGGACTCCAGTAGAATTAACTTTCACTTAGCCTGTAGTACCTGTTTTGAGTGAACAAAAGGACAAACACTACATGCAGGGTTGGAGCTACTGGTCATTTCATGGTTTGTGATACGAATACAAGGATTCTTGCATTTTGCTGAACCACCTCTTGTCAAGGAGTCAGTGCGAGGCCTTCAGGACTGCTTTCTTGATCTGTAGAGGGACTGGTTCTGGTAGCCAGACAGCACTGTCTATATGATCAATAGTTCTAGGGGGTTCAGTGGTTGTAGCTGAAGATGTCTCACTACCCTTTACACGCGCAAATGGATTGTTGCAGTAGGCTGTCAGAGCAAAGAGGCACTCAGTCTTGGAAAATAAATTATGTCCTATCCACTGCGTCAATTGTAAATACTGCTTCTGGACGCCGGGGAAATGTTGCTCAAGTGTCTTTGAAAGTGGGAATCCTCCTTTAAATCTTCGGACTTGGTCTGCTGGTTGTATGGTGCAAGATCAGCCTTGAAGACCAGGAAGAGCATTAAGAGTCAGACTGCTTTATCCAGTCTCTCATAATACATTTGATCTTCCATTAATGCCTTGCTTTGCTGAACTGCAGATGTTCTAAATAAGTTGTACGTTCTCCTGAATAAGGTTATCAGCTTGGAGTACCAGACCCCTGACCAAAAGTGGCAGCACCCGTCAGACCTCACCATGAGGCATGGTACCAATGCCTCTAGGAAAGGAATACCCTTCATTTCCTCACAAATATTGTCCAGTTGCTCTTTTTTGTCCATTAGTCTGTTGGGTTCTTTTTTTTTTCAGTTCATTTTAAAGAATTTTATATTCTAAATATCTTCGGGGGGGGGAGAGAAAAAAAAGATTCAGGAGTCATCAGGAGTATTCCTGGAAGTGCTTTAAACTAGAGAACTGATGGTCCCAGTAATTAGTAAAAGTTCAGTGCTCTGTGATCCAGGTAACCCTGACTTGGAAGGACCTCTAGGGAGCAGACCTAGTCTCCTAGTCTGTATGATCTAGTCAGGACATAGCTTTTCTGAACTTTACAATAAACTAGTCCGTTAGGTTGACTGTAATACAGATATTCCTCCCCAGCTGTTGGCATGATCAGGTTGCTTTCCTGGCTTGAGACCTATTTGGTCACTGGCTGCTCTTGCTGAGCTGCTGCTGGAGAAGTGAAACGCTCTGTGCTGTGGACGCGACTTCCCTGTGTCAGCCCAGATGCTCTTTCTCCAGACCAACTGTTTTGACAGTATTTTTGTAGGAGTGACCCATGTGGTTGTTCATGCTCCCTCAGATGGGTCTGCAGTTTATAAATGCTGTTTCCTGACTTATGATGATGTCTCTGCACAAATGAGGAAAAGATAGCAGAGTTGGCTTTTTTCAAAATGCACAAGAGGCAAAGCAACATCTAATGATGTGGAAAAGTGTTGTAACTCTCTTTGAGGCCTGGAGATAACCAAGTTCACTGAAATGTAATTCATTCTTTAATGTTGCTCCTATAAGACTGTTTGAAGTTTGCATAATTCTTTCTTGTTATTTGAGAATGTGCTTAGATGTAGGAAATGAGTGTGCTTATGTGCGCAAAGCACTTTGAGGAAAACTTGTCTTTTGTTTAAACTACTGTGTAGTGGAGTCTTCAGCCTTCTGTGTTTGGGTCAGGGAGAAAAAGGCTTTTCCAATGAATGTAGCAAAGCACTAGGCAGTGTTCCTGAAAGGGGGGCTTTAAAAAGTGGGCAAAGTTTGTCATTGTCCTAGATGTGCAGTGACTGAAGCACAGAGTAATTTGTCCAAAGGATAAGCAGTGAAGCTTGGAATAGAGCTTGGAATTGCCCAACTGCAAGAACTCCTAGATAGTACTGCATCCATTAATGAAAGGATCCATACAGGGCAAGTGTGTGTGTGTGTCTTTTTTCTGGTGGGTTGCACAGACATAGGCAGGGCATGCCCAGGGCTAGTGCTTTATGTCAACAACTGATCTTCTCCAGTTAAAAAAAAAATAATAATAATAATAAAGTTCTGAAGACCAACATATCTGACTTTCACCACCGTAAATTTTGCTAGCAAAGAACCCTGCACAGAAAAATAAGGTAATAACCCTTGGCAGCTATTGACTGGTGGTGACTGTTGTCTTTTTAGCCTGTGAATCCTACATATTAACTTGATAAGACATCTTTGAGAAAGGAATAATTTACATGAGGTCCTGAAGGCAGATTCACATGTTATCCAGGTGGCTGTAAACTCTGTAAAGTCTACCTACTCCTAATACATATAATAAAGACAGGAAGGAGTTTGCTTCCAATCATGTTGTTCTAGGTGTCTGAAAAGGAAAATGAGATAGCAGGACTCTGACTACAGAGCTTGTCCCTGACTCCCTGACTTTTCAATAAATGAAATTATTCTGAACAGGCAGCACCTTGTGAGGATAGTGAGATGGTGTCTGTATGTGTGCTGGGTCTCAGACCAGCTTCCCTGCGCTGGAGGACTGCAGGCAGAAGCAGTACCTCCTCTTGAGTGTGTTTTGTGGTCTTTGTGAATATGAATCTCTCACATGAATTAACACTGCCATGGAGCAACTCTCCACTTTGTAAAGGCTCTAGGTTTCTCGGCAGCCTTGTTGCTGAAGATGTTGTTCTTTGGCGTTGTGGCTGTGATTCATGGATGCTGAACTGTAGAGATACTGCAAGGGAAGAGAAAGAGGTTGTGCATTCAATGTTCATGGAAGGACATGATGCATGTTTGCTGCTAAAGTATAGCCAAAGACTCTCTCTCTGACTTTTGCTGTAGTAGAATCCAGCAACATCAAATGAGACTGGAGGAGACTGTTTTGTGCAAGGCACTATACTTGCACATAAAAACTTTGTGAGCCCTGTGATGA
Source organism: Apteryx rowi (assembly GCF_003343035.1). Taxonomy (NCBI): domain Eukaryota; kingdom Metazoa; phylum Chordata; class Aves; order Apterygiformes; family Apterygidae; genus Apteryx; species Apteryx rowi. Next base: position 3,173,903 of record NW_020450960.1, read on the forward strand.
AGCATCTTGCAATTCAAAATCTAATGACGTTCAACAATATATTGCACTTTAATAACAGCAGCTAGAAAGCAATTGGACCAAAATTCAGCTAGTGTACATAGCTTTTTCTGCTGTCCTCCCAAAAGTTCTCTCTTCGCTACTTTTATGCTGTAAGGTAATTCTAAATGGGCAGGAAGAAATTATACCCTGAAACCTGAAACAATAGTGGGAACTGATAAAAAAAAAATTTTTCCCTTAATCTATGGTTGCAGTAAGTCATTGTTTAAAAGTTAGAAGAATCTGCTCTGGTTTGAGAGTATGTACAGAACTATGCTGGTTGCGTCCTCTGAAAAACAGGTCTAGGTGGTATAAATAGGTTATATTTAGCAGTTGGTGCCACTAAGTGAGGTTTTTCTTGTCGGTTAAAAAGGACAGTGATGTGCTGGAAAGTGTCAAATGGCATCGTGGGGCTATGTCATTATTGCCACTCAATGATTCCACATCCAATGTGTTCAGATCACAAGCAAAAAGATGGCTTTTCTGGCTGCCAACTTTGCTGACTCCATCTGGGATCTAAAATTCAAGCTGTGTCTTTCCTGGCTCTGTCACTAATAATAAAGGTTCTTCATTTGGAACTTAGTTAAACAAAATTGATGCTGATGCATGAGCTAAAATAGAATCTAGCTCACTCTTCCCCAAGACGCGTGGGCTAAGAGCACTAACAAGTAGGAGCATAATCATTTTAATCTATAGGATCATCAAGTGATTTAATAGACACCAGATTTGTGGGGAAAACAGAGGATATTGTAGCATAACAAGCATGTTGGTCATAACACTTTTTAACAAATGCTAGAAAACTGATTGAATTTGATCAGTTTGCCTGCTTGTTAGGGTTCTCCTTCCAGACTAGGCAATAATAGCTCATTAAATGTAGTTAGGAAGCTTTTTGCGAATCTGGGGACATTAAATTTGGTATAACATATGGTATAATCTTCAACTCTCTCCTTGTTGGGAAGTGCAGTCTGACTACTCAGTCAATGAATTGTCATATTTTTATCAGTGAAATGGGTTTGCAGCTGTGATATACACTTTTGAGTGATGTAACCTTTAATGTCTTTGGCAAATACTGGCATTAGCAGGCTGTTCCTCTCCATTTACATCTCCTCCAGAAAGTCGTTACCAGCTGAGATTATACTAACACTTTCTGTCGTGTAGGTGTTTCCTCCTCTGATGCTATTGAACTGTCAGTGGATTAAATGCCTAATGTTCTCATTTTCCTCAAAGGAGACAGAGAACAGAGTTTGTGCTGTTTCTTATTGTACAGAGGGAGGTGATGGGAAATGTATGGCACTGTGTGTTGTGAATTGGAAGGACATGCTGTGCAAGATTGTTTGCTCTACACCGCCTCCTGTGGTTCAATTTTCCTAAACTTGTGGGGGAGGAATATATTGGCTAAATTGTGCATGTAGACATAAGATTACTGTGCTTGAAAGGATGAAGGCAAGTGGTGCTTAACTTTAAACATGCACTGCATCTATTGGTAAAGGGTTCTGTTTTCTGTTTCTTGCTCCTTCTTGTGCTCACAGTCTCTGCTCAGTTGGTTCCTGAAAATCAACAGAATCGGTCCCCAGGGGCTGCATGCCATCAGCAAAGTTGGCTGTGAGGTTTGCTTTCCTTTGGTTCCGAGGTCAATGGGAAATCAGTTCTTGCAGGGCTCTTTGGAATCCCTGTCATGCAAGTCCACTCCCACTCGCTGCTTTTTAGTATTCATTGAAACCTCCTTTTTTCTAGGCCCTGCTTCCAAAAACCAGCAGTCAGGCAAAAACATGCAGGGAAATGTGGGTGGCTTTTAGGGTGAGTTCTTTTGTGGCCCAACATGATTTTTTTTCCTTAGCACTTTCTTGTTTGTTTGTTTGTTTTTCTTAACCTTTTTTTCCCTGATACTGACCGAAAAATGTCTCTTAAGTCTCATCAAAAGGAGTATCTTGTGGCAAACGTTGATGAGAATCAGGTATCTCTTCTGAAGGTGAGCTTAGGCTTGAAGTCATGCAGGCCCAGAGCCTTAATGATATCTGACTCTCATGGGTTACAGCGGAAGTTGATACCTAAACACCAGTTGAGGCTGTGATGCCTGTGACCTTTAGAAAATAACACCTTAAGTCACCTTACTTAAGGTGACTCTCATTAGGACTCTTTCAACTCCTAATGAGAGATACCTTTTCCTAAAGTGTAAACTTATTGCATCACTTTGATTCATAGTTGCTGAAAACATTTCCTTTAAGAGAATCACTTGAATTTGATAGCTTGGAACCCCTTTCTGATGAGTTAAGTTGCTGCCTACATTTGTTTCTTTTCACTAATAGCATTATTACCTTACCTTTAAAGCCTGCAGATACGGAACATAATGATAAGCCTTTTACCTCCTGCCGCATCGCATCACGGTGTGAGTACTTAATTCTGAGCAAACACTGATGCTTTACACCTTTAATTCCTCTTTTCTACCACTCAAGGAGTGAGCATGTCTCTATTAGGAAAAAAAGTGGTTTAAACCTATAACTAGGGAGCAACAACAGCTATTGTAAAAAAAAAAAAAAAAAAAAAGGGGGGGGGGGCGCTATGGTCTGAATTCCTAGGGACAACTGTCTTTAAACACACACACCCCAAACCTGCTAAATTACCCAGGCTGGATTTCCTTACTAGCAGGCTGCTGAGGGCTGCTTGCTTGGCTGTCTGCTCTAGGATTATGAGAGAGCATCTCCCTTATCGTTTTGCACATGCTGTACCATCTGTCCTGAATCTCCCTTTATAGGGCTATGGATTCCAAATGTCGTTTTTTTCTTAGGAGAGAACAGACATGCCTGAAGAATCTTGCTAGGTAGGGCTGTGGTGCTATTAATGTTGCAGGGTTATTTTTTCTCCCCTCATCCCACAGCCAGAGTGAACTCTGGTAAACCTTTCTGGTTTTCTACATCCAGACACGGAGAAAGCAGTTTGTCATAGTCCCTGGGAAATACAGAGAAAGTCCCCCTATTCTATTGTGTGCATTCTGTTCAAAACAGATGAAGATGAAATGGTACTAAATTCATATGTTACGAGGACACAGGATAATGTCTTTAGTCTTTTATTGTACATTATAAAATGTTTATTGCTCTATCTGTATCAGAGGTGTTGACCTCTCCCTCTTGGTGATTGAGAAATATTTTCTGGCAAAGGATCCAATGATGAACCTTTTGTTTGGGGTTGGCCTGCCTTCTGGAACTGGCACAAAGGAAGACCTTGCTTGTTTACAAACTGTATTTGATCTGCAAGCAGATTTCCTAGTGCCTTTCTCCCAGATCAACTATTTTGGAAAGGCTGGTGACTATGGAAGTGGGGAGATGGCTGAACTCAGCTACTGCCGGCCTGTTTCTTTGCTTTGACTTTTAAACCAGGCTTATCTGAGTGCAAGTTTGTTATAATGAGATTTAAATCCTACTCAGGCCAACCTGTCTTGGTATTTGATGGAACAAATAGGATCTTGCCTCATCCCCTAGTGTGTATGGAGTGCTCTTGTGGAGTAATTAAATACAGATACCCCATGGCACACTACAAAGAATAAATCTTTTCCATGTGATGGACTTGTATCTACCAGCTTCCAGAGCACCAGCAGTCCCAGGGATCCTGTCAGCTTACAAAGATCAGCACTTATTAAGAGAGAGGAGAACCCCATCCCCTTTCCCATTTGTCATCGTCCTTTTAATGGAGGACTGACTCAGACAAATACCTGGCATTGCAACGTCACAAAAAATAGTGCAGACAAGACATGTAAGGAGAACCAGACCTTCCCATGGGAACCCTACTAAAAGAAGCAACTCGTTAAGAACTTAAGCCCTCAGAAAAAAGGTCCTTTAGGCAAGTCTTTTGCAATAAATAGCTATCGCCACTGGAGACCTTGCATAGCAACCGATATTACGAGTTTTTTTTTTCCTTTTTTTTTTTTTTTTGCTGACTGGCTACATTTTTATGGACCTTTTATCACACTGTTGGTGGACTCGGGCCCAGCTGAAAATACCATGAAGAAAGTGGTTGAAATTATCCTGGAAGCAAAACAACAGCTTCAGGTGTCCTGTCGCATTGGTTTGTGCCCCGATCATCCGAGGTGAAGTACACCAGTGCAAGACGGGAGAGAGCAACAGTGGAGTCGTGTGCTGCAGCCTGACTGGAGAACAACCAGCGAAGTTCTCACAGTTCAGATGGAAACTGGGACATACTTTTTTTCTTTTGTTTGTTTTAAAAACCCATCTGCAAGACTTGTTACACAACAAACATCAATGGAACAAAGCAAGCAAGAGCATATAGCAGCCAAAATTTGGTTGCTAGTCGTGTCTGCGATGAGCTTTTCTTCTTTCTTGCTTGAAGAGGAGTGACAGTGACTGATGCCTGAGCTCATGTTAATACTGTCAAGCTGTAGTGACAATGAGACAAAATAAAGATACAATAAAACCGTATACATTTCCAAAGACAGGAAAATTGTTCCAGAAGATGGAGTGTGAGGGTGGAGAGGAGTGTGAGAGAAGTTGCTCCAGCCTAAGTGATTCATGAGTCCAGTATAGGATCACCGGCAGCAGCTGTCTCACTGACGCTTTTCCATCTTAATTGTTTGTTTGCATTTTAGGGGGGGGGGTTTGCAGGATTTTTCTTTCTGGCCAGATGCTTTGCAGAACAAAGACAAGGAGGTCTATGCCAGCAAGTGACAATCACAAGGTCTCTTTCCAAATTGCTTCAACAATATTTCACCTCCCTTAGTCATCAAGGCTCAGAGGCAGAAAGTGAGAGTGAGAAATGGAGTCCATCTATCAGATGGTAGGCTGTCACGCTTCAATGATATTCACTGAGGGCTTGTTTTTCGGAAACTAGAAGAGGAGACAAAGGAAGAGAGAATGTATAGGAATCACTAGGGAGAAAAGAAATAAGCGTTAGAGATCAGTGCAGTGTGCTGGAGAATTTTGTTTTTGTAAAAGTTCCTGTTCCCATCCCCTCAGGATAATGAAAAAGGGCCAGAACTGAGGCTAGTCTTAGCTGTGGCTACAACAGCTCTGCAAAGAAGCAGGCTCACTGTATGAATTGAAATCTGTTTTACTGATAGGGACACAGAGGCTAACCCAGAGCTGGGAGTGAAATGCTGGTGTCTCGATGTGCCCGGCAGGCTCAGACCGCTCTGGCATGCATGGAGGCGAAGGAGTCTTCCCTTACTACCTCCAGGCTCGGCAGAGGCTGCAGTGAAGATGTCGAACAGAGGCTGCTTTTTGGGTAATTTAGCTGAAGCCCAGCTGGAAGTGGATTGGCTGCCGCGTCCCCCACTGCGTGCCAGCAGCATCTCACCTTGCTGCGGAGCAGCCCTCCGCTCTGGTGCTCGGGAGTGCTGTTCTCCGAGGCGCTCTTGACTTTCTCCTTGCTGTTATTTGGTTCATTATCTTTGATGATATCATACTGTCTGCAAAAGAGGGCGATCACACCTAACAGGAAAAAACATTAGTGATCACACAAATGAGCTCGGGCTCCGGAACCTGCGGTGATCAGAGATCCCTTGCTTGCCAGCCTGCTTTGTGCCTTGGCAGAGATCTCAGCAGCATCCACAATTGCTTCTAAGGATCGCTTTCTGACACAGCTAGTCAGTCCTCTGGTTGTTTGATTCTCAGTGCCAAATTCCATGCTAAACCAGTTAGGACAGAAGATTAATTATGTTCTGACTTCCCTGTCATTAAGTGGGCAAGTGTTTTAAGCCCTACGTTTGGATAGGCATTAATGCTAACCATGTGGTTAAAAGGGATCTTTGCTTTGAAAACACAGGAATTCCTGGTATTTCTGGCTAGTGGAAATGTGTCCTCTGAGATGAAGGGAAGGAGCTGAGGCTGGGAGATGAGAGGCAGGTACTGTACCTGCCTGCGTATGAAACAAGCCAGGGTCTCAAGCAGCAGGGCAACATCTGTAAATATGCAACAGTGACGACAGCAAAAACTGCCAGTGGAAATTTCCTCCCACACACAGAGGCCCATGAAGAGCGAAGCAGGTGCTGTCATGACGAATAAGACGACTGAAAACATCTTTCTCAGAAGCCTTTACATGACATTTTGACCAAATAACTTCTCTGCCTGCAGATTCCAAATACAGTGTTAAAGTAGAGCTGGGCAGATGCTGCTTCTCTCTTACTGGAAAATATTCCAGCTCTCCTAACAGCAGAACATATGTAGAGCTTTCTTCAGTTCATCAGAAAGTGCTTTATAAAGTGAGGTGGTGTTATGGCAGCAGTCCCCAGGTGTTACTGATAAACATAGTGGTCCAAATTCTTCCTTGTGTGTGTGAGCAAATGGTTGGTCCTAGGAGAATAAGTTAACATCTGCCATAATCACACCTTCTGTCATTTTTGATGGTAAAACTGAGGCACAGAGAAGCAAAACAGTGAACAATATTGGAAGTATAGTCAGTACAAGAGCCCAGGTCTTGTCCCTGAGTTCAGAGCCCTGCGCACAGACCGGTTGCAGTCTGCATTTGCTAAAACATTGTCATAGATTCAGGTTACCAGGCCAGATTTAAAGGCTGGAAAAAAGTTGTTTGTATATTGAAACTCTGTAAAGAGCCCGTGAGGTGTAGATACATTTTTCCCCCACCCACTTCATAAATATGTCATCTACCTGGAAGGGAAATTGTGGTATTAGCAAATTCTTTGTTCAGACAGTGATATGAGTTTTAGGTTGTACTACAACGAATCAGTTGTTCAGTTACTTTGTGTAATTATTCATGATAGTTTTTACAGGCAGGACATTTAAATTTGAATGTGCAGAGCTAAAACTTGACATGAACATTGAAAAGACTGTGGACTAGAGGCTTTGGACACCTTGTATCCTTAGTTTAGGTTTTATTTGGATATCATGTTTAGCAATAATTCTAACTGAGGAGGATTTTCTGTGTGCTGATTTACACACTGTGTGTGTGGAAAACTGGTTTGGCTGGGACAAGGGGAGTAAATACTGACTGGCAAAGGTTGTCTTTTATGGATTATATGATTTACCATAGTGTTAATTTGCCTGCCTGCCTGCCAATTTCCTAGGGTCACCTGAACCATTTCTCCTGTGGGCAGCATGCTCTGTGGCTCATAGGGAGCAAACACATCATGCTGTTTCATTAATGTTTTACGTTGCAGCAAGAGCAGCAGCTGAGTGGCAGCCAGGGGAGGCTGTGGCTCTAAATAGAAAACAAACATGTGCAAACTTTATTTCCCGTTAACTCATGCATAAAATTTCCAACCTGAACAAGCTGAAGTGCTGGCTGTTGCCACTCCAGATACCATAAGCAGATAGAGCAGAACTCGGACATTTTCCTCTCTGTGTTTGCTAGTTTAAAGTGTATGAGCCAGATTTGTCCTAGTTATGATTTGGTATAAGGGCCTATTGAAATGTGGTCCTAAACTCATGCCAGAAAACTCTTGCTTCTCTTTGGATATTTTATTTATATCTTTGTATTTCTTACAAAAAACTGTAGTGAAGGATCTTCATATTGAAGGAACATGTTTATTTGATGGTCTGCTTGTTAGAGGCTAGTCACCTTCCTCTTCCCTCCATCCCAAGCTTGTATACACTTTTCTTTCCTTTTGGTTAATATGTTTCTTGTAATGTCCCTCCTCTTCCTATTAAATACTATTCTGTGTATTAATAATGGATTTTGAGAGGATCTGGTCTTATTGGTGTTGTGATATTTGGGGCTATTTGTTGTTTCAATACTTCTATTATTTTAATGGATTTTAAAGTGGGTTTTAGTAAATATATAATAGTGGGTGTTGAGAGTGAGACGGTCATAACTCAGTCTTGGATGTCTCACGTGTGTTTGGCAAAACTCTTACAGGAATTTTTGTTTTGCATAAGACTTGGTGTCATATAATAAGCCAGATAATGACAGTGACCTGTATCATTTGAAGGGCTTGAGGCATCCTGGTGGATGGTTGAGGGCATTATCATCAGTGCTTTCTGGAAAAATCGAGATTACAGGATTAGCCATGGTGAATTAGACAAGTGGTTCATCAAGTCCATTATCCTACTTCCTGCTATACCAGATCAGCCCACTGATTCACCCAGTCCCCAGCCTACTTCTGGTACTGCCCAACTTCTGATGCTACAGAGAGAAATGAAGTGCCCTTGCAGCTGAATATGCGATACAGCTTATGGGAGGAAGGATTTCTTGTCAGGTCTTACATGATTACACATGCAAACCAAGCAAGCAGGCAGGCCTTTGGGATATTATGTGCTTTTGACAGAAAGATTGAACTGACCTGCCCACATAAACAACACCACAACAATGATGAGAATTTCCCCTGCTCGCAGCTGTTGGTTTTTCTTCGCCATCTCCTTCATTGTCACCTCATCTGCACAAGGGGAAAGAGAGATCGTGAAATCTAACCGCACGGCTCAGGCTGCACTAGACACCAGTTTAACAGTGCCCTTGACTCAAATCATCAGTGCATCAGGGTCAAAGCTAGCAAAGAGCAAGTCCTCACCCGTCGGTCACACAAAGAGCACGAATTGCGCTGTGAACTTGCAGTGCATCAGCTGCTCTGTGGTAACTGCCCCTCGCTCTTCCCCAACAACCTGCAGGAGATGGGGATGAGCAAGGAGCAGTAAACAGGTTTAACAGGCAGTTACCACATTGGAGCTGCTGTGGGGTAAGTCCGCATGGTATCTGGCCCTGTGGCAATTTGCTCTGCTCTGTCTCTGGTCTCTGTTAGAGCCGCTGGGCCTGTCACAAAGCCCTGCAGGCTTCAGCAGTTCCTCTCCCGGCTCAAGAGTGTGGAGCCTGGCGAGATGTTTTTCAGTGGAGCCATGGGATTCAGAAATGAGTAGAACCTTTTTGCGGAGCGTAATGTGCCTCCTTGGCCTCAAAGCACTAAGAAGATTACAGTTCAGGCCTCCAGGGAGGGAAGCAGTGCTCCTCTTAGTGCTTTCAGATGAACAGCAATTCAGTATTTACAGACACCAAATCATTTTAGCAGAAAGAGTAAAGAACTCGCAGCATCCTAGGAACCACAGCCAAAAGCCCTGCAACAGGCTGGGTCCTTTGGTAGGCAGGCAGTAACCCTTTATATCCCAGACCCCTACACTCCCCACTGCTTTTCCAGCAGAGATCCTTGCTGACATAAAACCTTCACACCATCTGGTTTGGCTCAAGAGGGACAGATGAAGGGGCTGCCAGTCAGGAAGTGCCTGATTTGACAGAAACATTTGAAGTCTAAGAAAAGTGGGAGTCTCTGGATATCTTTTTCCTGCTCTCCTGGAATCCAAGCACAGGAGGCTCAGTCCCTCCGAGTGCCCTCTCAGCACAGGCTGCTCAGGAATTTCCCCTGGCATTCTCCACTTTCAAGGGTGCTGAACAGAGATCCCAGGCTGTAAACCTTCTTCTCATCAATGTGCCTGTTATAAATCATCTGAAACGGGGGGGAAATGAGCAACCAGGCTTTGGCAGCAATGGCTGCTGACTGTTGGCACTATTTTGCTGGGGCACCCTGGGCCTTCTTGGTTAGCATGATATAGTCAAAGTCGTCGTAACTTGTGGAAGTGTCCTAGCCGTAGTATTAGATATACTCTGGTCAGTATTAGATGTACTCTGTTCAGTACTGAGGTGTGACCCTACCAGAGAGGCTCACATAGAAGTATATTGATACTGCAGGCGCGCTGTGACAACAGCCTGTGCAAGGACGAACTCGCAGGGCTCAGCCCTGATAGCAGCGGTAACCTCAGCGTCTCCCTAGTGCTTTGCACACGCATCGGCCTTGCCTGCTGATACACTCACGGCATCCTGCTTGTTCAAGTGGGGCTGTGAGAGAAGAACTCAGCTCTGCCTGTGTTTAGCCCAGCTGTTCTCACTGCATAGGATGCTGCTTTCCTCTCTCTGGAGCCCTCTGCCCTACGCTGCCTGGGCTTCCCGGGGCCACACAGGAACTCACCCACACTTGCCTTTATTTTTAGAGGCTAGTTTCTCAGCTTCTCTGGGGGTCTTGAAGAGGACTGGCTCACTGGCAGGGCTCTGGCCTTGGATGCTGATGGACTGGACATGCACTATGTACTCAGTGTCCTCCTCTAGGTCCCAGAGGGCGCAGGAGCGGGTGGTGGTGTTCACCTCCTGGATGAAGCGCAGCATCCGCACGTCCTTCTTCTGGAAGCCGAGAGAGGAGAGCACAGAGTGGTGGAGAGGCCTCCTGTGTGCACTACTGTGACCTAAGACCGCTGACTCCTGCCCTGTCCACCACGGACGTGGAGACCATCGGACCCTTTCCTCTCTGCAGCTACCAATACGTGAAGGGCTGCTGCAAAGAGGACAGGAAGCAAGTCCCCTTCCAGACCATGAGGGATAGGGCAGAAGGAATAGGCTTAAACTGCAGCAAGAGAATGTGGAAACTGAGGGAACCTGGGGTGAAGAACAGCATGACTGAAACTGAGTAACTGTAGACACTGTACCTGTTGGGAAATTGCAAATCCAATGACAACTTCATCCTCCAGAACATCCCAAGTCACAACGGCTGAGTTGGCTTTCAGGTGTTTGACTGTGACATTTACTGGAGCCGACGGGCTGTCTGCAAGGAGGGAAAGCAGAGCCTTTACTGAGGCAAAGTCACAGCCACAGGCAGGAGACAGAGCAAAGGCAAGGGAGTGGGAAAGGACCTTGCTCGTGGGCACTAAAAGAAAACAGGATTTAGCTGGGGTCCAAGGCATGAGAAGCTGAGTGGCAAATGACCTTCCTGTAGGTGGCTCTGGGCATGGGGCATGAAAATCACAACTATTCCAAGTTTTAATCGACATTGAGGTTCTAGGAGATCTCTGCTGAGAATGTGAAGTTGTATTAGACATGAAATATCTGACTGTTAGAAACAGCTTCTGTTGACACCACAGCACACCACTCATTATCTCACTCATTTCATCCTTCTCAGCCATGTACCACTTTTTCTCTGGTGTCTCCTGTTGTAGTCTGACAATGACAGCTGGGAGGAAAGGCAAAAACTGCCTTGGAAGTGTGGAAAGGTGAATGCTTTGATGGTCATTGATGAGATCTGAAATTCAGGTGTAGTAAATGGGAGTGTTTCTTTGTTTTTTCCCTGTTGGTTTGATAGAATTTGCAGGCAATGCCATGAGGCGGGTGGGCTGGCAATGATTTCCTTCTTACTTAGTCCATGCATTTTAAACGTACGGGTTGCGAGGCTGATGTGCTGTCTCTCAAATGGCCTGTCGTTGGTCAGTGAACTTCAACAACTGTCCACTTAAGCTATCAGGATAAACATGCTGTAATGGCGCTGGCAACCATTGTAATGAGAAAAGGGCTAGTGTGAAAGCAGTGGCCTGAGGCTCTGTGTTTAGTGTTGGTTTCCAACTCAAGAGCACAGCTGCTGAGTTCCCAACTGCATGGCTGATCTGTGTAGCTGCCAGCCTTGCCAGGGCGAGCTGGGCACTGGTGTACAAGCTGGGCTCATGCCCTCCTGCACACCCTCGTCGGGAACCTCTTCCAGGAGGGGCTGCACAGTGCGAAGCCTCTCCTGTATCTCAGGAAAAGCTTTTACCTCATAAGCTTGGCACAATCCTTCTAGTGCTGAGTGCAGCAGGTTGGATTCCTGCTCCCTCTCCGCTGGTAAAATTTAATTCATAATCTCTAACTCTTGCTCCTAACCAAAGGCAGTAATTCCAGCTAACCAGGCTGCTGGGATTCAGACTACCCCAGGGAGGTCAGTAGGGTGAGAAGGGGTCATTTTTTTCTGACTCTTATCAAAGAATAATACTTTTATTGCTTTGTGACCATTGCGCAATACTGCACTTCTGGGGCTGGGGCTGAGGTCAACAGTAAAAGAATGCATTTGTGCACATCTCCAGTAACGCTCGTTGCATTTATAGTCAGTCACAGCCGCCTGGATGTGGCCGAAAATATTCTAGCTCTAGTGTCAGTGTCTCCTAACAACTGACTTCACTCCTGGTGAATGTTCCTGAGGGAACAGGGAAAACATGGGAGCACAAAATTCCCCTGCTGAAGGTCAATCCTGTTCTACAGTTAGCAGAGCAATGACTTTATTCCCTTTTCTCCTCCCTAAACAACACCCAGTGTCTAGCTTCCCTTTCTGGCAGATGGGAGACCCACATCTACCAGGCCTTAGCGAGACCCTTAGGAATAGGACATCTGGACAAATCATTCCGACCCAGACTCATTCTAGGGAATGAGCTCTTTTAGCTCTAGTGAGCTAAAAGGTTGGTGAAAGGTGCATGGCCCAGTTTGCACAAATTTGGGGCCTTAGGAGGAGCAGCAATCAACCAGGGGCTCCAGGATTTCATAGAGGGAGGTGTCCTTCTTGTTTGGAGTATGTGATCAAGTCAGTATTGACCCAGAGCATTACCATCTCTTAGGGGATTGCCTTCATGAAATGAGTCAGTGGTCTCCAGCCAGCTTTAAGAGGACATAAACCATTATCATCCCCAGTGTCACTGCGTGCACTGGCTGCAGCAGCAGGGCCAAGGACAAGCTGAGCCAGGGAGACAGATCACCCTTCCCAGACGGAGCACTGGTCCCTTTTGGACTCAGCTCCCTGCTGTGACATGAGGAAGGGATGTGGGTCTGCAGTTCCTCACCTTCCCCCATGACTGAACCCACGTGCCAATCAGAGTAAGGTCTAATTTTAGTAAGGGGCAGTCAGCAGATGGGAATGTGCACAGGGAAGGTCTGTGAGTCATGCCTAATGAATTTGCTAGAACATACGGAGGACATGACGGAGTTGAGAGATGGGAGACAAAACAGTCTCCAGCTGCAGCCAGGCACTTCACCCTTCTCAAAGTACCGCTGTACAGTTAAGTCCCAGCATGGCTGTCTTTTCTGGATATTTTTAGGAGAAGCTACCACTGATTTACCCAGCTTAGGTCAAGGAGGCCTTTGAAAACAGATGAATTAACCTCACAGAAATAGAGAGCAAAGTATCAGTGAAAAAGCATCGGACTGGGAAAAGGGAACATACAGTGCGCCACAGTTGGTGCCCGAGTCCCTTTTGAATCTTTGACCTTGAGGGAGGCATAGCATAAGAAATGTCTAAGTTTTCTGATGACATAAAATGTGGGGGAGTTGGAAAGACATAGCAGAGCTGGAGGAGGAGAACAAACAACCTCTCTGGGAATTGGTGAGAGGGCGGAGGGCTGCAAGGTAGAAGGGAAGCACTCGGCAAAGCTGCAACCCAGAGCTTGGAGCCTGTAACACGGGACTCTGAAGGCAGACAGGGGAGAGATCAGCTGGCAGGGATGGACAAGAACACTTTACAAAACCCCCTTGATAGTAAGACCTGAGAGAGAGACAGGGATAGTTGAAGTCAGCAGATAATACACTAAAATTTAGGACAGCAGATCTGGCTGCATTTCCCCTTCACTGCTACAGTTTAGGAGTAGCTACACATAAATCAGTGGTGTCAAACCAGTATAAAAGCAATATGAAAAGAGAATTATGCACAGCATTTGACAGAAGTACAAAGCCAGGAAAATGAGTTCCCTGCTCCTAGAGTTGAGTGAATAATTTGCAACCAAAATTTTAATCCACGAGGATGCTTTTATCTCTGCTCCCAGGAGATACATGATGAGATCATGACTTTCTAAAATCTAATCACTGTTCCAAGATATTCCACACCGCTTTTGGCTCCCTGGGCCAATTGCAGTTCTTTGTAGTGCCAGCTGGACTGGGGTCAGGTAGAAAAGACATAATTTCTGTTTCCCAGCTGGTTCTAGGGGGTCAGCATCTCCAGCAGGGCCTTGAGGTGCCAAATCCAAATGTTCGGTTCTTTAATTTAGAGTGATGCACAGCTCCTGGAAACTTTACTTCTGTGTTTACGGCAGCCAGTGAAGCTTGCAGTGTTCTGGGGAGCAGGTCTAGAGGGTGGGATGGCCCCAGAGGGAATTAATTTCCCCCCTTCAGGCACGATAGCAAGCAACATGCTGTGCATCAGGCCTTTCTCATGCATGTTTACTCCAGAGACACTGAGGACAGCACATCCCTTGTCTGGTCTGTAAGGAACCCATATGGTACAAGATTTGTGATTTAGCAGTTTAGTTTTATCCTAGCTTAGAGGCTGCAATGCCAGCCTGAACAAATTACACATTGCAAACTGGCAGAGGATCTGTTTGGCCAAATTTGAATTTAGAGCTGTATGTTCGTATGAAAAGATGCTCTCTTTTTCATGCCAGCAGAACTTGCAGCCCCCTGTTTGATTAATTAAGATAAACTCATGATGATTTCTAACTGGGAATGGCTGCTTCAGAACTGATCATGCTTAAACTATGTCTAATTTTCTTTTCACAGGGACCTTTCATCAGGTGAGTTGCAGCCCTACATCCCCCAGGGATGTGTGTCTCAGCCCTGCCTCACTCCTACCCACCCTGGGCCCTTTTGGCAGGAGCAGGTCAGGGTCTCTTCCACACAGCAAGGAGATGTAAGCAGTGAAGATTACCCTTAATCCCCTCTTAATGCTGAGAACTCCTCTAGCCTCTCATTAAACGCTCTGCTGATTATTAATGGACTTTCATTTGAGAGAGAGAGAGAAAAAAAACGCTTTACAGCTTTGGGCTGATTCCTCCCTGGCTTTTCATTGTCGACACAGCAGCTGCTGGCACAAGGAACAGGAAACCACCCACCTGCCCCTTATGTTGACTTCATCCCTGGAGCTGTAGCATGAACAGGATGAGGAGGGGAGAAGAGAAGGGTGAAGGTATATCCCCAACCCGCTGCTGCTGCCACCTGGGAAGGGGAGACTGCTGATGGAGGGCAGTAGGGTGAGCAAAGGGGGCAGCAGCTGAAAGGAGGGTGGGGAGGAGGAGTGTGGGCACAGCGTGTCTGGGACACCAGAATATCTTGCTGCAGCGCTGGCTATCTGAGGCCTTGAGATCGCAGCTGCTGCTGCCTGGCACGTTGGCTAAGCCCACCTGGCACATCTACTAGCGGGAAGGAGTGGCACGGGCAGGAGAGCACCATGGCAAGGTCAGTGCCAGAGCACTCCCATGGCAGTACTACCGGGCTAAGAGCCACCCCTCTGCACCAAGCCATCAGCACGCAACAGCTGGTGCCCAGCTACTGCTCGCTCCATATCTCGTACCTTCCATACTGTGTACCCAAACCATTATATACCACTGCGTGTGTCCAATAGCTTCTGTCTAGTAGAACTTACGGATGTCAAACAGCCTGCATATAGCTAACTTCAAAGGGGTATTTAATATCACAAAGATCACAAAGTATAGCTTTTTATGCTTTTGTACTTTCCTAATACTTTTAAGTAGACACAACTTATAAATTGACACTGGAAAGCCAACATGAAACCCTTTGTTAATTGACATCTTGCCTTAAGGTCTGTCCAAAGGATCTTTAATGAAGTGGAAACAATTCTGCACCATCAAACTCATTTTGCCTATTCTTCAGGGAAGTGGTTAGAGAAAGGCACCTGGCCAGTGCCCTGGGCATGATGTCCAGGGAAGGAGCCATTCCTAGCATGGCTATGCTGCATGTCTTCCACACACTCATCACTTTTCTGCACTGACAAAGGAGACCCCTTTTCCCCTAAGTTCCTAAATCAGGACCTTTTAAAATCAGCATGTTTGATCTTGGGAATGAAAATTTTTCCTCTAAGATTCATGACAGGTGTAGAAGATTGCTTGTGGTGTAGAAGAGCGTTGGGTTCTTTTCTGGGATCGTATGGCAGATCTTAAACAGTTTTTAGGCTCCTCTGGGATCTACGAGAAGGAGAGAACAGGCTGCCAGAGAGTTAAATGGAAATGAACTAATTAGTCCCTGAAAGCACCCTGGAATGTGCTGGGCTGTTTGTATCCTGGTTGTACGGATGGAGAGGTTGAGGCTGAGAAGTCAGTGAGGTACCTAGGCCTCAAAGGCGCTGGTGTGAGGAGTTCAGAGCTCCTGGCTCCTCTGCCACGGGCCCTTTCCTTACCGTCACAGCTCTCCCTTTTGAGGCTGCTCTCAATTTGCAGTTTCTGCTGTCCAGCCATGAGCTCTTATGATGAGGCTGGGGGTGGGAGCCAGCTTGCTGCCTTTGCCTTGCAAGCTGCCGGAGGGACCATCGGCATAGAGTAAAAGGAAGACTCTATGCTAATATCACACCCTTTGAGGTCAGCTCTGATAGTGGAGTCATCTGCTCTGGCAACAGATTTGTTATTAGAGTGTATTTCCAGGTTCGTCTCCACAGCCAAGGGATCCAGCCTCCTCATAAATCTGCTCCCTTTGAATTCAACTTTCTTGGAAACTGCAAGCAGGCCTAGAGCTGTACTTGAAAGTGGCTGGAGTAAAATGCAGTTGCTTCCTACATGGGCAATGCTACGCTGTAATTGTGGCACAATTCAGTTAGCTCCAGCAACCAAAGTGCCTGCCAAGGCTCTGAAGTGGATCATTCAGTGCTCTCCTTCCATTCCCTGGGCCCCGGCAGCACCTGCAAGCTGCTTGCCCTTTCCTGTGGGAAGCAGTAAATGTCAGCCTTAAATCACAGTTGCTCTTTGTTCCTGCACCGCGACCTTTCCTATGGATGCAGGAGATGGAAGAACATGACCTGCAAGGGGAAGGAGCATCCGGTAAGGTCCCGTGTGATGTTCTGCCCAAAGCACTGCTATGCGGTCACTCCTGCCCTGGGGCATGGGGTCCTTTCTTTCTGCAGCGGCAGAGTGAATGTGAAAAGACCTGCTTTTGCTGTCTTTCAGAGCCTTTCTTTGCTCTCCCAGCAGGGCTCTCTTCAGTGGATATAATTGCTTGTCAACTTTATGGGGTATTTAGCAAGGGCTGGAGCACCGTTCAGCTTCCCTGAGTGTTTTAATGAAGAGAACCTGCAGGGGAGTGGGAGGGAGCAGGGACCCACCACTGCCATTCCCGCTCCCGGTCGCGTGGGAAACAGGGCTATTTGCTAAGCTCTGACTATTTCAAAGAGCAGGAAGACCAACTGGTGGTTCTTTAGTATGGGAAAGAGTCAATTATTTCCTGCTGACCGCCCACTCCCCTGTACAAATGGGATACTGATAGGCCTTGCCCTCCACGGGCCCTATCGCTGTTTCCCCAGTCAGTGGGTGTCTGAACGCGCAGGTGGAAATACAGATTGTCAGGGAGGCTGGAGCCCTTCCAGGGAGCACAGAGATGCTCTCCAAGTCCAGCCCTGGCCACCAGGAATTCCTTAGGGCAGGAGGAAGCGAGGAGAGGAGTCAGCAGCAGCAAAGCAGCATTTAGATTAGATATGTGCCTGTCACAGTACTTTGGATAATTACCCATGCCTCCTCCCGCGGTCTGAGTCCTGAAGCTGCGTGGGATTGCTTTGGGTCTCGTCAGTGCCATGACTTGGGTTTTAACAGTGCCAACCCAGAGGCAAGACACTTCCATGGCACATTTTATCCAGGACCCAGTTGTCCTGGGAGGCCTGGGTACCATGGTCTCTTAATAGCTCTTCTCAGCCCACTGCTGTGTGAGATTATAGACGTATAAGAAAAGTTTGTCAGAGGCAGCACGGGGTAAGCAAGCCTTGGAGCTTCCTGGCCAGCCACTAGACGCTGGTACCCAGTTCTCTCCAGAGAGCTTGCTCTCTAGTCCCAAACCAGGTCTGCTCTTGTATCGAACACATTTTTACTGTTCACATAAAGATTTTCATGCTTCAGTGCTCAATACTTTTATGCTTTTAACTGAATTATACTTGTGTCAGGCCTTAATTTGGCCTCTGGGTACTTTCTAAAACAGGAGGGGTTTATTTAACAATAAGTGCTGAAAGGACTGAGTCGTATTCAGTACCAATAGAAGTGGGCACAAGTCCATCGAAGGCTGCTTTTAATTCTGCCCACTGTGCCTGTGCACGGTTAATGTGTGTGAACTCGTCCCTCTCTGGGAGGGAGCTCGGTTTTTCACATGTATGTTCTCAGCAGGAGGTGGTGTTTGGAACAGGATAGCACAACCTTGGCCACTTTGCACAACAACTTCCCTGCTGAGAGGCTGACACTGAGGTTAGAAACCTCCATATTTCAATTAAATCTCTCTTGTGCTGAATGCAGAAATCAATAAAATGTCTATGTCATTCATCAGCTGGCCAGGAATCTCCATGGCCTTTGTGAGATGGGAAGGGGCCAGAGTGGGTCGTTGTGCCAGCTGCGAATAGCTGTCAGACTGATCTCTGCTTTGGCGTGCAGAGCACTGCGTGTTGCTTGCTTCTGGTTTTGATCACACACGTGGTCCTGCCAGACGGTGGGGACCTTAGTTCCCATGGCTTGGAGGAAGAGGTCGAGGGGTTCGACAAGATACAGGTCTGGGGACGGTGTCCGCAGTCAAGCTCATACCTTCAGCTTGCTCTCTTTTACCCCCCTGCGGTCAGTGGAGCTGTCTGAGGAGAGCGTGAGGGTAGAGATTCACCTCAGCAGAGAAGGAGGAGAGGCAGAAGAGTACTGAATTGCTATGAAGCTGATTAGCACCAGCCAGATATTTAGGGCCCCTTTTTGGGCAGCAGAGGTGAGTGAGGTGTTAATGTGCCTGAGTGCTTGAATTGGAGGCTAGTCCAGATCCTGCTGAAGATTAAGAGAAGGTTGACAGCAGGATGGGGCCCCGAGTTGTGCTGGAGGATAAAGTTTTGCCTATCCCTGTAAAGATTTTTTTCTTTCCCCTCCATCTTCCAGGAATAAATCTGACTTCAGTTGCTCTACGTCTGCATACCTTGCAGGGATGCTGTTTGCCCTAGGAAGCTGCGGAGGCCCTGGGCTATTTCGAGGTCTTTCATCATCTTTGCACAACATCCCCCTGCTGCTCTTACGGTCTTTAATAGCAGCCCCGCGACTCTGTGTTCTGCACAGCTCACTTCCCTCTTTCATTGCCTCTGCGTAATGGGGAGTGGGCCATTGGCAGCTTGGGGCCATGCATGCTGGGCAGCGTGGGCCACCAGCTTCCAGAACAAGTGCTATTACCAAACTAAATTATACTGCAGATCTGCTAAACAAATATTTTCTCAGTGATCCCCTTGGGCAGAAGCAGTAGGAATGAGTTGGAGGGCTTTGCTAATGCAGCTGCTGGCGTGATGCTGAGAGCTATCAAAGCATTAGTGTAGAGGCTATTTGACAGCTCCCTTGTCCTCTCGGTCCTGCTTCCCCTTCTCGCCCACCTCGGCATTGTCTTGCAATAAATAGTCCTGACTGGCCTTTGAGAGCAGCCCCCAGTCTGTGCGCAGGGCCTGTGCTCTGCTGCTCGCTTAGCGGCCCTTGACTGCTGAATTAACAGGGAAATTGCGATGTTCCTCTCCAGTCCTTTGCCAGGAACAGTAGCTTTAGCCTTTCACAACAGGTATTTAAAAACTGCCTGCGTGGGCTCTGGATCGAAAGAGGAGGGCCTGCCGAGCCTCCCTCCCCTGCCTGCCCCTGCTGGGGCTGGTCTCATCTTCACGGGCCTTTCTGAAGACTTCTGGCTTGTGCACCTGAGCAGCTACCCCAGGCCCCCGCCAGTCACAGACACGCAGATGCTCCACCCTCTCCAGCAGCAGGGACCTCAGCGCCTTGGGCAGCATTCAGGGGGTTGTTCATGGCCCTTCTGCCGGACAGCACTGTGCTGCCGTCCTCAGCGTACGGAGGAAAAGCAAGACTAGCAGGGGTCTGGTCTCGCGGCCACGCTAGGTAGGGCTGGGACACATTGCTGACAGTGATGCTGTCACACTCTCTCTGTGTGACCTTGGGAAAATCGTTCAATACCCTTGTTCTTCTCCCTATCTGAAAAAGGGGTTTAGTGCAAGTTTACTAGCTAGGCAGGCTGCTGGAGAGCACATCCACAACCATTTGCGGGGCAACAACACAAACGGGAGGCAGCAGGGTTGTGTGGCACAACACCAAGGTCAGCCAGCTTCATCAGAGCTGAGAACAAGCCAGGACTCCAGCCTCCCCACTGGATGCTGTAACCACCAGACAGTGCTGCTATATATATATTTATATACCTGCCCAGTGAGTAAAATCTCGTGGACACTTCACAGCACACGAACACTGACTAAAACGCATAAGGAAACGGCAGTTATGGGCAGGGACGCAGCTCCATGTTTACCCTCAGTTACTGACTGAGGTGATTCAAGGATAGGGAAGAGCAGGGGCGAGTGTCCTGGTTTATAGAGAACTGGGAAGGCTGTTACAATTGCAGATGCCTCCATTGTGCTGGGTTATTTTCCCCATCGCTCCCTTCTTTCAGGAATGTTTATTTAATCACCCCGTGTCTGTGAGTTGTGAAACGGCAACTTCAGCGTGCCAGTGTCTGGCCAAGGACAAATGTGTCGAAGCCGAAGGCATTTGGGGGGTTTCTGCAGCCCCAGCGCAGACAGGGCAAGGGCTAGCATAACTCCAGCAACTCACTGGGCTCGCTCAGACGTAGGAATTTCCACTCCCCGAGCTGTGCATCGCTAATAGCCATCTACAGTCCTCCGGAATGCAAGATATTCTGGCAATCAGCGTTTTGCAAATCAAAGCAGCTGTTCCAACAACATCTTGCAGCCACCCTGCCTGCACTCCAGTGAACGAGGGAGACAGGCCTTGGTATGAGTAAACAGAGCCCGCGGAGGGGGTCTGGCTTGGCGAGGCGAAGGCGAGGGGTCGTGGGAAGCACCTGTCGGCCTCTGCGGAGACGCGACGCCCACGCGCGGGGTGCTCGGGTGAAAACTCAGTTGGGCTGATGCGGAGGAGACTGGATCTGAGTACATTTTGGTTGTTTCACTCTAAGAATTAACTACATGGGGACCTTCGCCCTTCAGAAAGGTTTTCCCCAAGCAGGTAGCTCGAAGGGGCCTGGTTTTACCAAGCCAGCATGTGCTGTGCCGCCAGGAAGAGGCGGCGTGCTCCCCTGGGGCGGCTGTGCTCGTCCTCCGGAGCTCAGAAGGCCTTTGGCAGCTCCAGGACCTCGGTGGCCCGCTGACAGCCTGGTGGGTGAACAGGGAACGGGGAGGGGGATTGCTAAGGTTAAAGCACCATGGCGTGAGCGGAGCAGACCTGGTTCTGCCTTCTCTGTTCCAGTTCAGACTCTTGACGTGGGCAGGAGCCGTGGCACAGGGACAGCAGAACCTTTGCCTTCCCGGTGCCCGGGGCTGGCGAACAGTTTCTGTTCACTCGCCCCGGGCTGTTGTTTTCATGCCCCGTTTCTATGAGCTGCCTTTTCGAGAGACGACCAACTGTGAGCGCCCACGGCGGGACACCGATGGGACTCTGCCTTCGCGGACGCCGGGGCGAGTGCTCAGCACACCCCAGAAGCCTGGAGCCTGGGGCTTCTCCAGGGCCGTATGTCCAAACCCACCAACCGCCTCCGAACGTGCCGGCCAGGCATCCACAATCAGCAAAGAAAGTCGCAGCCAGCGATGCCTGAAAACTCCTTCGCCCCCAGCAGAGCCCCGCTTCGCCGCGCGCCCGGCGGCACCCTCGTGGCGCCCGCTGCTCCCGGCCGCGCGCACCGGCACGCTCTCGCCGGCGCTCGGTTCCCCCCCTCCTCCGACCGAGCCCACCCCCCAGCCGGGCAGCCCGCACCGCGACCGGGACCGCGACCGGGCGTCTCGCAGCGAGGGGCTCGGCCCGGGGCCCCGGGGAACGCGCGGCCGGGGCGGCGGTGCCGGCGGCCCTT
>NW_020450960.1:3196081-3200329 GCF_003343035.1 Apteryx rowi
CCCCGTCCCGCGCCTCCCTCTCCCGGCGGCCCGGCCCCGGGGGCCACCCGGCGACCCGGCACCCCCCCCCTCCCGCCCCCGTGACGCTCGGACAACACCGGCCCGGCCTCTCCCGGGGGCTGCGGGAGGGGGACAGGCCCCTCGCGGGCACGAGCTCCCCGCGCCGCTGGGACGGGGGTGCTTGGCAGCTGTGACATTTTATTCTCGGGTTTAATGTAGCCCCTGCAAGTCGCCGGGCTCTAAATTCAAAAGTAATGAGTATTAGATGAGCTTCTCGAATTAGCTGTGCATTTAGGTTAATTAAGCCGGCAGCGTTCTGATTTATGGTAACTAGTTGAAGGGAACAGAAGCAATTTCACCAGCTTGGCTACCGTCTGCCGAGCAGCAAGTCCCTGAACGGGGGGAACCTGCTCTGGCCACCACCGACACACTGGCCCATGCCACCCGCAGCCCGTTAACCCCCTCCGCGAGCCCCGGGACCACGGAAGCAGCCTGCGTCCCCGAAGGGACCGCCTGGCCCAGCAGGCTGTCCCGGCCTAGCGCTGTCCCCAAGGGCCCTGGCGCGAGCTCCTGCTGCCCGGCGCTGGGCCGCCCGCGGGGGCTGCAGGTCCCAGTGCGCGTGTGCGCGCCGGTGGGGAGCAGCCGGGCTGCACCGCGCGCCAGCGGCTCTGGGCTCGGGGCCGCGTGTCTGGACAGCGTTGCTCGCTCTCTGTTTCTGTCTGGTGTGGGTATTTATTTCACACCACTCACTGCAGTCTGCCAGCAGCTGCGACGGGGCCCGCGGGCTCCCGGGAAGCCGTCGGTGTGGTCCTTTCAGCTGTGCTGAATTTGGCCCCTACAGGTTCCTTTTATGGCCCGGGGGTTTTTCTCTGCTCTGCACCGGTGACTTCAACAGCATCACGCTGGGCTGAGCGGGGAGCGCAGCAGATGCGACCGGCTCGGGGCTGCCAGTCCTTGCTGCTTTCCCCTCTGTATCCTCCCGCAGCGGAGCTGGGCACCCGGCGCCCCTGCAAGCCCCAGCGGCTCCTGCAACGCAGCCGGGCTGAGAAGGGCCGTTCCCGGAGGAGCGATGGGCGCTCACAGCCCAAGCGAGAGCCAGGAAGCCTCAGGCCAAGCCGGGGACAACCCCAGCCCTGTGTCTTTCCACACTGTCGTCCCTCTGCTCGAGACGGCTGTTCCCGGCGTGGCGGCCGCATTGCTGCGCCGGAGCCGTGCTCACATCGCATCCATCCACAGGCAGCTCTGCCACTGCCTCCGCGGCCGCAGCGGCCGCAGCCGCCCGTGCGGGTGGGGAATGAGCCCAGCCCGCCCCGATCGCCACTGCCGCGGGGCGCCGGGCTGCATGGCAGGCCCACGGCTGGCTGCTTCCCCGTGGAACGCCGGCAGCTCCTCCCTTCCGTCTCCTGGCTGGCAGCGGATTAAAATTTCATCGCTTGAGAGGCAGAGAAGGTGCAAAGGAGGAGAGCGAGCACGAGGCAAGGCGGGGGGAGCCTCCCCGTCCCACGCATCCCACTCGAAGGGCTGCGTGCGGGCACTCAGCCCTCTCTGGAGCAGCCCCGCGAGCTTGCTGCCGCCTCCGAACGAGGCCGCACGTGGCCCAGGCGGCGTGAGCTCGGCTGCTGGAGCTGGGTACTCGGAGGCAGCCGTGCAGAGGCTGCCATGGGACAGATGCCTGCTTCCCGGGGGGGTTCCTCTGCCGGGGTGTGAGGCTACGCAGGGACCCGCCACCCGCAGGGACCTGTGCTGGGCTCCGGCCGGCCACGTCCTCCGGGTGCTGGCTCAAGTGCCAGGTCTGCTGAGGTCCCCAGGGTGCTGCATCTCCATCTCCCTGACAGCGGCATTTTGCTGCCTCCTTACAAGGAATCCAAAAGGCACATTTGCTCTTTTCCAGCCTTGCCGCATCTGCCGTCCTCAGCAGGCTCCTGGCCACGCTGAGGTCCCGCTTGGGCCCCCCAGTTGTGGGGGCAGCAGGGGCCTCTCTCAGCCCTGTCCCGTCTTCCCCCCCCTCCCACCGCTGCAGAAAGGCCCTTTCGGGCAGGCCCGGCTCCCCCGTGGCCCCGCGTGGAGCGGAGCCTCCTCCGCTTTCCCTGCCCGAGCCATCGCATCACTATCCGAGGCACGTGATGTGCCCATCGCGTCCCCCCTGTGCCAATTAAGTCACAGCTCTAGTTACATATTTAGGTGAGCAAGCTGTTGCTCATCCTCCTTGCCTCACCGTGCAGACGTCTGGGAGGGGGTCGTGCGACGGCCCCGCGAGGAGCCGCGGTCCCGGCTGCCGCCTCCCCGGGAGCCCCCGACCCGCCGGGCCCCTCACTCCCATCCTGCTTCGCCTCCGTCGTGCCGGGGCGCTGAACGTGCGGGGCCGGGCTCCGGCAGGCACCAAGCACCAAGACCACTTCACGGCGATGTGAAAAAGTGCTCCTAAATCATCGTTACAGGTTAGGACCATTACGAGCGTCCCTTTTTGGCACGGGCTGCCTCGCACACAGCCCATTAAGGAAATGGATGCGGCGTGTGGAGATGCTGCGGTTATTAATAGCGGCGCTCCGTCGCTGGGGACGTAATTCCCAGGCCCTTCCCGGAGAGGAGGGAGCGCTCTGCCCCGCAGTGGGCAGGCGCCGCGTCCAGGAGCCCACGGAGGGCAGGTCCCCGCGGGGACCCCGGCGTCTCCAGGGGACGGCAGTCAGGGCAGAGGGATGCTGGCGGGTCCGGGGGGACCCTGTCCCGCTGCTGCCCTCCGCCCCGGCTCGCAGCGCTGTCCCCGGCACCACGGGAATGGAGACCGGGGGCTGAGACGCGCGCGCAGCAGCTCGGCTTCTCCTCCCGGCAGCAATCTCGGTATAATTGGATGGAGAAACTGCAGTAATTAGCAGGTGCCCGACGTGGCGAGAATTAAACGGCTGTGGCTCTGCCTTCCTAAGGGCCTGGCAGAGCGGCCGTGCCGGCGGCCCTGTCCTGCCTGACCCTGTGCCCTGTCCCAGCCTGGCCGCGTGTCCTGTCCCCTCCTGGACACCAGCTCCCCGGCGCAGTGTCCAGCCCCGTCCTGCTTCGGCCGGGTGGGCTCCCTCCGTGCACCTGCCGGGCTCCGGGATGCCCACGCCAGCCCGGCTCCAGCACCCGGCACGGCAGGGCTGCCCTGGGAATGGCGTGGGGCCCCCGTCACCCACATCACCCCAAGCCCAGACCAGGGCCGGTGCGACATTGCAAGGTGACGCCTGTGTCCCACCAGACCTGCCGGGGACCCGCCAGACCCGTGGCCCAGGGGAAGCGGTCGCTGGGCTGCGCTTGCCCAGCCGGGGCTGTTAGCTCCCCTGCCCGGCCCAGGGCGACCGCCAAAGGGGCCAGGGAGGCTCCGCCGGGCCGGGGGCTCCTCGGGGGCTTGGCGCAGCCTGGGATGCGGCTGGCGAAAGGGCTCGGGGCGAAGGAGCCCAGAGCCCCAACGTTGAAGGTCGGTCAGCGGCACATCGCTCATGCTGCCGTTGGCTGGGGAAGCGGCACTGAGGGCTGCTAACCCCTGCGGCCCCCCCACGGCCCCCGTCTCCAGCTGTTGATATCAGTGGGGGGACACGGCGTGGGCTGCTGGCGCTGCAGGGTGCTGTGCAGGGTGCAGGCAGGGTACGGTGCTGTGCAGGGTGCTGTGCAGGGTGCAGTGCTGTACAAGGGGTGCTGTCGGGGCGCTGCACAGTGCAGGGGTGCAGGTGGGGTGCTGCGCAGGGGAGCTGCCAGGGTGCTGCTGGGGTGCTGGGTATGCAGGGGTGCTGCACATGGGTGCTGCCGGGGTGCTGGGCATGCAGGAGTGCTGCGCAGGGGTGCTGCTGGGGTGCTGCTGGGGTGCTGGGCGTGCAGGGATGCTGCACAGGGGTGCTGCACAGGGGTGCTGCCGGGGTGCTGGGCATGCAGGAATGCTGCGCAGGGGTGCTGCCGGGGTGCTGGGCATGCAGGGGTGCTGCACAAGGGTGCTGCCGGGGTGCTGGGCGTGCAGGGATGCTGCACAGGGGTGCTGCACAGGGGTGCTGCCGGGGTGCTGGGCGTGCGGGGGTGCTGGCAGGGCGCTGTGCCCCACGCCGCCGGGGTGCTGGGCCAGGCCCGCTCGGCTGGCGCGGGGAAGGCCCTTGCTGCCATCTGCCGACATCCCGCGCCCAGCACAGCCCCGCGCGGCGCCGCGGTGGGGGCCCCAGCCGGCCCCCGGCCCCCCCCCCGGCCCTGCCAGCGCCCCGCAGGGAAGGGGCCGGTCCCCCCCCCTCGGCT
>NW_020450960.1:3200887-3204203 GCF_003343035.1 Apteryx rowi
CCCCCCCCCGATGCGGCCCCCGGGGCTCGGGGTCGTCCCTGCCGGCGCTGGGGCTGCGGGAAGGCTCCCGGGAGCGCCGCGAGCATCCAGGCAAAGTGACAAACTGCCTCGGTGGCCTGGAAGCCCTGGGGGTTCCCTCCCCTTGCAGGCTCCGCCGGGGGGGTCGCAGGGGAAATCGGCACCGGCAGCGGGTTTGTACCTCCCCAAAACCTCCGCTGACGGCACCTCGCAGCGTTATTTGTGCCGCTGGTGACCCACTTGCGCCCAAACGGCCCCCAAAACCCACCCCAGCCCCATGTCGCTGCACAGCCCCATGTCGACACGCGTGTGCCGCACGGCACCGGCATGTGGCACCGGCACACGGCACCGACACACGGCACTGGGACGCCCCAGCAGCCGGCAGTGCCCGACCTTGGCCGGCCTGGCAAGGGGAGCCGCGGGGCCGGACCGTGTGCGTGGGGCGTGGGCCGGAGCCACTCCGTTATGGATGTGACCGGGTACCGCACAGGGCTCCGTATTCCAGGAAGCCTATTAGAGATTGGAATTACACAAATGGGTTTGTGCCCGAGATCCTCATTATCTGGGCATTTGCATTTAATCCCCGGCTATTCCTCCAGCTCCTGCCGCGGCTCCCCCCACCGCGCGGCGCCCGTTACCTTCACGGCGTCCTCCGCGGGGGACACGGGGCTGCTGCGGGAACACGGGATCTGGGGACGCCAGCAGGGAGCCAACTGCAGATTTGGGGGCTGCGTCCTTCCCACCTTCTTCTCCCCTGTCCCAGCTCCCAAAGCGCACGGCAGCCTGCGGGACAGCCAGTCCGGGCACTATTGCTCGTTAGGGCAGGCTCCCTCGTTAGCCACGGCCACCCTGGCTGCACCTGGGCGCCCCTCGCACTGCTCCAGCTGCAAGGTCAGGCCGTGCGGGCCAGGAGCCGAGGCTGGAGCCGGTGGCCGTGAAGGCCCTGATGGGCACCTTGCAGTGCGCTGAGTGCTGCGGCAGCGCCGTTTGGGTGCAACGGGCCCTGCAGGGCTGCGCTGCAAGTGGCCACACACGTGGTCCTGCGTGCACACGTGTGTGCAGGGCTGCATGCACCCTGGGGACGCACTGCCCGATCGCCTGCCCCATGTGCATGCATGTGCCTGTGCATGCGTGCATGTGCCTGTGCATGCACGTATGTGCTGGTGCATGTGTGCGTGTCCCTGTGCACGCTCACCACCTGCAAAGGGGGCAGCTGCTGCCCCACAGCCCCAGCAGCATCACCGTACGGGGACGGACGGGGGGAGCCTCCCTCCGCCGGCTGCACCGCTGCCTGGGGACTTCACAGCTGCCATGACAACGTAGGAAATACCTGCCGAAATCCCTGCCGAGGAGGAGGAGGAGGAGGAGGAGAAGGAGGAGGAAGGTCCTGGCCCCAGGCAGCGCTGAGCAGAGCCCGCAGCCATTTCAGCATCCTCCTCGCAGCGTCTCCGCAGCGCTGCCCTGCCCTCGCCAAGGCTCGGCACGGCGGGAGCCGGCCCCAGGGCAGCCGCCGTGAGAAACTCCCGCTCCTCATGGCATGGCCAGTCCTGCGGCGGGAGCGGGAGCGGAGCAAGGAGGCGCAGGGCCGCAGCGGCGGGCCGGACCTCGCGGGCCCTCTCTGTTCGCGGCCCATCACGTAGCGCTTGCCGGCGCAGCACGCTCCCGCCCGGCCCGCGCCCCCATATTATCCTCTCCCTCCTCAAATCCATCGTGGCGCGGGGGATTAGGGGGCTTTAGGGCAGGGTCTGAGTCGGAAATGGGATGCTTTCAAATCATCCTGCATCAGTTGTGCCCTCTGCCACTCATGCGGAGGGCGATTAAAATAGATGTGAAGGTTATCGGCGGGGAAGGAGAGCAGGGGAGGGGGAGAGCACCCCCTCCTCGGGGACCCCCGTGCTTCCCCCCGGCCTCGCCGGCAGCACCGCTGCTCCAGCCCGGAGCCGTTTCCAAAGGCCGGAGGTGCTGCCCGGCCGCAGCCCTGGCACGGCTCCCTCCCCGTCTATCCCCTGCCCTTTGGCTCAGCCCAAATGCCCCCGCTCCCAGTCCCGAGCTGTGCGTCCCGGGGGGCTTCCCGGCCCCGCGGGGCCCTGCCAGGCTGCAGCGCAGAAGCAGCCGCTTTAACGTGAGTCGCGATAAGGAATCGCTGCAGGAACGGCAGCTCCCTCGGGAGGGAGGTTCGGTGCCGGCCCGAGTCGCGTTTTGCTGCTGAAGGTCAGGAAAGCTCCGGCGCACGTCTCCCCCAGGGATGGGTGCCTGCGGCCCCGCGGCCCCCCCAATGCTCCGCACCCGGCAGCTTTGGGGTGAATCAGCCCCATCCTGGCTCCCGGAGGGGTCCTTCCCCCAGCGCCCCAGTCTGTAGCGGGTGCCCCTGCCCCTTCCCTGTTCCCCCCAGAACTGGGATGGGACTGTGGGTTTAATCACTTTACACGTGTTTATTTGTGTAATTTGGAGGAGGAAAAACTCTTCCTCCCATCTGCCCCTGCCATCTGCTCCCTCCGTTATTTCTAAACAATCCCAAGCTTTGTAAATTGATTGAGTTGGTGCAGGAATGCAGGAAAACCTGCTGGGGATATCACCTCCGTATAGGCAGCAGCTGTCTCCACGGGGGCCTTTTCCTGGTCTCTGCACGCAGCCACTGCTGAAATCTCCCTTGCTTATATGCAGCATTGGGCTCCGGCTGCAAACCGGCCGGAGCCGCGGCCGTGCCGAGCAGGGCGGCCGGCTCCAAAACCTCCTCGGGGCTGCCCGGTGGGGGTGCCCGGCCCCGGCTTTCGTGGGACACTGCCTGACCCGCACCCAGCTCCTAGAAACACCCCTGCCAGCCCCAAAACGCGTGGCCTGGGCTCAGGAGCAGCTCTCTTTCCCGGGCCAGCGGGTGCCGGGTGGAAAAGCCCGGGGTTGCGGTTGGTGACACTGCAGTGGCCCACGAGGCATCCCCAAGGGCAGCGTGGCCGGGCTGCTTCCAGGAGAGCCCGACACCAGCCCCGTGGCCCCGCTTGCTCTCCATCCCTGCCTTTCCCTGCCGGGACCATCCTCGCTGGGCTGCCCGCTGCGGGCTGACAGCCCCGGTGGCACGCGCAGGGGTGCGGGTGCGGGTGGGTGCAGGCGGGTGCAGGCGGGTGCAGGCGTGCGGGTCTCTGCCCAGCCGTGTGCCCGCAGCTCCGGGGCCCTGGGCGCGTTCCCGCAGCAGAGCAGCCCCCTGCGCTGCCCCGCGCCCCCATCCGGAGCCGCCCCGGGGGCAGGATCGTGCCCCACGAACTGCCCCAGCACCGTTTATACAAGCAGCCTCGAAAAACGT
>NW_020450960.1:3204583-3222030 GCF_003343035.1 Apteryx rowi
CCCCCCATCCCGCGGGGCATCTTTCCTTGGGGGGGGGGCTCTACAACCCCCCTCCGGGGGTGCCTGTTTTGGGGTGGGTCCCCTGTACCCCCTCCCCCCGGGTGGGGCTTTCCTGGGGGTCCCCGGCACCCCTCTCCCCGGAGGTGCCCGTTTTGGGGGATCCCTTGCAGCCTCTCCGCACACCCCAGACAGCCCGTTCCGCCTGGTCCCCCCCCTTCTCCGCTCCTGGAGCTGCCTGCCACCAGCCCTGGGGGGGGGGGTTGGCCCCCCCCGGCCCCGGGCGGGGGCACTGGGGACCGCGCCAGCCCCGGGGGCCCTGGGCGGGGGCCCTGAACCGGGTGGGGAGGTGCAAATCCTCCCCCGGGCTGCTGGAGCGAGGATGGAGCTGGGGGGGGCCGGGGGGGAGGAATGGAGAGAGCCCGGCCCTGCTCCCTGCGGGATCCCGGCCCCCTCAGCTGTGGGGTCCCAGCCCTGCTCCCTGCGGGGTCCCAGCTCCTTTGGCTGCAGGATCCCAAGCCTGATCCCTGCAGGGTCCCAGCCCCCTTGGCTGCAGGGTCCCAGCCCTGCTCCTGGGGGGGTCCCAGCCCTGACGGGCTCCTCCCCATGGGGAGTCCTGTCTGCACTGCAATCCCAAGGAAAGGGGTGTCCGGGGGTGCTCCAGGCAGCCACTCCATACTTTGGGGGAGACTGTGGGTGCTCTGGACACTGAAGACCCCCATGCAAAGGGGCTGCAGCCCCCCGAGCCCTGCCTGCTCTCGGCAGGGGCCTGGACACAGCCGTGGGGTGGGGGGAGGCCAGCCAAGGTCACTCCAGGGTCCCCAGCGTGCCCAGGGAGCAGGGGCACCCGGGGCTGTGTCCAGACGCTGCTCACGCACCCCACTCTCCTCCCGGCCCCTCTGCCCTCCTCGGGGGGTGTCACGGCGGGATGGGGCCCCGAGGGGCTGGGGCACCCCAGGGTGGGGAGGGGGCACCCGGCCACGAGCAGAGACCTGCAGCCCCCGGCTCTCCCCGGGGCTCCAGCACCAGCCCGAGACATCGAATATTAAGGGAGGCAGCTGGAGGAGCCGCCGAGAACCCTCCCTCCAAGGGAGCTGCCCCAGATCCGAGTCCCGGGCCGGAGCCGGACATCCAGCCAGGCCAGGGCTCTGCACACCCAGGGCCCAACCCTGACCCGGCTCCACTTCCCAGCTCCCCCAGGAGGCTCTGCCCCCCCTGCTGCGCGCTATATCTCTCCTATATATTATGCAAATTAGCTGTAAGGGGCTATTATGCAAATGAGAGGGGGCTGTCGCTGCCTGGCGCTGGGTTGTCCCCAGGCCCGGCCCCGGCGGCGCAGAGAGGACGGCGGGGATGGAGGGGGCCGCATCGCCGGCCGCGTCCGCCCTGGTGTCCGGGGGCTGCCGGGGAGCGCTGGCTCCTGTCTCTCCTCTCCTGTAGCGCGGAGAAACCCCCCGGGAGCTCGGCCAGGAGCCTGCCGCCGCCAGCGCGCGTCTCCGGCGGGGCAGCCCGCGGCGCCCAGGGCGGCATGGGGAAGCAGAACAGCAAGCTGCGCCCGGAGATGCTCCAGGACCTGCGGGAGAACACCGAGTTCTCCGACCTGGAGCTGCAGGGCTGGTACAAGGGGTTCCTCAAGGACTGTCCCTCCGGCATCCTCAACGTGGAGGAGTTCAAGAAGATCTACGCCAACTTCTTCCCCTACGGCGACGCCTCCAAGTTCGCCGAGCACGTCTTCCGCACCTTCGACACCAACGGCGACGGCACCATCGACTTCCGAGAGTTCATCATCGCCCTGAGCGTCACCTCCCGCGGCAAGCTGGAGCAGAAGCTCATGTGGGCCTTCAGCATGTACGACCTGGACGGCAACGGCTACATCAGCCGGGAGGAGATGCTGGAGATCGTGCAGGTACCCGGCCTCCCTCGCCCTGCTCGCGGCCCTCAGCAGAGCCCGTCGGGTCCCGCCGCGGTGGGATGGTGGCCGGCCCCTCCTTGGACCCCAAATTCCCCGATGGGCTGGGAGTTAATCCCCCCCATTGCTGGTTTGGGTCCGAAACGCCGCCCTGCTCCCCCTGGAGCGAACCCTGGACCCGCTCTGTCCTGCCGCTCTCCGGATGGCACCGGGCTGGCAGCCGCGTGTCCTTCCCGGCGCGGCGGGAGCCGGATCCGCCGGCCGCGAGCCTGCGCTCACCCCCGTCTCCCTCTCCCCCAGGCCATCTACAAAATGGTCTCGTCCGTGATGAAGATGCCCGAAGATGAATCGACTCCAGAGAAACGAACGGAAAAAATCTTCCGCCAGATGGATACTAATAACGACGGTAAATGAGAGGAGATGGAGGGGATTAAGGCAAAGGTCTCATGGCTAAATCCGGGGTCTTAGGAGGAGCTGCTCACATGCTGATTAAATGCCGTGCGTCCGCCGGGGTGGGCTGGGGGGAGCCCGGCAGCCGGGGCTGGAGCAGGGGCTGGGGGGGCCCCCGTGTCCGGGGCCGTCCGGGGCAGCGGGTCCGCGGGGCGCTCGCTCCGGAGCGCTGAGCCCCGCGTCCTCCCCGCAGGGAAGCTGTCGCTGGAGGAGTTCATCAAAGGTGCCAAGAGCGACCCGTCCATCGTGCGCCTGCTGCAGTGCGACCCCAGCGGGGCCGCGCAGCTCTGAGCCCCCCCCCGCGGCCCCCGCCGCGCACCCCGCACCCCTGCACGCATGCACACGCTGCCCCGGCCCCGCGCGCCCTGCCCGGGCCGTGCCGGCGGGGAAGGGGCGCGCGTCCGGTCTTTTAACACCTGCAGAATAAAATTTGTCTCAGTGCAGCCGCTGGTGGGAAAGGGACCATCAATGCCGAGGGGAAAGTCCAGCTCGGGCCCGTTCTCCCCCCTTGCCGCAGCTGCAGGTGGCCTGAGGCCGTGGGGATGGGCTCGTGCTGCACGGCGGGTGGTGGGCAGCACCCGGGGGATGTGTGTCCACCCAAAAGCCGGGCTGAGGGGAGGCTGGGTGCCTCTGTGGGGCCGTGTGGGTGCTGGGGCGCAGCAGGGAGGGTCGGGGCACCGCGGCCGGGACAGAGAACTGAGGACAGGGATTTTTGGCGTAACCTCGTGGCAGCCGAGGGCTGGAGCCAGGTCTGGTGCCGTGGGAGCAGGTCTGGGCCAAGCCCAGGGTGCTGAGCTGGGGCGCTGAGACCAGGCACCTGCGAGCCGCTCGTGGGGCTGCGTGGGGCAGGGGTGAGCCACGAGGGGACGGTGCCAGCGTCTCCTTTTTCTGGTGCATCCCACGGCAGCAGTGGCCAGGGCGGAGGATGCTGAGGGAGAGCAGGAGGCAGCGGATGCTGAAGACGATCTGCACCAAGTCGAGCATGAGGGAGAAGGTCCAGAGGGACAGCAAGGAGCTCTGTGGGGACGGGGGGCATCAGGCCTCCTGCACCCTCCCTGCACGTGTCCCGCTCAGCCTTGGGGCTGGCACGGCTGCTGAGGAC
Organism: Apteryx rowi; assembly: GCF_003343035.1. Lineage (NCBI taxonomy): Eukaryota > Metazoa > Chordata > Aves > Apterygiformes > Apterygidae > Apteryx > Apteryx rowi. The sequence continues at coordinate 3,208,042 of NW_020450960.1, forward strand.
TCACATAGACACGGGGGGGGGGGGGGGGATGGAAGGGGCACTCGTGGGCAGCCTGGATGAAGGTCATGTCGGTGAAGGTGCAGGGGGCCAGCAGCACCTGGCACCAGCTGCCCAGCACGAGCCCGGTGGAGAGGGACAGCCCCAGCAGGCAGGACAGCGAGCCCAGGCTGCGCCCAGCATCCACGCCGTGTCCAACGCGTGCACACCCTGCGTCCATCCCCATCCACGCCGTGTCCAACGTGTGCACACCCTGCGTCCATCCCCATCCACGCCGTGTCCAACGTGTGCACACCCTGCATCCATCCCCATCCACACCATGTCCATCCTGCATCCACCCTGTGTCCCCACCGCGTCCACCCCTGCATCCTCCTGTGCACCTGTGCCCTGCGGTACTAGCAGTGCAGAGACAACCAAGTTGGAGACCAAGTACTGCAGGGAGGTGGTGTCCTGGGGGTTGGCCATGAAACAGAGGATGATGCCATGGATGAAGGCCCCAGCAATGAAGTTGAGGTGCCTGATGACAGTGAGGATGAGGCCTGTCTTCATGAGGAGCCTTTGGTGGCTGCTGGGGTCGAGGTGGCCAGAGAGGTGGTGAGTACAGGAGAGCTGAGGCATCCCCACGCTGAGGACAGGGATGGGGCTTTGGGGGCAGCCCTGGAGGAGGAGATGCCCCGTCCCAGCAGGGGGGCAGGGCAGGAAGGGACGCCCTGGTGAGACGTGACGCAATGCAGTCGTGGCCGCTGGCAGCCCAGGTACGTGACCAGCCCCTTCAGCCGCAGTTTGCCGGGGACGGCCAGGTGGGAGCGGGGCATGGCCACCCTGGAGCTGCTCTCATTCTCCGAGGGTTTGATTTCCCCCTCCTTGCCCTGGCCGGCATGGTGGGCTGGCACCAGCGTCGCTTCCTGTCGGACCTGCTCCCTGGAAAATGCCACCTTCGCCTGCCTCTACGGAGGGGAAGCACAGCCCCGTCCCTGTCCCCGCGCTGTGCCATGCTGTTGTGCCGTGCCAGTGTGCCATGTCATGCTGGTGTGCTGTACCATGCCAAGCGGACCTCCGTTCCGTGGTTGGGAGCTCTGCACCCCGTGGGGCAGGCCCACCTAGCCGCATCCTGCACCCAACCCTGTGCGCCATTCCCAGCCCTTACCTGGGAAGCACCGTGTCCACCGCAAGCATCTGCTGCTGCATCAGGGCAGGGTTTCACCCGGTGAAGGGCCTGCCCTGGCCGTGGAGCATCCCTGCTCATCCCGACTCCCACAGCAGGATGGGTGCCGGCTCTGAGCCCTACGTGGGGCTCCCAGGGTGCTGCCACCCCTACCTCCATGGGGATGTCCATTACAGGAGAGGCCTCGCACCCTGCCAGATCCAAGTCGGGGAGGGACCATCCCCTCAGGGTGGGTTCCTGCCAGCCTGCCCGGGCAGAGCCGAGCATCTTCAGGTACCGGGGATCGACCTGCAGACAGAGGGGAAAGGAGAGGGGTCAGGACTGACATGGACTTTCCCAAAAGGTGACTAAGAGGAGCCTGCTTGGGGCATCCCCAGCTCAGCCCAGTTTGTCCTAGGGGCTGCTTTCAGGGTGGCCCTTCCTCACTCTCAGGAGATCCTTGCTAAGTGATGTTCTGCAAAGTGCATCRCAGGCACGAGGCGCCAACGTTTTAATTACAGGGACAGCAGCACCGGTCTGGGCTCCGGGGATTGCTCTAGGAAAGGGCCTGGCTCACGGCCAAAACGCCGTGCCTCTTGCCATGCACGCCGGCCTCTCACCACGCCAGGTGGCTCAGGCAGAGGGCGCAAAGACTTTACACTCACCTCTCCCCAAGGTCCCGTCCGTAGGCCTCCTCCGATCCCTCACTCACGACGAGCAGGGCTGGCAGCACGTGGTTAGCCCCGTCCTTCCTCTCTTTTAACCTGTGCACAGCCCTGCTGCACAGGGCAGTGCGAGAAGAGACGTTACCGCCCCAGGACAAGGCAGGTCCAGCCATGGTGGCAGCCCTGTCCCTGCCAGGAGAACAAGGCTGTCACACCCCACTTTCTAGAGGCGAAAGAGGAGATGCAGCCATTTCCCCTAAGCGATGCCGTTGGCTAGGACAGTCATTACAGACACTGGAGCAATGGGCAGAGGCAGCCAGGGAGGGAGAGGGTTTCACCATACATCTTTGGAAAGGATGAGCTGGATGCGAGTCGAATGACAACCAGAGTCTTTATTCAAACAGTCCTTTAGGATGTTTGCAGACATACAGACACACGTACATATTTACACTCTTACACACCTCACAGAGCACTATCAAGCGCTTGAACCAATAAATTAAAACAAAAAGAGGGTGGGGGAAGTTTTTTCTTTTGTCATGTACAAAAGAGCAACTCCCCAAGGCGAGGCTGGGGAGCCAGCTGGAGAACTGCAAACAGAAGCCAACATGGACACAACCCTGCCCCGAAAGATGCAATGACAGCGTGTGTGCTTCTCAGCAGGAAGCCACTTCATACTCTGGCCTCGATGCATTCCAGTTTGACTATTTCCTCTAGCCTGTACCCCTCTGCTTGGGCACAGTGGCTCAGGTGGGCACTTGGGCTCTCGGCACCTCTAGCTTTGGGGGTCTCTGGGCAGGCTGCTGCAGTCTGAGAGTGGGGGGAGTCGCATTCGTCCGAGGTAATGTCTGGTACGTCGTCCGACTGACTGTCGGAGCTCTCCAGGTCGCTCCGTATGCTCTCAGGCTGGGCCAGGGTGATGTCCCAGGTTTTGCTGGCAATGCAGTCCTTTTGCTCACAGCTTTGGTGTTTGCACATCTGCTCCTGCTCACCATCCTCTTCCTCTTCCTCCTCCTCTTCCTCATTCTCTGCCATTTGGGTGTGGACATGCAGAGAATCCTCTGTACTGCTGCCACTGGCCAGCTGGTAGTGACTTGGTTTGGCTTCGATGTCCACCTGGATCTCCATGTTATTGCACTCCCTGCAGAAACAAGCACCACCGTGTCACCAGGTACAGTTACTGGGGGACTGGCTAGGGTCACCACCTGGCACTGCACCGCTGTACCAGGAGCACGTTGCACAGACATGAGCAAGATGCTGCTTATCACCCCACGGCATCTGGGGAACAAGAAGATTCCTGCTCTCCTTGAATTCCTCTTAATGACAGCCAAGATGATTATCCCCATACTGTGAGCCAGGAAATGAACTGGGAAAGCACCAGAGAGCCTGTGAGAAGCTGGGAACAGACCTCAAGACTCCTGGACATCAGATCCCTTTCTCAGCCTCTGCATTACATGTGGAGGCTGCTTCCAAACAGTCCCAGTCCTCCTTCTGTGTGAGAAAAAGGATCACTCCACCTGCCAGCTACTAAGAGCAGGCCGGCGCACCTACAATCATCTCACCCCCTACAGCGGCACGTCACAGAGTAGAGATTTTTCCAGGACCCACACCACTCTCCTCACCATTGCATGTCCTACCTGTCCTGGGGGTTGTAGGAGCTGATGATGGAGCCAGCCATGGCTCGAGTGCTGGCGTTGTCACTGATAGCCCCCAAGCTAACTGAGTCTTTGGGGAAAATCTCCTTCTGGACATCTGCCTGCACTTCCAGCCTGCGGGAAAGAAGAGAATTGCTCAGAAATGACTTGGCTGGTCCCTGAGGGCACCAAACAGTCGCTGTTTGCTGTGGGAAGCCAGGTAGCCCTCTGTGCTGGACCAGCTTGGCACCAAGGAGTTTAACTCCAATGGATCTCTTCATTTAGTCTCATTCTTGGCTCCATTTAGGTAAACCCATTCTGTTTTCCATGACGAAGGTGAAGTTGTGTTTATATTTATGACTCATGCAATTTCTGCGAAGAACAGATTTCCACAGATCTAGCACAGAGTCATGATTATATCCTGGCTGCTAGATCAACACGTGTCTCTAATTACCCAGCAGACTGACTCACAGGCAAGTTTGGAGGAAAACTGTGGTGTAACCTCCTGACTTGGAAAGCAGCAACCCTGCTTGCTATAGGCCACTAGGGAACAGGAAGCATTTAAACCTCTCGGCTGGGATCAGAGGACTGGAAGAACTTTAAGCAGGCCACGCAGGCATCTCTGTGCTGTTCCCAGCATCAGCTTCCCACTTTCAAGGAGCTCAGTAGGAATAGAAACTTGTTTCTACATCTTTGTCCTCTTTGCAAGAAGCAGCCTAACACTGACTCCAGAAGTAGCCTGGTCTGTCACAAACCAAGAAGTGAAAATACTAGGACAGAACAGGATGCCTGAGCACACAGAGGGTCACCCACGCTCCCAAACAAATGCCCAAACTAAGCCTGTCCTGTTAGTACGGGCTTTGGGATCCTTTACCCCTTTCTTGCTGTGACTATCAGTTCAGTTACCTGCTGTACTTCCCCTTGCCTCCGGAGAGGACACCACCACTCAGGGTACCGCCCGAGAGGGCGGCGAAGCTGGCTGTCTCACTGTAGTTGCCCTGCATCACGCTGAGCCCATCGGTGGGGCTCCCGCTGGTGCTCAGCACACTGGTCAGCCCCTCAATGCTGCTTTCGCCAATGCTGGGGTTCTTCAGGGCTCGCCAGGCATCAGCCACTGAGGGAAAGAACAGCAAGTGTATCAGAGAAACTGTTCGGCTGTGATGGCACCGGCAGAGCTGCGGATCAGACACCAGGCAGCGTGTTTCTCATCTCAGACTCTCTCCCTGCTTCCAGCAGCCAAAGGAAGAGCTGAGATTTTGCTGCAAGAGCTACACAGCTGATCACCAGCAGAAGACTGAAGTGGATCACTGCTTCTAGCCAAACCCAAGTAAAGACTAAAAAACAGATGTTCAGATTTGGGAAACATAAGGCTCCTACCATTTCATTACAAGAAGCAATGATAGGGTCTTGCTTTATCCCCTTCACCAGTTATCACATTACCTGTGATTGGTCCATCATCTTCATCAAACTCTATCTTCACACCCTTTCCATTGGCCGTGCTAACTCCGCAGCCACCGCCTCGGCACAGAGAGATCGGCACAACACCATACACGTAAGCCAGCATGATGGGGACTCCAATACCTAGAGAAGAGGATGCACTGAATCAAGAGGAGCTTAAGGCTGAGTTGTGCTGGCCAGGCAGAGAGGACACTGGAAAGAGTCCCTACCCCAAAGTCGTGTTTATGCTGCCTTTAACACAAAAGGATCCTAGAATCCACCAGCAGAGGAACCCTTGGTTTGTACTGCTACAGTGCAGGACGAGGGAACCCTGAGAGCACAGACAGCCTCAGGTGAAGCCCCAAGGCATCAGCCACCAAACCAGCCCATGGGTAAGAGAAAGATACGTCAAGGGACTCCACTGCAGGCTGTGGCACGGGTGACCAGTGCTCTAGACAGCCCTTTGCAGGGCTCCAGACCAATTCTAGCACACGAGGCTGTGCAGCCTGCATGTGAAATGGAAGGAAGTGGCCAGGAAAGCACAGAGGAGAAGTCTGCAAACTGCCCTTTGGCCACCCCTCACAGGGCTCAGCTAGTCATTTGTCTCTGTGACTACTGGCCCACGGAAGGGAAATGAACAGTACCAACTTACCAACGCTGACCGCAGCAATGACCGGGGAGGCAATGACAGACAAGGTGACACCACCAGTAATGGCCAAGTTCCTCTTGTGCTTAGATGTTTTCTTTCCCTCATACCTACTGTGGATCTGAGGGAAAGAGAAGCACCAGGTGAGAACACAGCCTGGCCAGGAACAAACACCAGCAGAAGATATTAATAAGCTTATGATTTTACAGCCCTGTCAGCTGCATTAGCCTATGAAGAACCTCACCCTGACCACAGATCTCTTCACAGATCAGATCTGGCAGGTAGCTCTGTGTTTAAGAAAAAGAAGAAGCTACGAACAGAGCACTGACATGCCATTTCCTCCCTCTCATTGCCTCCTTATCAGCACAGACACGCAACATCATGCAGTTCAGGGCAGCTGGAACCAGCCAACAGCCTGGCAGCGGGTCAGCATCAAAACACATCAGTGACTTATGCTAGGCAAGGTGTGATGGCCAGGGTCCAGCCACTGTCCCTTAGAAGCCCTGTCATAGGCTGTGCCAAAAGGGGCCAGGGCTCTCCCTGGGTGCTCCTGCTTCAATGTGGAGGCACAATAGTAACACGATATTTATTTGAGAGGACTTCAGTCTGAAGGGCTATCAGCCACCACCTTCCCTCTCCCCGTACAAAGCTCAAGAGATAACACAAGCTCTAGAAGAGACAACTGAATTTCAGTTTTATGAAAAGATCCACCCTTCATATCAGGGCTAAATTTCTGGGCAGATGCCTTGGCTACAGAGAATGATGCAAGCAGCACACTCCCTAGTTCCAGTCTTGCACTCTCCAAACTTACCTTTCTTCCGACATACACGGGGATGCCAATGACCATAGCAGGAATGGCAATGCCGGCAATGAGAGAGATGCCTACAGGAGCTCCGATCAATGTGCCCAGCTGCCAGAGAATCTTCTTTTTACGGCTCCATGGCTTTTTGCCCCAGAATGTACAGCCAGAGGGGCTGTAATGGAAGGAGAAAAGTTACATGTTAAAAACGCACAGAACTCCACAATTCCTAAGTGTTCCCAAGAACTCCAAGTTCAACATCCACACAAACAAAAAACAAAACTTAGGAAACGGGTAGGCAACATGCAAAAAAGGTCCCCTCTTCTTCTCCACCAAGATTAATTTGCTCATCAAGGTGATAATCACACGACTGGGACTATGTTTAATATCCAGTATGTTAAGAGCTCTCACATGCAATTTTATCAGGCAATTGAGCCTTTCCTGGTGTGGAAGAGGCTCCTTACTTTAATGCAGGAAGAAAGTTCAAATCTTTAGGTCAGAAAGAAGAAAGTTCTGCTGACTGATTCTGGAGAGGCAAGAGGATGAAAGGCAAGTGCATGCAATCGAACTCCCCCCAACGGCCTTAGAGAAGTGGGTGCTACCACAGCGACAGGAACCCACATGTGTTGCTTTCCTTCCCACCTGAGGTAATGCAGATCTGAGATCTCCTTCATACACAGCCAGCAGAACTCACAGCCACACACTGCGCAGGTCATGTGGTTACAGCTCCCATCGTTCATCTTAATGATATAAGCACTGCAACGTGGACACGGTTTGATGTCATCCGCTATGGGAAGAAAGGAAGGGATTGAGTTGGACTCTGCGTGCTGGGGGTGTCAATAACCGGTGAGGGGGTTCTCATTATGTTGAGAAACCCTTGTCTTCTGTGCAGGCTGATCACCTTCGCTAATCAAAGATGAAGTGGGGATGGATACAACCAGCTGGTTCTGTCTTTAGTTTATCTTCAGAGCAAGAAGATAATACTGAAGAGCCAGATCCTACCAAAGCTATTTGCCTGGACAGCAGAGACTGAGAACAACAGTCATTTTAAAAGCTTATTCTGGGCTTGAATGGGATCTATTTCAGAACATGCTTAAATGTTGGGAACAAGTTATACCTGCCCTGTGCTAGCCAAGACAACAGTGTCAGCAAGAACCATTATTAAATTGCTCCACTAAGGTGATTCACGGGCCAAGAACGACAGAACAATTGGGAGAACAAGGCCTCAGAAAAACTCTGAACCTGGCCTTCAAAAGCAGCCTACAGCAGGGGGAAATGAGCCTGCAGCCGCACACGAGAGTCTGGTGCACATGCTGCGTAGACCCCAATTTGCTGCTGGCAGAATAGGAAAAAGGGTCCTTCATCTCTTCTTTAATTCAAGTGTCATCTGATCACAGTTATGCAATGGCTGTCTGTGCAGTCCAGGGCTTTGTTGGCAGAGTCTATAACCCTCGACAATATGAAATCCAGCTGCTGAGAGACCAGCTCGCACCTTATTAATCATTGCATTGAATTCAGCGAGGACGGGGTGGGGAAAAACCACTGTCTCAAGAATCTCCCTTCCAGTGGCTAAGCTCTAAGCCCTCCCTGGCAGGGATCTCCTTTGACAGGGTGAAAAGCTCAGAGACTACTTTTTCGCTTGCTGGTTTGTAGCACAGCCTATGGCAGTGTCTATGCTGTCTGTTATCAGGGCCCTCTAACAGAGGCACGTTGAACCTTGATGTACAGCTGAGCCACCTTTGAACTGCTCACGGTAGCTGCTTTCTGAGTAAGCATATTAACATCTTCATTCCTGACATGCAGGAGAAGTAATATGTTTTATTTGGGGGTGGGGAGGGACTTTATGAAATGGCCTTACTGCCCACTTCCAAAATAATTCAGCTATTTTTAAAGAATGTCAAGTCAGTAGACACAGCAGCTCCTACCAGGCAGTGTAGGAGTCTGTGGGCTGGCACTTTTCCTGCAGCTGACATTACTAACACCTACCAGCGCATGGAGCAAGGCTCCCCACACTGGGCGAGGCTACTTTTGCCTGCTGCAGCAGGCAGACTTGGAGTTGAAGTTGCAAGGGTTAAAAGTGCCTATTTGTTCAAAGTTTAGATCAGCAAGAAACGAGAACATCTGAGATCAAAACAGCCACAAGCATAGCTGGGGCGGATGAGGAGAGACTGAGTGCTGAGGAAGGACTCAAATGCACGTCGCCACCTATAACTGTTCTGTTTCACATTCTGATTTCTTGTAGGAGCCCACCAGATTTGCTCTCTTACACGTGAGAAGGGGAAATGACTCTCAGCTTCACAGCCGTTCTCACCCACTGCTGCTGGAGACCCTCATGTGTGCCATGTGGCAGTGTTCCCCACAGGGCACTGACACCTCCCTCCTTTGATTGGAGGAAGCTCTGCACAACAGGTGGCTCTTTCTCAGCTTTGCAGGCATAAAACTGCAGCTCTGAGTAACCAGAAATGCAGGAATCCATACCCGGCCCAGATTCCTGTCCGTAACTGAGGCCTGATGTGTGCTTGGTCCGTACTCGGAGCGTCTGTGCCCTTTGCTGGCGGGCCATATCGCAGGTCTGGTTGGGATGCCATATCTGTTTGCAGTGGTAGCAGAACTCTGTCTGGCAACCGTCCCTCTCGCAGGTCAGCTTGGGGCAGCTGGCACAACCATAGGCGATAACTGCATAACTGGAGAAAGAAGACACCAGATGAATTAGCAAAAACCAGAAAGTTATCTTAGGAACACACAACTCTATGCACAAGGGTCATCAGCTGCCAGTACCATCAAGAACCACTGATGGACAACCAGACTCTCACTCCAGATGTACCTGAATTTCAGCAAGAGGTCATGGCCCACGCACCCCTTCCAAACCCTGCAGCATTTTCAGGAGAGTTGTGTTATTTTTTGACAAATTACACATATAGCCCCAGAGCAGGTTTTATTAAGACCAGCAGCCTGATGAAGGCACTGCATATTGCTGATGTTCTTAGCAAAAGTAGATGCCTGTGACAATACCCTTGCCATCCGTTTTGGCAGAGCTGCCTCTGGCACTGGTTTGCTTCCAATGCCAGACCACAATCCACCTGACCTGTTGGGCAATCCTACAATGGACTTGCAAGATACACAAACAAAAACGCAGTTCTTCTCTCCAGCCTCAGGTGAGGCTAAGGTTATTCCCCCAAGCCACAGACCAGCGATCCCTTTAATTCAATCTGCCTAGAGGCAGCAAGCGAGGCTATCACTTTCTGAGCTGTTCTATTTAAGCCAGCTGTTTCAACAGTCTCCTGCAATGAGTTTCACAGGCTAGACGGGATGATACTCGCTTTTACCCTCCGGAGGCTGCAGCAATACGGTACCAAGGGGCAGGTCAGCCAGAGCAGCCAGCCAGCCTGCCTCTTCCATCTCAGCATTTCTGATCGCTGTCTCTATAGCGGCCTACACTCCAGATAAATTCTTGCTTTCTCCAGCCCTGTGTCTTTCACTGCAGGCCCTGAAATTAAGTAGTGCTAATTAAGTTACTTGGGGCAGATACCTTTTATACAGACAGCTTACGATATTGAATTCTCCCCTCAGTAACTGCTGGGAGTTCTCACTGTCAATTCACACAGACTAGATTTGTCTTGCCCAGTTTGCCACGCTAACAGCCTGCTCTTCCAGCCGGTTCAGGCTCACGCTTCTCTTTGCAAGCACCGGTGGCTAAACACACACACCCCAGTTCCTGAGGAAAGTCAGGCCTATGGAGGGATGAAACATGGCCCAGAGGGGGCCTAGGAAAGCTGAAGTGGTACTGGACGCTTCCATCAACCGAATGATTCTAAACAAATGAAACAAGGGGAGTTTCAGTGTGCACCTATTTCAAGATGCAAGTTCTTGTTGATTTCCACAGAATTTCCTTTTTTTAAGAATAGTGAAAAAAAAGCTCCGCTTCTGGATTAAGGCCAAACTTAAGTAAAAAGAACTGAAAGTGCAAGAAGTAAGAGAAGGAAGGCAGGGTCAGAATGTTAAACTGCCTCACTTTTTCTGATAGTACTGTTACGTCTCCAAGGAAATGCGCACGCAGAAGCCTAAATAGCACCACCAAGCACCGCTATAAGAAAGACGACTCACAGTCATCTAGGATGGGGTCGTTGCCACTGGCAGGGGCTGAATAGAGCAGTTCCAGAAGCACCTTCCGGTTCTGTGACATCAGGACAACAAAGGGTATTTTTGTTGACCACCTTTAGCATTTCTGTTACAGGTCAGAGGAGAATAACTCCTTTTTAAGGTTTTATATTTAGAGCTTGTGTAGCTCTAGTTGTATTGCCTCTTCTCAGAGGCAGCAGCGTGAGAACCGCTGAATGTGTCATACCACAATGATTCATATCCCGTGGGAGTTTGAGCAACTTCATCCTGCCTGGGTACAACATAATTGCCAAAGAAACAATGTCCCTGCGCCGAGCGGCACAACCACAGGGTCTCCGCATGCACCAACAGCTGCATGCTCCTTGCATGTGAAGCCAGTGTTGGAGGAGAGACGGGATATAGACATCCTGGGGAGGGACAAACTCAAACCCTTATTGACTCCTACACATGTTGTTTAGTGAAGATCCAGCTAAGCATCCTCACCTTGCCACTGTGATGCAGCCACAGACCTACCCTCGGCAAAAAAGCTCCACCTGACCAGCTGTTTTACGACACACGGCTATTTCAAATCGTATTAACAATGGGTCAGGAATGGTTCAGCATAATATATTAAGCAACTTCATGTTCTTAATTAATCCTCAATAGAGACTTTGGGTTTTTCTAGCCAGCTCAAGCAACTCTTAAGAGAAATGAAAATCCTCATCATTTATATTTTATTCCTGGAGCTGAAATGACAAATACCAAGAGCAAGCCCACAAGTGCATGGAAAAATCTACACGCCTTTCCACTATAAGGGGAAGAAATAACACATCTCTGAATTCAAGGTCAACTAGAAAAAAGCTGTTCACATGATGTGTCTAGAATTAGCCAGTGCGGGACTGGAACAGTTCACACATGCCTCCATCTTCACCTGGCCTCTGACACATGGCTTCATTGAACGGCTACTTCCTGGCTCAACCCCAACTGTGACCAAAGGAAATTCTGACTTTTCCCCACGCAGCAATGACAGCGAGTGTCTTCCCCAGACCCCAGCAGGGCCGAGGAATGGCAGAGCACTGCTTCCAGCCCCCTCTACTCGGACAGCCGAGAGTTGCCCACTGCCCCTCCTCCTGTTGCTCCAAGGGAGTCAGAGCCTCATCACGGCTGCCTTCAGCCTCATTCACTGAGCTCAGCCTACACGATTCGCTTTGTTTAAAGGTTCTGTTATTCTCTCGAGCCTCTTGGAGAGATACAGCGTGACATACATCAGGCAGCAATATCAGCTGATTGTAGCAAGAAAAAAAAAAAACCCAAAACATGGAAAATGATTCATATTAGGATTGATGGTGCATCAATTGACCAGTGTTTCCATGGCAACACGCTCCAGTGTCGGTATTCCTCCTCCCCAAGCAGCACAGTGAAGCTCTTTCATTTAGGAAAGACTGCAGTGCATGTGGAAGGCACAGGATGCTGCATGCCACACGCCTGGGGTTTCGCCCGCCGTCCACCAGAAGCCCCTCGCTGCCGTTGGAGCTGCGCTCCCCAGCTCCGAAGCGGTGCAGGGACGCCCAGCAGAACCGCTGAGCACTGGCACACCCCAGCCCTAGCACTCCCGATCCGGCTTGGTCCTCTGCCACTACTACAGAGGGAAAGCCCGCTGTAAATAATTCATGCTCTGACTTTACATAAGCACAACTAAACAAGATCGCTGGGAAGAATGAAAAGGGAGATTAATTTCTCCCGCTGCCGGAGGGCTGACTCCAGCAGCCTTTGTTCGAGTGCTGCCGGCATACTGATGGTACCGGTCCGCAGCGACCCACCAGAGCTGCCCGGTTACCAACAGCCAGGATCGCTTCTTGGCTCCTGCCGGGCGGCTCAGAGGAGGATGCCCGCGTACGTCCACCGGCTCGCCTCGCTAACAGGCTAACAAGAGAGGATGCTTCGGATTGCACAAAGAGCCGTATGTGACACCGGTCTGCCCAAAGCCACCAAAGCAGCGGCTGTATCAGACTCACGCTGGGTTGCTCTCAAAGAGGCAACGCCCTCCGGGCCGTGCTGGGGCCAGCTTCTCCCACCTAGGCAATCTCAGCTGCATAGGCGACATTTACACCTTACCCTGAACACAGATAAATATCACAGTAGCCAAAGAGCAGAAATTCAGTAAACAGTAACCAGATTTTCTCCAGCTGATTAACAGAGCAGAAAACGGAGGCATTCCTCTGGCATTACTCTGTGGGCAGCATAACCTGCTCTATCTCCCTGATCTTACACCCCCAGCACTATCAAAACATCAAGATCTAGCACGTGATTTTGTTTCAGAAACTAACCTAGCTGTTGTTCATTATTAACATTGCCTTCTACAGAAACAAGTCCTTATACAGCAGTGCTCAGGGGCTGTGAAATGGGTAACCTGAGACAGGTTAACTGATTTGCATAGGCAGGCTATTACAACGCTCTGATTAAATCTTCACAATCCTCCCACCACGCTTTCCACTCTGACTACTAGGTCGGACTTTCCTTTAGCGTTCGTACTACCCAGCACCGCAATTTAAGCTTTCTGTATTCTTGCTGAACTTTGCAGCGCTGTCTCTGAGTGTTTCAAGCAAACCCCTTTTCCAAGCAGCTTTCGCTTATGTGCAAAGAGAAACCTAACAGAGCTCAGTTAGAGGAAAAGAAAAGAGAAAATGAAAGCAAAGAGCAGATAACTACAGAGTCATCAGGCTTGGGTGGACTGACTTCTGGACAGACAGACATTTCCTCACTTAGGCAATGGATAGTGAGTCAACATCATTCCTCCATGTGCCATGTATTCACATCCTCGCTAGGAAAAAGTGACTGCTTACGTTTCTTTCCCCAGACGGGAAAACTGCAGGGAGTCCCTACGCACCGACTGCCTCAGCCCGCAGCGACACGCGCAGCCAGGGCAACCCCACGCTCCCCGTTTGGCAGGAAAAGCTCGCTTTTAAACTGGGGCAACGAGGGCTCAGCTAAAACTCCCTTCAAGCCCCTTTACAGCTGCCTTGCCCGCACTTCCACAATGCCCAAAGCCAAATCCTGGAGCTGAAGAGCGACATTTTGGTCCCGAAGGCCCATGTCTTAGCGTCCCGAAGAGGCTGCTGGCTGGCTGTCAGCGAGAGCCTGCAATTAGGGCTTTAGGCTGGACTCTGCGCCAGCAGAAGCGCGCCTCAGCGGCGGCAGCCCACCGGGGCCTCGCCCTCCCCGAGGGGCCCCGGGACTCACCCGCAGTCGGGGGCCGGGCACCAGCGGCAGTCGGGGTCGGCGGCGAGGCAGCGGCGCAGCATGAACTCCTCGTACTTGGCGACGAGGTGCGGGGAGTCGCGGAGCAGGCGGCGGATGTCGGCGGGGTTGAGGCGCTCGCTGCACTCGGGGCAGCAGATGTTGACGCGGGACTCGGTGATCTCGATGCGCAGGTACTGCCGCAGGCAGGCGCCGCACGACCGGTGCGGGCACGACAGCAGCCGCGGCGCGTTCTCGGCCGGCTGCCGCACCAGGCACAGCGGGCACTCCAGCTCCTCCTCGCCGCCCGCCTCCGGGGCCGCCGCCGGCTCCTC
>NW_020450960.1:3222870-3246209 GCF_003343035.1 Apteryx rowi
TGCTAACGGTGAGTCGCAAGGGAGCGAGCGGCGCCCCGGGGCGACCCCTCGGGGTTTAGCGTGCGTCTCGGCCCAGGCGAGACGCTGGAGCTGGGGTCCCTAATCGTAGCTGCTCCCTTTGAATCCATCCTGGGGCCTCCCGCCCTTCCCTGCGTGGCCTCCTTGTAAGGAATCGCGCAGGCGTTTACCCGTCCAGTAGCTCTTCCCTGAGGGCAGAGCTGAGCCTGTAATCTCTGCCGTATGGAAGCACTGGAGTTACAACCCGTATTTGTGCTGCAGCAATGCACAGATGAAAGAGCCTCCGCTTCCTTTCAAGGTTGGGAGCGGGTTCCCCGGTGCCCGCAGGGGTCTGCCAACCCTGTCTCCCGCTCGAGAGCAGATAAGCTCTCGATGCTGTCTCTTCCTATGCTGGTGAGGCGAAGCAGAAAGATCTGCTGTGTCTATGAAGTGCATGTTAAATCAGGCACAGAAGGGGCTGCTTTCCCCGTAGACTGTCAGGTTCTAACTGGGTGGACTGTAGTTACTCATGTGACAAGAAAATGCAGCTTCATCAGTGTCTTCCAGCTACTGCCACCCCTGAAATCATTCCTCAGTAAAACCTATTTGCATAGTGATTACCAGGCTCCTTCCCTGCTGCAGAGGGCCTTGCTCACTGCCTCTGGGATGAAGAACAAGGTTTAGTGAACCAAACCCAGGCTATGAGTCAAAAGCACCTGCGTTTCAATACTCCTGCTGCCTGACTAGCTGCAGGCAAAGACCTTGTGCCTGTCTGTACGGCAGAGATAATGGTGACGCTTCCCCATTTGATGGATGAATGAAGGTGCAGGGGGCATATATCACCTGCATAAGAGCATGCAGATGAAGCCTCCTCCCCTCCTATTACTCTTCCAGCTCTCTTATTACTTTCCCCATGCTTTTCTTAATTAATTCTGTGCCTGTCATATGCCCTTGCTTAGTGGTAATCCCAGGCTGCCTGCTGCACCCAAGTCTGTCTCTAGAGTTTATGTTCCTCAACCATTTGCCCCTTCCCCCTCACCTCTGCTATGCTCTGGCATTCCTGCCACAAGACACATGGCTTTGGCCCAGCTAGAAGCTTTGGACCGCATTTAAAATTGGCCTCAGACTGCTCAGTTCCTGCCTGGGATCAAGAACCCTGTTATTAGCAACCTAATTTAGCAAGAGAGCCAAACAGTTCTGCTCCAAGAGAGACAGTGATATTACCAGGGTGTCTGTGGAGCACTTTGCCCCTAAGCAGTGGGAATTATTGAGCTCTGGTACCTAGCAGACTGCCAGGTCATAATAACTTGTCATGGTTAGGAATGAAGATTCTTAGTATTTCTGTGATGCTTCTGATGTGAAGCCCCCAGAATGCACCGATGTGTGAAAGGATGTTCTAGTGAACGAAGGCCAGAGAAAGAAAGGAGAGATGTTATACTGGTGTAAAATGAGATTATAGTGAAAGTAGCTGTTCCTATCTGAGGCAGGCCAGGTATGAGGCATCTTTAAATGGCTGTTGCTACCCGTCTGTAGCAAAGGCTGTCTTGGTTTGATGATTTCACTAGAAAAATCACACTCCTGACTGAAATAGAGAAACCTGAACAGGACTTGTGTGTGGGACGGATCTCCCAGACTGTGCTCTGACAGCTCAGCCCTGCGTCCTTTGCAGTACAAGAGCACAGACTGTAACTAATTGTGGGAAGGTTTCATCTCAAAAGCTAATGCGAGACAGGCCTGAATTACCAGTAGTGCAGACAAACAGAGAGACAGAGAGCAAAACCATCTGGAGTCCCTGGGAAATGCATCAGCTTGTAACGTGCTGACGGGGCAGAAACGACTCTTCATTCCCTTATATGAGGAATCAGGGTACAGACAGGGCTGGGAGAGGCCAGGGTAAATCTGAAGGGCTCACACAGACTTCAGAACCATTTTCTGCCTTCCCAGCTCCCAAGCTGTTTAGATCTTTTGCCAGTCTTTGCACAGCTGAGTGAATTTAGTACTTTTCTGGTTCTGGTGGGTGCAGGTTTCTTCTAACTACTGTGACCCTGCAGTGGTCCAGACATACCATATACTCAAAAACAAGTTCTCCACAGCTGAGATGTTTCTCTGTGGAGAGTTTCCATAGCTCTTGCCAGGAGCAGAGGCTCCTGCTCAGCACGTTTCTGATCAGGGAGCAGTTTGAACATGGTAGTTTGTTTTGATTCAAACTGAAAAAAAACAACCAAAACCTGAGGCTGGGAAGGAGAGCACACACGGAAGTGTGCTGCCAGGAAGGAGGGGGAAGTGACTGATTGGAAAGTCGCTGGATTGGGAGTGAGATCAGATTAGCTGCTCCCTGGGGCTGCAGGGAAATTGTCACCAGTCTGACCGTTGACTGAGGGACATTTGAAAAGATAAAAAAAAAAAAACAGGGAGATTTCAAACGCTTTGTTGAACCACTCAGCAAATCCCAACTCCAGTAGGCAAATCTGCTCTTGCTTACACTGGCGGAAAGCTGGAACGTTGCTGACTTCTGACCCCACTGCTTAAATCAGAGCAGGATTTGGCACAGGCGACTTTTAAAGCTGCCTGAAAGTGCTGTATCTTCCAGGAAGGCTTCCAGCAGCAATGCAGGGAATGCTTTGTCCAGGCACCAGTTGCAGCCAACACACACTGTCTGGTGCCTTTCTTTGTCTGGATAAGAGAAACCGGGGAGGTTGGGCTGGGCTGAACCTGCCTTTGGGAAGCACAGTGCCACTTTCCAGGGAACTGCCCAAGCCACCCACACCTCAAAAGCCCCTGCGAAGCAGAGTGAAAGGTCTGTGTCCGGCTTCAAGGAGGAAGAGCCTCTGGTGACGTAATGAAAACTCCCCTTTGTAATTCAGAGAGTGAAAGCAGAGGCTGGCTGCCGGGAAGGGATTGCAAAACTCTGCTCTCAGGCTAGGAGCATTTGCATGGAGGGAGTGGGGTGTGCCATAGCTGGGAATATTGCTGCGGTGTGGCACTGGCAGATAGGTGCGCCGACTTTGGTTTGTGGCTGATAAAATAGAAACTCCAGCTCCTGCCACATCCCCATCACCCCTGCTTTCCTGATTACCCAGATATCACAGGTATGGTAAATAGCTGCCTGGTGCTCTCATCCTTGGCCTGAAGGACACAGAGGGATGTTGAAAGAGCTATTTCAGGGCACACAAAGATTCAATCTGCCTGAAACCTCCAGGTCATTCTGGCACTGAAGTGTGAACCCCTCCCTGGAGCAGACTGTTTTCTCTAGAACTGCGTAGGTCTTCTCAGGGTTTCTCCCTCCTTACCCAAGCAGGGATGGGCAGTTATTCATGGGTCACAGAGTGCATTGCGGAACAGATGGATTTTAGAGAAAATCCAGCTCATGTTGCTGATTTCTGAAATAGCCACAGACAAGGTAAAATGAGGGAAAGAGGGGAATAGCTTTAAACTGGGAGCTTGGACTGAGGAATTCTTCCTTCTTGCCAGACGGGGTACCCCGGGATGACTCAATTCCAGTCTATCTGGGCAGGTTGAAATCTTGACCCTGCTTGGGTGAGACAGCTGGTGCTGTTAAAGGCATCTAGATGCATTGGGATTCACCAGTGCCAAAATGCAGGTGACAGGTCAAAGGGCTGTCTCCTGAGGACCCAGTCATGGGGTACAGGTACAGCCAGGTACATGCTGTGACACCCTGCAGACAAACCTGAGAGGTTGCTGTCATCTCAGGCTCTAGAAGATGGCAAAAGCATGCCACAGACCCAAGTAGCACAAAGGCAGTTTTAAACCTGTCAGAGATGCGGTGGGGGCATCTCCTTCAGGCTCCCTGCTCTGAACAGCTGTGCCAAGAACACGTTGGCCTCCCCAATTCCTCCTCTGTTCTCCCATGTGCAAAGCAGGGTTGGCAGTCTTGGTCTGTTGAGAGGGGTTCAGCAAAGCTTAGCCATGAGAGCTTTGAGATCTGTGGTAAGGGATGCTTTGCATACACGAGGTAGCAGCTGTGTTTTCGAGAACTAAAGCTCATTGGGGTCATTTTCTGCAGAGCCCTGGGGAAATACTGGTTTGTAATGACATGCCCTCTGATCATTTCTCAGGTGGAAATGTCATTAACGGCCATTCATTTTTCTCCAGGGAAGTCACCAGCGGCTGGAGAGAGATCTCCCCAGTGTGCAACTCTGCGCACACTTTCAGGGTTGATCTAGTTAGTTCGTGTTCTGTTTGCTTCTTGTGGTCCCATGAGATATGTACAGGAGAGGAAGAGATGGTTCTGCTTTATTCCCTTTTTCTCTGCTGGATTTAACAAGGATTGACATTCTTTTAAATGAACAAAAGGCAGGAGATGGGAGCCCTGGGATCAGAAATTCAAGGCTCTTCCAAGAGGATTGTTCTGCTTTATTTTGTGGTTACACCTCCTCTCCCCTCCATCTCTCCATCCCACTCTGCTCCCTCCTAACACCCACACACAGAGCACAGTGATCTTCCCACTTGCTCCTATGACTTTCCGTGGAATATGCTGTCATGTGAAATCCTGGGAGAGACTTGCCACCTGGAGCGCCGTGAAGGCATTGTATGTCCTTTGCAAAACAGGCTTGCAGACAGAGGAATGCTGTACTCCCCCTCCTCGAAATCCTGAACGCTCTCACGGGTGGGGATGGGGGGAGCGGGGAATCATCTCATAAGCTTGGGAGCCACCTACGCATATTGCAAGTCTTGTCAGCAGCTGATAAAAGAGGTGGGAGGTGGGGAGATTTTGAGGGGGAAGAACTTAGAGGCTCAAATGCTTATGTAGTCCACCATCCTGTTTCCCCTCAGGTCTCAGCCAGCCAGGTGGGCCATGGGCTTGGCACCATTGCTGATACGCATGGAAAGGAGAACCTGAAAAGGGACTCGGAGATAATTACCGTCTACTTCAGCAATGACGTAAAGGTAGGGAGTGTTAACCAACTACTTATAATAGTAATCTGACATGCTTTTCCCTTCTACAAAAGAAGCATTTCCTTCTGTTATAAAAGTACAGGCTGTTCTGATTTGTTTGTACATCTGCTGTCCTGCACATTCACTGTACAGCTTTGGGGATAGAAGTAACAATGATCCCCACTCTCGATTCACTCTTACTGGTGACCTGCTGTCCCTAGTCATGTGGGATTTATAACTGAGAAGGTTTAGCACAGTAGGGTGCTGCCATCAGGAAAGTGCTGGTCTGATCCTTTCAATAAGAGGGAGCAGCCAGACTCCGTCCTCACCCGAGCTCTTAAACAGACAATTATGTGTTTGGTGTTGGCATAAACACAGGCAAATTAGTCACTGGAGAAAACCTCGGTGCCTGTGACAGCTGGTTGTGGCTAGAAGAAGATGGGGGTGACAAACACCTCTGACAGCTGGAGGCAGCTGCCTGTCCAGGGCACACTGTGTGCCAGGACAGTGGTGGTCAGGCACTCATTGGGGAGAGCCAGGTGCCACCAGCAAGCACAAGAGAGACAGAGATGGTGTGACAGTGCAGGAGTCTAGTGCCAGCTCTGGAAGCTCTCCTCTCTCCTGGATGGCAGCTGTTGTTCAGGGCACTCAGCATCTTTCAGGATGTGACCACACGTGGCCACAGGAGAGGCAGTAAGGCTCAACATGAAATCTTCAGGAGGACCATTCATGAAGGACTGGGGAAGGGTTTGGTCTGCCCTCGGACAGCAGACGCTGAGAAGCTACAGCACTGGTACAGAGCTTGACTTCCACAATGAGAACAGTGAAGCACTGGCCTGATTTCCAGGAAAGGAGAACAGTGTGTCGCAGAGGAGGCACTGAAAGACCCAAGGCTTCTGCCTCAGCGTTCTGTCTCGTTCCTGCAGACATGTGGATGCTTGGCAGTTCAGAAGGCTGAACTGGAGGCTGGCCCCCTGCCGGCACAGGGCAGGAAACTGTGGGCTTCTCCTGCACAGAGACTGTCAGTGTGTAGACCACAAACGCTCTTCCTGCCTCTGCTGAAGGTCCCTGCATGGCTCAGTGTCTGTCTCCCTATGGCGCTGACGTTTGCGGGGGGAGTGTGGCAGCCAGAGCTAGATGGGAAGGGTTGGTGCTAGGCTCCCGCTCTAGTGCCCAGACCCGAGTAGAGACACTGGCAGCTCTTCAGCAGCCTCTCAAAACCTCGCAGCATCTCTGACATCCTTTCCAGCCAGCGCATCCTACAAACACAGGTGGGGCTGGGCACACCGCACGTTTCCTCCACCTGGCCCACCCATTTCCTATCTTCTGCAGGCATGACAACTAGTGGGTTAATCCTGCAGGCCATAAACTAAGCTGTATTAGCAGGCACCATCTGTCCTTTTTCATTTGCTGATGCACGACCTATTTTGCTGTGTAGTGGAGCAGGCGCCGCAATTCTGGGGCTTGCATTTTACAGCGTCCCTGCTGCCTTGGTAGAATCCACTCCTTGCAGTGACCTGCTAATGGGAGAAGGTCCCATCAGACTGAGCACCAGGGACTTCCTCTCATGGGCAGGTGTTGGCTGAAGGCAGGCCCTAGGGCCACTTGGCTGCAAAGGAGGTTTGAGCCCTGATCCCACAAAGCACCACTTAACACCTGGTAAGAGAAAGGGTCTTAGGGGGACGAGAATATGGCTCGCCCTAGCAAGGCCTCTCCTTACAGGGAGCCCTTTTGGCCGTGGCCATGGGAAGGTCACTGTGAAATAGCGCCCTCCGAGAGCCACCACCCAACCTTCGTAGCCTGTGCTGGCAACAATGAAAGGGAAGGAACAAAAGCAAAAATCACTGTTCTCTTGGCAGGGGAAAAGACATACCCACACTCCTTCACCCACCAGGAGGTCCCTGCCCTCCTGGGAAGAGACCTGAACCCCTCAAGTCTCTTCAGGACCATCCAGGTGAACATTAGCACCAGGCTCAAACCCTGCTGTCTGCTCCTGAGGACACAGGTATAGTACTTCTTTCCCCTGAGTCACAACCCTGCGCTGCTCTGTCTCAGAGGCAAACAGTTTCCAAAACAAGCACGCCTCAGCATCTCCTGAAGTCCCATAACACACAGATCATTCTCATACCCAAAGTGGGGTTCATGGGAACCAGTCACGTGGTGTACTCAGCACTCCAGGTCACGCTGCTCTCGCTGCAGGTTATTGCTGTGCTTTACAGAAACAAGCTGAGCAGCGATAATCACAAAAGAACAGGGAAAGACAGGAAGAGAATTCTTTCCTGATCTCTCTAAGGGGATCTGGTCATGTCTCGGAGCAATCTGGCAACCCTTATCTTGGTGCAGAAGTACAAACATTATTAAAGGTCATAAAACCATCAGGATATTTTCAAATCCAGTTATAATATTTGACTCAACAAACTGTCAAAGCAATTCCAAAGGTTAACTCCTTGCTGCATGAAGTAGCATTTCCTCCTGAATTTACCAACTATTTAACTCAACACTGGGGGCAGGAATTTTCCCAGACCTAATGTAAAGAGTGAGGGAATTTTGTCTTCAAGTGCAGTTAGGAGTCAGGAAGGGAACTGAGCACAGGGGAGCTTGGTGCTAACACGCTCATCTGTCAATTAGAACAAGGGCTCTTGCCTGCTCGCTGACTTCTGCCTGGGGTCCCAAAACCAGCTTCCTGCCTCACCACCCAGCAAAAGTGGAAGAGAGAGTGAAAGGAGTTATTCAGACTGACACCTCAGCATTAGCCAAACAACTTCTTTCTGAGTTAGCTCAGCTGCGCCATTTGGGCTTTCCAGTGGAACAGCCAACCTGCTGAATAGGATGTGGCCTGAATCCACCTATTTCTGTGCCGTCAGTGTCCTCTGAGTAGCCAACACTGGCTGCTAAAAAAGACAGTGCAAGTAGGCTGACATGGAGTAATTTCCCTTTCTTGCTAGATCTGCTCCTTTCTCTCAGACGCTGGCTTAAGCTTTGAGCTCTGAGGTCTACTACCCTGCTGAAGCTGTAATCAACAGTAACTCCTGTACAATCTTGCTGTCTACAGAAATGCTTGATTCCTTTGTGAATCTTGCTAAGCTTTGAATATCCACGGCTTCCAGTAGCCATAAGTCCTGCTGCCTCATTGCTGCCGTTGTTAAGCTCTGTCCAGTGTTCTCTTGTCCGTACTGTGGTCACACGCTCAGGGATTGCTAAGCTAGCATCAGATGTAACAAGAAATAATGAATTTCCTGAAAGCTGCCATGATAGTGTACCCACAGCTCTCCTGTGAGGTGTGATCTTCCTCACGCACTGTGAAGAGAGAGGATGGTAGCTGGTGTAAGAGAATGTCTGTGTTGCTAAGAATGACTTGCTTGCAGACTGACAGCTTGGGAAATAAATCCCGACAGCAGGACTGATCCCAGCATTTCTTATTTCTTTCTCTGTGCTTTGGGACGAGAATTGGCTGAAGAATTTTACTGATCTAAGGCCAAAGAATAAACGGTCTCCCCTCACAGGCCAGATCCACAGGCCTCTCCTATGCGCCATGTGAGGATCAAAACAGAGAAGAAAGGGAGCAGAGAAGGGCAGTGCTTGGACAAGACTAGAATGTACCCAGATCTGCAACAGTAAGGAGGAGGGAAGAGGAAGAAACGGCCCATGCGGTCAGCCCTGGAAAGGGCAGTTCCTGCCGAGAAATGGCTGGGGAATGTTCCCATTTTCATAACCAGCAACAGCTGTGAAAAGGGGAAAGAAGAGCGATTCTGGAACCCACCAGCAGCACCTCCCGTCTGCAGCCAGGATGGGGAAAGCAACACAGGGCTCCCAGCGTACACTCCTCTGGCCCCACAGCAGGAAAACATGTCTCATTTTCCAGAGGGCTGAGCCAGCATTTACCAGGTGGGAAATGTATGAGCTTCTCACTTAGAAAATCAGCTTGATCAGGGTCCCCCTGTCTCATGCATGTTATTTCCCCAGCCTGACACTTGGCTGCCAAGCCCCTGCCCTGAGCCCAGTTCAGTCCAGAGCTGCTCCCTTGGGAGCCCTGTGCTCTGTCCTCTGCTGTCACTCTGCGGCAGAACGGGGTGGGCAGGGGGAGAGTGAAGCTGTAGTTTGGAGCATCCTTTGTGCCTGGGCTGGCATGGAAAGGTGAACAGGGTTTGTTCTGTTGGGGTTTGTCACTGACCCACCCCTTCCCTCTCCTTGCCTGATGCCAAGACCACAAGCCTGTTCTCTCTGACTTCCCTTCAAGCAGAGCCCGTGGGTACCGCAGCCAGCAAATTCCTCTTATCCCTCCCTCCGCTCCCGGCTGATCCCTGCACCACCATGAGAACCCCTTTCCTCTCCAGGGCTGGTCTCATCCATGGGTTGCTTTAGTCAGAACAGGGACTAGTTTGCTTAAACACTCTCTGACAAGGCTGGACTGTCCACAGTGGAGAAGTGAGCAGGAGGTTTACAGGGTGGTCATTGTGCACTGAGACCTCAGCCACTGCTCAGAAACTAGGCCCTGCTGTAGCTCCAAAGCATCCTTCTAGCAGGGAGGCTCCAGTTACGGCCATCTCTCATCTGTCCAGGCCTGGGCTCTGCTCCAGGCTGCCATCCTAGTTGCCTTGAGTGCTAGGAAAGGTCCCGTGCCTGCCATTAAAACCCAAGTAGCTGCCGAGTGCCTCCGAGCCGTCTCCAAGTCACGGGATCCCTCCCCCTGCAGTCTCTCAGGGGGCAACTGTTGGCAGGAGCAGCGCTATGTAAGCAAAACAGAGACAGCCTCGCTTTCCACGGCTTCCCTTTGCTGCAGTCATGCATATTTGGGGAAAAGCCTCTCAGCGCAGCACTGTGGCTCCTGCGCTTCCTGCTGGAACATGCAGCTCAGCCACAGTGACATGCTGGGGTTTGCATAGCTCTGGTTCCTGCTCTAGCTATTCCCACTCCGTCTCCATGGATTCCCTGCAGGATTCACAGTCTAGCACCCAGGGGTGCCACTTGGCCCCAGATGTGTAAGAACAGTGCTCTTGGCATGGGATAAGCAACAAAATCACAGCTGGAGAACCTGGCAGTGGACATGGAGCAGAGCCCTAACCCTGGGCGGAGGACCAGGAACGCCTCTTTCCCATCCTACAAGCCAAGGCCTTGAGCCCTGCCAAACCCCAGTGTTTGTTCCTGCATTTGGCATGCGAGAGATGGCAACAAAAGCATGCGTGAGGCAGAAAGAAGAGTTCCACTGAAGAGGGGAAGTGGGTTTCTCTTGGGTCTCCATGACCTTTTCTGGTTTGGAAGTGACAGAGATGCTCAGAGATGCTAACAATACACAGCAAGGATGTTCCAACTGTCTCAGTGGCAGAACAAACCCCACAGTCTTCTCCAGGGAGAGGAAACTCCGGAGCCCAGAGCCAAGGCCCAGCCTTTGGCTGTCTGTGATGGACAGCGGAAATCGAGCTGCAGGGAGTCGGTGCCTTTGCCTATTTGCAAGGGAAGTTTATTTGCAGCCATGGAGCCTTACTATGGGCACCTAGTCTTCCAGCCCCGTTTCTGCCCTGACCTGAGATACAGGTCCTGCTGCGTGAAGGAAGCAGCTTTTCTCTTGCTAGCAGTGGCTGAGCCAAGTTCTCCTGGAGCCTGTGGATCGGGATTTATATTAGCAATGCACTTGGCTTTGTGAATCCCATCGACTCTGTCCGACTACCCTCAGAGCAGCAAGCACAGAGAATGAGCTGCTGGGGGAAAGCCAGGAGAGAGGCTGAGACTGAAGAGAGTCAGACAGCTTTGGCAATTTCTCCGTATGCTTCCAGCCCTTCTCAGTTAGCTCCAAAGAGAAAAGGCGACATTGGTAGGAGGAAAAAAGAAGCAACAGGGTGGGACCCAGGAAGGGCAAGAATGCATCTAGATCCCCTCAGAGCTGATGAGAGCTAAGGCCAGGTTTCCAACAGAGATGTGAATGCTGATTTGGCCAAGCAGAGGGGTAATATTTCCGTTAGGAACCAGGGAACTATTGATTGCTCAAGTGACCTTGGCTATTAAACAAACAGCCACCTCAGCAGTGGGAAATTCCAGCTGGGGTTTAGGGAGACGGTAGAGGGGACTCCAGGGTGGCCCAGGTAGTAGCAGAAACACACCCGCCCACTCTCCCTGGTGTACCTGCCGAGCTGCCTGCCCCATCGGCTTTCAACGTACAAGATAAGGAGTGAAAACAAACACAAGATACGTGTCTGTGAGTGCCTGTGCGTGTCCCTGCCAAAGGAACTGGAAAACAGTCACTGCAGTGGAGTCACAGCTAAGACAAACCATAGAACAGGAAGGATTAAAACATTGCGCAGGACCTGGCTTAGCTGACGGGGCCCTCTCTGGACACTGGCCCAAAAGGCAGCTCCTCCTGGTGCCCCAAGCCTCTGCAGCAGCTCGCAGGTCTGTTAGTCCTCTTTTCCCAGGCTGGCATGCGTTAGGCGCCCGGTGTCAGCAGATCACAAGTTCCCAGTGCATCTATTTGCTGTATCTCTGGCAAGTGAAAATACCTGCCCTCCCTCCTCCTGCACCAAAGGGCAAAAGAAGCACTACAAAAAGGTCCTGCACCTGCCCCGTGGTTGCCTGTGGTAGAGACCAGATGTGTGGAGAATACAGCATGACTGCAGAATGTGATCGCGTGAAGGCACTAGGAGCATGTTATAAACTCAGCTGCTTTGCTGATGTGGAGGCACAGACTATGTAATATTCGCATGATCATTCCCTTCACAGTGTAGGCAAGTTATAAAGGGAGCAGCAAGGAGAAGTAGCCGAGCAGTGGAGAAGGTCAGAGACTAGGAGGGTTAGCATGGGGCTTTTTGTTTGTAAAAGGTCCTGGTCTCATATCCCCACTAAATTTTGAATAGCCTTGAAAAATCAAGTTGAAACATGACTTAGGAACAGTCCTCACTGTGTTTGCAGTTCTGCATGGCCAGCAACTAATGTCAGGGAAGAAAGCTGCAGGAGGACAATGTTAACTCCTCCCTGTCTCCTTTCCAAACCGCAAACAGGAGCCTGGTTTGGGCAGTGCCAGGCAGGGGCATTTGTGACTGCTTGGGCCCAGCCACAGCAGGTCCCTGCTGGCTCCCTCCCACTGAAAGCCAGCACAGGGACAGCTGCTAGCAGGGCCTCTTCCCTCTCATGTGCCCACGTCAGAGACACCAAATGCAGCTGGCCACACAGCCACCTGGGTGATAACACTGCAGCCTCCCCTCAACCAGCCTGCTCCCGAAAGTCTCCAGCTGTGGGGCCTCTGACCCAACACTACCATGTAAGTCACACGCAGCAGCGCAAGCTGCTGCTCTCTGCAGACTTACCGTAAAGTAAGCTGCAGCGTAGCCACCCCGGGCCACTCCCAAATGCTCTATATAGACCCAGCATCTGTGCCTTCCTGGGGGAGGATCATGCACCTTGTGTCAACAGCCTTGCCTAATTAAGGCATACTTATTCTCCTTATTGCAATCCTGCTCTCTCATATACACTCAAGCATTCCTTGCTGCATCTCTTCATGGCCCCACTGCTGTCCCCAGTCCTTTAGATGACTTCTTGCAGTCTGCAGACATGGTTAACACATGAAAGCTATTTTAACAAGACAGTTGTGACAAGGGCATTGGCTCCTCTCTGCTCTTGGATTTCAAACAGGGTTTCTTCAGCCCAGCTGAGATTCTGCTCTTTGCCTTATCCATCTCCACCCCAGTAACTGGTTTATGACACCCACAGGGGATTGCCAGCAATGGCTTTGTGAACCCAGATGCACTTTCCTCAGTCAGCTACGCATTGTGGGTCCTGGTGGCTGAAAGTCAGGTTAGCACAGATTGAGCTGGTGCTAATAAACTCACTTTCTAGCCTGCTAACATGCTGCAGGGCCCTGCTGTCCAGCCTGCTTGTAGGGATAGAGTCTGCACGCGCCTCTGCCATGGAATCAGAGCTGTCAAATCACCAGCTTTTTCAAGCGTTAGAGTGAAAGAACAAGCCCAGCTTTGGGATTAGAAGGAGATGAAATTCACCGCCTGGCCATTGGCCAGCGCAGCGCTTAGGTACCACTGGGATGCTGCAGGGCACAAAGGTGACCGTCACCCCTCGTTCTCTCTGCTAGCAGGTTGGATCCCATTATGCAACCGTTATCCTAAAAGGCAACATGACATCCAGGGCAGTTTCAAGGACTTCATTATTCTGCCTTCCAGGTCTGCAGATCCCTAGGATCAACATCCAGAGAGCTCCTGGCAATAAACACACACCTGGCTGCCTTCCCCAGAACTATTGCTTCCTGCATTGGCAGGGTAAGTGTTGAGGCTACTGGAGATGTGTAGTTTAGGATACCAACCCCAAATGCACACTGCTGGGCTGTGTCCCAGTGCACCAGCTCTGCTTACAGCCCTCTGTTAGCTAGATGCAGACCAGGTTTCCAAACTTCTGACTTGTTTGTTCAACGATTTGTGCCTTAGTCCCGAGAGGGAACTCTGGTCCCCCTCTCCAGGGAGACCAGGGATGCTCCCCAGTCCCTTTAGACCATCCTGGAGTTTCAGCTGCTCCCGGTACACACTGGTATCCTGGGGGACATGCTTGCAGCTTCAGCACCAGCCATCCAGGCTCTGACCTGGTCCTGCTGTCCAAAAGCCAAGCCCTGCAGTGCCAGGTATTAAGGCACTGTACAGTATTGCTGCTACCAAAGAGCCAGCTCACATCAGCACGTTAGCCAGAAAGATGCTGAGGAAGGCTCTGATCCTGCACCCCCCCGCGGGGCCCACCCTGACCCGTTGCCCCCAGAGCATCTCTTACCTCTCCCTGGAGCTAACTCCCGATGCAGCTCCCTTCCTTCTGCAGCCTCCCTCGCTCTCCCTTTCCCACTCGCCTTCGCTCTGCGCCACCTCCCCGGCGTGATGTCACTGCAGCCCTGCCTCCGCGGCCACAGAGCCTCCCCATCGCACTCCTCCGCAGCCACCACGCAGCAGCCTCCCCACCACACGCCAGTCGCCGGGTTTGCCGCTTCCCTTCGCAACAGTTGCCACAGCAACAGAAGGGGGAATCCCATCTCCTGGTCCTCCACCTCCCAGGGCCTCACTTGGTCTCACCCACTGCAGCTCCTCTTAAAGAGAGCCTGGAAACCACGGGAAGGGACAGGAGGGGGGGGGGAGTGGAGAACAGCAGCAGGCAGAGGCCAGTGATACCAGTAGTGCCATGGTGGGGGAGGCATGGCTTGACGTTCCTAGGGGAAGGGAAGGGAAGGGAGAGCAGAGATGCAATCACATGAGGCAGGCTCAGACGAAACAGGCACTCACCTTCGCTGGAGCAGTTACCGTGTGCGTCCCCTGAGCCGTGCTGCGCAGCACCAGCCCAGCGCGCATTCTCCCCACCTTTCCATCCCCTCCATTCATTGCTCTCAGCCAGTTCTTTGTTCCTCAGTCCCACGTGCTCTTTCTGCATCAGGGCTGTGCACATACATGTACTGCGATCACCCCTTGTGTAAGCTCTATACAGGCCAGAGATTTGTGCTACTTTTCCACAGCAGACCCTCTTTGCAATGACTGCCCTTGCTCCCAGCCCAAGGTCAGGGATCAGGTATCGATCACAAACTTAAGACCAGCTCCAAATAAAACCATCACGAGTCACCAGGCTCATTATTACTCACCACAAATCCACAATGAAAGGTTTTTCTGCAATGTATTTTTCACAGATGGTTTCATCAGGAAGGGAGAAGGGCAGATGCTACATTTTTAGGACTGCAGCAAATCTTTAATGGAAAGAGATGACCCAGGGCTTTTCATCCCTTCCCCCCCATCCAAGATGCTGCTGCTTTTCAGCAGAAGTATTGCTGCATTAGAGAACAGGTCACTCCTATCAGAGAGAATTCAGTGTCCTATTTGATGCTGGTCCTTGTGCTATAAATAGGGATTTTTTCCTTTTATAGTTGCTGAATAATTGTTTGTATGAAATATGAACACATTTTTCAAAGGAATGCCTGATAAGCAGCTTGCTGGAGTGAAATCATTGAGCAGAAGGAATTTACAGCACCTGCAGAGCATCCCATGCTGTGAAAACATTCAAGGTTAATGTGACAGAGACAGGTCACAGAACAGATCTAAGTAGAAAAGACATGGGCTTGCTTGAGCTAAATAGCCTCCCCACAGCACCTATTCCCCCAGTGACCCAACAACGTATTTCATGTTCCACACTTGGATAAGTTGGGGATCAAGTGGAAGAAGCGCAACTCAGAGGAGCCAAGATGTCTCCGTCCCACGTACTAGAAACTTTGGAGGAGCAGGCAGAACAGGTTTTTTAAAACAACAGTAGGCATGTAGTGAGAAGACACAACCACGAATAATGAGGAAGAGCATAGTTTAACATCCATCATCAAAAGAAACGAGGGAAGAATACCACAAATGCCGGAGAAGCACAAGCTTGCCTTCAAAGGAGAAAAAATGTTAATCAGAGAGGTAAGGAAAACACTAGAGCACAGGGAGACTGAATGACTGAGGAGCAAGAGAGCCCAGTAACACTGAAGAAACCAGTCATTTCTGGAGGAAATGGGCATATGCAGCCTGACACTTTCTGATGTCTTTCTACAGTGCCTAAATCAAAGCACCAAACACAAGCAGGGCTGCAACCGTGGAGAAACAAAGAGCCTTCATCAGCACATCAAGAACAGCCTTTCTCTGGGATACCTCAGAGAGCTAGTCACAGGGTCAGGGTCCCTGTGGAGGCAGGATAAAGGGAGACAAGAAAATGCTCTCAGACCCTGTGTTAGAGCAGATTTTGTGCGTGTAGCTAGAGAGAGACACGGTGGGGGAAGGGAGGATGCAACGTGGTATGAAAGGCACAGGGCAAATCAGTAGAAACAGAAGATGCTATTTGGCTTGCAGTTGCTGCAGGAGGAGAGAAAGAAAAAGAACATCAGCTCCTGCACACGCTAGTGATGCAGAGGGAGGGGGAAAAAATGGCCAGGAATTATGTCTGCTATAAAAATACCTGAAAGGAGCTCTGGCCAGGAAGGGGTCAGGACACACAGGGGTTCAGTGCTTTCAGCTCCACACATCAAGAAACAGGAGAGACAAAACCAGCAAGAGACAACATTGCTATGGTGATAATACAGCATTGGAACACACTCAGCAAGGAAAAGAAATAAAAGGAATTACAAGACACATTTTTCAGTGCACAGAATAACATCCTTGAGATAAGATCAGGCCAGAAGATCCACCCCGCTCAATTGTTAGTAGGCTCTGCTGTCATCTGCTCCCTGTCTTCTTCTACACTGTCTGCAGGTCAAAGAGGACACAGCAACAGATACAAAATGTAAAGGGGTTATTTTATTATTGATTCAGAGTTTAGACAAGGCACCATTTGATCTATAAAGAAATGCAAACACCAATTAAGTGTCATTTTTGCAGTCAAGTAAGTAAGAAAGTCTCTTTTGCATTTCTTCAGCATTATGTGAATTCCAGTTTGCTCAAGATCACAGAAAAGTCACCCTATCACCAAGTAAGGCAGGCTTGGACTAGAGCCATGGCCCCTCTGTTCAGCAGCAGAAAAACCTTGAGAAGTAAACGCTGGGGTTCAGGAATGCAGTGGAACAAGAGAAAACAAAACTTCCAGAAAAAGACCATGGCATCTCTTTTCCCTTTCCATTTCAGAGCTAATGAATGACTTGTTCATTTTGGTCCTTATTGACAGGAATCAAGTTCAGTAATCACAATAAACCTTACAATAGCTGCAGAGTACTAGGGGCGCAGGAGACAAACACTGAAAGTCCTGGAGAAGCCTGAAATGGCATCTAGCCCTATCCTCCTAGCAGGTCAAAGACCTGGGTCTGATCATTGGCACAGAAGTTTCCCTCTACAATTGTTTTGCCTCCCCAAACACTGATTTCTAAGGAGAAGACCGTCTCCTCTTCAAAATGATTCTGATGAATAAAAAATCCAAACAAAAAAACCCCCAACCAAATCAAGCCCAACTCCCCTTGTCTGCCACCTCCTTTTCCCCTCTTATCAATCATACCCCCTCCCAGCTGCCCACCCTGCCTCCCCCGTGCCCCAGGGAGGAATGCAATGGGTGATGTAGCAGAGTGTGCAGCGTTTGGTGGTGTCTCATCTGGTTCACGGAGTCACTCAGCTGGAATAAATGGGAACAAAGAGAGAAAAAATAGATTTAGGGAAAAAAACAAAATGAATCATGATTTATGGCTGAAAAAAACTGGCGAGCTGGATACAAAGTGAACATGAGGGGGAAAGGAGCAGAGAGTGGAAGAACACGTTGTTCTTGCTGTAGAATAAAACCTCGACCAAATCCAGGAACACGAACTGGCCAAGAAATGCCAAGATAAAAGCTACTTCCCCTTGTAGTTTCTTTATAATCACCGAGATGAAGAGGCAGCGCTAACGCACACTCTCCTCTCCGCTACCTGGAGCACGACAGTTCTGCTGCCGCTATCCTGACCTCCCAGCGTGCCGACTCCACGTGCTGGGGCTGCCCTTTCGCAGGAAAGCGAGAGACGATCGACAAGGCAATGGCTGTCTGGGGAATCTCAGGGGACTACGGGCTGCTGACGAAATCAGAACTACTGGTTACTTTCAGACCCCTCTCCGCGCAGTCATATGCTTTCAAGAGCAACAAGAAGACTGCTTTCAGTTTCTAGGGTTATTTCCAGTTCGCAGAAAGGGAAGAGGTTGTTTCCCTGGAAAGGGCGTAAAAGGACAGTGAGTGATTTACTGGCAAAAGAGAAATTACCAAGAAAAAGAGTAAAAGATTCCTGAGAGCTGGACATCTGCTCTGGACACACCACCCACAGCAGCTTGGCCCACAGCACAGGGAGACATCATCTCCCCTAAGAGAAGGGTACTCAGTAACTAAGTCAGCAAATATATATGGAAGGCCAAAAGACAGCAATTTGTATTTACAGCAGGGGCCTCTAGATACAGCTGAATTCTTACATGAGCAGAGGTCATTACTAGCTTATGGGGTTGCTGTATAGCAGCATAAGGCCCTGGGAAGCCAAGGCACTAACCACAACGCACACAGTGGCTTCAAATGGAGAGCCAGACTGAGCTGTTTGGTTTTCTCAAGAAAAAAGTACAGTTCCATGATCTCATAAGGAAGGTCGCTAGCTCAAGGGCATGTGAAAGCAGTGGTTAATAACTCTGTCCCCCTGGCCTTGAAAAATTATTCTTTTTGAAATAAGGCTTTATTTAGACTTTGGGATCAGGAGAGGCTCAAGACACCTTCATCTCCTTGGCCAAAGCCACGGGAAGAGTGAAGAGAGAAAACTGACTCCCAAGTCCTGTTCTTATCCTCAGCAGATCCCAATTGGCTGCACTGTCTTGTTACAAGAAAACAGCATCTCACTAGCATTTGCTATATTGGGGGTCCACACCTCAACTGGAAACGGTTTAGGGGTCCAGAAACGAGGAGACTGAAAAGCCCCGTCTCTCACCCACTCTCTCTCTCTCTGCCCCATGAGCGTCACCAGAATGGAGAGGAAAACAGGCTGTGCTCCAGGGGAACTTGCTGTCACACACAGAATGAAACACATACAATGAGAACAAGCTCTCACCCAGGCCTGAACAGCAGCAAGCTGCACTCACTTACGCAGCCAAGCTCTCTCTCCCCCAGCCGCTCCCCCAGCCAACACGCACAGCCTTTCACATGCTTCTCACAAGCAACCCTCATGTTTTATTTCTTGCAGTCAGAGAGCATCACCTGTTGGGTACCCTGTGAAGGTCTGTACCACCTCTGCTCAGTCCTGGCCTCCACCCTCCTGCTAGTTCCCTGCAGAGCAGCCAGGAACAGCAGAAAGTGCATCCCTTTCTCCTAGGGAGCTACGGCTCTACGAGGAAACAAAAGCCTTTTGACCCAAAGGGGTGCAAACCCCATTTCTGGCAGCAGATGACTGGAGGTTGGGCTCGCTGCGACCTCTAGGGGCCAAATCACCAGCATCCGCAGACAGACTGACATGCACATATACTGAGATAGAGACCGTTAACAGTTTGTTTAATAGCAAATTTGCATAGCCCTGTCTTGGGCTGCATCATCCCCTCCTCTTCTACTCTGCTTAGCTCTTCCCCCTCCCTGGCCCCAAAGAGACAGAGACAGAGAGAGATGGAGAGAGAGAGAGAGAAAAAAAGGGAGAACTCCATCCTAGGATGGAGCCCTAAATGAACATAACCAGGTCTTTACATGTTGCTCTCGAGAAGGCTGCCAGGATGCTAGCAAACACCACGTCGGGAGACTGGGAGGCGTCCACGGTCGTATGGATCCCTCGCTTGCTGTAGTAGGAGACCAGGGGGGAGGTCTGCGTGTGATAGGCCTTCAGGCGGGTTTTCAAGGCTGTTTCGTTATCATCTGAACGGCGGATCAGGGGCTCTCCAGTGACCTGGGAGAAGCAAGGGGACAGTCTCCAGCTAGCTGCAGCCTGGCTCACTCCCCCCTTCTCTGTGCAGCTATGACAACCCCTGTTCCCCTCCTCCAAGACAGGCTACAATGCGGAGCTGCAGAGGCGAGTCCCCAGTCAGCACAGGAGAACGGGGCGAACCCAGGGCAGCCGAACCACGTCCCAGAGCAGTTCACCGAAGAGAGAAGAATTCAGCATCGCGGCCTTTCCCCCACACACCACTCTGCTTGCTAAAGGGAGCCCAAGGAGCACTGAGAGCAAACGCCAGCTACTGTGGCTCCCCAGGAGGAAAGTCAGTCGCAACCCACTGCAGCGTGAACTATGGACAGAGTCAAATGAGTACTGAGGCTAGCAGAGCCCAGGCTGGCTTCGCTGAACAGCCATGCCCTTCGCTCATCCCTGCAGGCCTCGCTCCCCGCGGTGCGGTCGGCTCAGGCTGCCCAGGCAGTTCCCCATGCTCCCCAGAAAGGCAGGACAGAAGATACGAGAGAAGGAAAAGAGTTTTTCCAGGGATGCTGCAAAGCATCAGCTAAACCCAAAGCAATGTAAGCTCTGGCCTCAGGAGCTCACATACATCGTCCTTCATGTGCTCTTTCGGGGGTCTGAACTCCTCGTGATAAGAACGGCCGCTTGCCGGGTGAATCAGCCTAAGACAGAAAGCAAGTGTCAGCAAAGTACCCCTGTGCCAGGACAAGGTCTCTCGAACCTGCCGCTCATCAGCATGGAAACATCTGCAACAGCAAGACAATTAGTCTCTCTCTATTAAGAAAATCTCTTTTAGCTATTTCTGTGCCAAGGACCTCTTCAAGCACTTGAAAAAAAAAAGCAGCTGCGTTAGGAGATGGAGAAGGACAGTTTACTGGGGAAAGGGGGTTAGCTCAGGGAAGTGCGAGGGCGATGCAGTCCAACAGGGAACAGTGGGAGATGTCTCTGTCCCTGCAGGATCACAGCTGACCCTGGACAGGATGTTCAGCAGTGCCCTGTCTCACGTAAGGGAGCAGTAATAGCACCAGAGAAGCAACAGCACGAAGGCATTAGCTGTCAGACACCAGGCTTAAGATCTGAGCTGGGTCACCCAGCACACTGATTCCTATCAGCAACATTATTTACAGGGCACAAAGACACTCTGTTCAAGGCTGGCTCAGGCCAGGGAGAGCAGGTGATGCACCAGGGCAGGAAGGCTCAAACAGAGCAGAAATCTAATACAGACCAGGACTGCAGCTAGCCCTAAGCGTTGTGAGAACGACCCGAGGATCCGAAACAAGGATGCTCTCCCACAAAACAGGAAATCCCCTCCCATGCACCAAGTTTTTGGGAGAGGAGAGTTACCGTCCAGTGATTCTCCGGATGAGTAAGGAGTCGGGGATGCTGAACTCGATGACTGAGTCCAGCTTCTCTCTTCTCTTCTCCAGGAGCTCATCCAGCTGCAACAGAAAACACTTGACTCAGGAGGCAGACACATGGCCAAGGGGCCCCCATCTCCAGAGAGGAAGGCGATGCCAGAGCAGTCCCCAGACGGGAGCTCACCTACCATTTCTGCCTGCTTCACGGTGCGTGGGAAGCCATCCAGCAGGAAGCCATTTTTGCAAGGAGGGGAGTCAAGGTTATTCTCGATCAGCTCCACCACCATCTCGTCACTCACCTGCGGAGGGCAGAGATGTGCGCAAGGTCAGGACATGCAGGAGGCAGGCCTGGCCCCGCTCCGCCCAGGGCACACCCTGATTTTACATGCAGCTGCCCCCAGAGCTACCATCATCGCAGCAGTGCCCAGCCTGCATCGGAGCCTTTTTACAGCCGTTCCTAACCCCGGAGGCAGCAGTAACAGCGCAGGGACTACTGTGACAGGGCAGAAACTGCATGTTCAGACGTGCCCACGTCAGGGAAGCACTCCCTGTGATGGGTGTCAACATTAAGACGTGGCTAATAAGACATTTCACGCCAGGGACGCTCTGGCCTGTGCAGGGACTCGAGGAGTGCTTTAACCTCCGTATTACAATAACAAGGGTTGCCCTACTTCAAGGAGACCGTCAGCCTGAAAACAAACTACCTAGATGTTACATTTAAACCAGTTCATGATACAACCAACACTGATATCAACATAACCTTTAATTCCTGTTACTTTGTACCTTCATGCACAAATCTCCTTGGGTAGGCAGGCCCAGCCAGGAAGGGTAAAGCACATAAGCTGTTCATTGACTTGTAAGCCTAGTGTGAAGGTAAATGCCCAAATAGTTGCTGACAAGCTGTGGCTGCTGCTTAGTTTTTCCCATGTCACGATCTCAGCATATCACTGGGATTAGTTCCTTTTCTATGCTGCAGCATTTGGAAAACACTAATAGATACTGCAGCCCCAACAGTAGCTGTTTATTTGAGAATAGCTCTCTCCAGCAGCAATTGCAGCAATGCAATTTTCTCCAACACACGTAGCTGGGACCCAGCAGGATTTGGGACCAGACTATCACAGAGAACGAAGAGCCCTGGGACAGGCGTACAGGTAGGGGGTGGTTTGGGTGAAGCGACAAGTTATTTCTGCGCTTTCCTGATTACTGCAGCCCTCCCTTTTGGAGAAAGGCGTCCTTCTTTGTAATCGAGCACGAATACCTGTCCCGAGCTCTGAACGCTGTTGTGCTCCCTTCAGCTAAGTTATCTCAAAGCCAGAATATGCCGTTAGGATATACACACGGAGCAGCCTGGTGTCCTCCGCAACACACGCATGACAGATACCACTAGTCTTTCTAGATAATGTCCCTATCTTTCATAACCAGCTGGGGTATTGCAGACTCAGTGTTGCAATGCAAGCTTCAAGCAGAGGCTGAAGATAAGCCACGTCACTCTTCTATCCCAGAGCCTGCAAACTCTCCTTTTCCTTGGGGTGTTAGGAGCCTGTGACAGCCAGTAGAGCGATGCCCCAAATCTGCCTCAYGCTGCATAGCTTGGGGGCCAGTCACTGCCATTTGCCATCCCTCAGTCTTCCCCAAGAGATTTCAGACATTTTGCAAGAAGATAAGTCCTAAAAAGGTGAATGTGTTAGAGATCCTGACTGCCGTCTCTTTGTGATCCCAAGTGAGTCTCTTTCACGCAGCATTACACAGCACCCACTGTAACTACCACAGTAACACTCCCAGGTCTCTATTTTCACCTTAACAGTTACAGGCGAACCACATTCACGCAGGAGCTGGGATGTAGATGAAACCTCTGAGCAGTTTTCCACCCCACACATCATGTGAGGGGACACAGGAACCTCAAAGCATGGGCATAACGTCCTGCAGCTCCAAGGATGTAAAATTTACATCAAACTGAGTGTTCGTGAGCCAGAACCCAGACGGCACCCAATGCCCATGAATGTAAAATCATCATGAGAAAAAGAAACAACCCAGGGACCTGTGAGTTGCTACTAACTAAGTGGGAATTTTGAAGAGCAAAGATGTTTTTATAGGATGTTTTTTCTGCAAGAGAGAGGGGAAGAGAAAAACCCCACAGTCCTGCCTTCACCCTACATCCCGCCCTTCCTCCTCTCTAATTGGGTTTTGTCCCACAGACTTCTCATTAAAAGGCGGGTTTTGACTGCTGTTACTACAGGTGCTGCCAGGCTGTCTCCCCCACCAGCACATCCCTCTGCTACCCACCAGCTTCCCCGAATCCATCGTCTCTTTGAGCCGCTTGCCCAGCTCGGACCCCGAGGCCACCATGGCCCGCAGCATGTCCCCGGTGGCCAGGTGGCAGACGCAGTAGGTCTCAGCCAGCTTCGGTGCCTGCGGGAGAGAACAAGCATAAGGTGAGCTTGCTGCGCCGCGGGGCCGTTTCGGGCCCGGGGGGCCGCTCGCAGGCAGGATCTGGGGGGCTGAGGTCCGGCCCAGGCTGGGACGTGCTGGGGAGCACGGCCTGGCCGGCCGCGCGACCGGGGGACGCTGCCAGGGAACCGGGCCCCCCCACCACCCCGCTTGGGCCTCGTCCTGCTCCGCTGGCCGACACGTGGCGTGGCCGGGCGCGCAGCCCCCGGGCCTGGGCTCCGCGGGGCGATCCGGCAGCGGGGTCTGGACACCGGCCATAGACAGGGGCCCGGACGCCTGGGCCCCTCGGCGGGGGG
>NW_020450960.1:3246693-3263038 GCF_003343035.1 Apteryx rowi
GTGCGCCCGAGGGGCGGGGCTGTGCGCCCGAGGGGCGGGGCTGTGCGCCCGAGGGGCGGGGCTGTGCGCCCGGGCACGGCCCGACCCGGCACGGCACGGCACGGCCGGGCGTTGCACGGGCTGCACGGCACGGCGGGGCTTTGCTCGGCACTGCATTGCCTGCGCTGTTGGGCAGGGCGCTGCGTGTGCTGGGCTGCACGGCACGGCACTGCGCAGCGTTGCATGGGCGCTCAACGGCCTGGGCTGCACGGCGTGGCACTGCTTGGCATGGAACTGTTTGGCACAGTGTGGGCTGCTGGCCGCTACGTGGGCTGGGCTTTACTGCATGGCTGTATACTACACTGCATGGCACTGCACTGTATTGCATGGGCGGCACTGCGTGGCACTGAACTGCACTGTACTGCTCATGCTGCGCTGTGCTACATTCGTCTGCACTGCATTGGATTGGACTGCATTGCCAGGAACTGCTCTGCACTGCACTGCGTGGACTGCACTGCACAGCACTGCCAGGGGCTACTGCATCACCCTGCACATCTGCTTGCACCACACTGCACCTCGCTGCATTTCCTCCCCGCTGTAGTACTTTCTGCACACAGCTCTTCTCTGTCCTGAGTGACTTGGTTGAAGGCTGCGTGCTCCTGCACAAGCTCTCAAGCTCGCTGCTCTGAGCTTCTCTAACAAAAGGTGTAGTGGTTTTATCAGTGGAGGTGGCACAGGGCTGAGACACAGCAACTTGGCATGAAAAAAAATACATGTAAGAGAGACTGTGGTCATTTCTGGGTGTCCAGAGCTGCTCTCCCAGTGCTGGGCCACCCCTCAAAGAACATGTTTGGTGTGAGCTGAGTGGGATTTTCCTTGCAAAGGTGCTGAGACAGTGCCAAAGGGAAACCCCAGGCAGCAGCCCTGCCTGGCCAGAAACCAGGAACTCTCCTCGATGAAAGAGCCGGTAGATGCTGTGCCCCAGGACTGGCCTTGCAAATTCCCCACCCACGGAGTCCACCTGGCTCCGCTCCCTGCACATCCCGTGCCCCGCTGTGGGCATGGGAGGCCTCCAGCACTCGCGGTGACTCTGTGCTTTGCTCACTGCAGGCAGTGTGTCTGTACAGCACGTATGCAGGAGAGCAGGCTGGCAGCGTCTGCTGGCACCTCGATGCCAATAAAACAGGCCAGGATCTTGCAGGAGACAAGAGCTTGCTTGGCCCCAGCCTCAAGGAGAGTCAGCAGCAAAGGCAAGATCACAGTGTTGAACACAGGAACCCAGGAATGGCTGGGGTTAAGTCAGCCCTAGGTCCTTCATCCCCTCCTATGTGGGGGCAGCTACCCCCGCACAGAGCATCGACTCCCCGGTGACACAAGGGAGGGTATTGCAAATCAACAAGGAGAGGAAAAGACAAATCCCCTGTCCAGCTTCTGGTATGTGGGGATGGAGTAGTGTGGCCATTTGCAAATGCACAAATGCAGGCAGGGCTGAAAGGTGAAACAAGACTCTTCAGCCAGACGGGTCGTCTGCACGTACAGCAGGGCCGGATCCACTGCTGGGGGACCCACCAAAATGGCAGCAGTGCAACGAGGGCAGAAGCAGTCCTTGACAACTTGCCCGACTACCTCCCCCGGCCGGTGTCACAGCCAAGCACGCTGCTCAGCCTTCAAGCTGCAGGAAGCCTTGTTTCCCTGGAAGCAGCGTTTCAGAAGGTATTTTTGGCCCGGCTCCCTCTCGAGGGTCCGTGCGCACGCGATGCACGCGCAGCCGCGAGCACCCTCGCGCCAGGGCCGGGCTGCGTGCAGGCTCGCGGTGCTCTGCACCAGCGGGCTGCCGACGAGCTGCCCACGCCGTGAGGACTCGGTGAGACCCGGGGCGACCGCCAGGGTGGGGGAGAGGCAGCCGCAGCCCTGGGAGGGGGCGGACGGGGGGGGGGGGGCATCCCCGCTCCGCAGCTGGGAGGGGAGGAAGGAGGGGATGAAGGATGCTCGGAGGCGGCTCAGCCAATGGGGTGGCCCGGCTCAGTTGCCATGGCCACGGTTGTGAGGTGGAGCGGGGGCGGGATATAAGGGGGTCGGAGCCCCCCCCCCCGCAGGGTGAGCTGGTCCAGGGGCCCCAGGCAGGCGGGGGACTGGGGCAGGAGGAACAGCTGCCGCTGAGGCCAATTCACTCTCTTGGGAGACCCATGGGCATAATCCGTTTAAATGCTTTTTAAGGTAATGGGGCTGAGGGCCCTGCGCCGGGCACGGGGGGGTGCTGGGGAAGCTGGCTCGCCTGGCACAGCGAGGAGGGGGCCGCAGGGGGATGCCTGCGCATGCTGAGTTTTGGGAACGGGGTGGAGGGCCTCCCACCATCTCCTTCTCCCTCGCTGACCCCTTGCTCCGCTTCTCGCCAGAGATCTTGGACCCCCAGCAACAGCCAAGCCTCGGGGTGCTGCGGGAGCTCGGCGTTCTTCGGAGGGCCCCCCTGGCATAACACCTAGTCACCCGCGAGGGAGGCTTTGGATCTTGGTAAGAAGGGGATGTCTGAAGCGGCAGGGAGCAGCTTGGGGCATGTTTGCACAAGGCCGGCAGTGATGACCCAGTTAATGGCTCGTTGTTGCTGTGCCCAAGCAGGGCTGGCTGCTGGATGATGGTCAGCGATGTCTTTGAGGAGGGAAGGGAAGGGCCAGAGGAATTGCTCTCCTTTCCCAAGTATAAAGCTCTGAGAGCTTCAAAGCCCAGTGTTCTCCCCATTCCCCATCTTTGGCGTTTGCTGTTGGTGCTTGCTCAGTGCATTACAGTGCCCTACTGCTCTGGGGTCAGTGCGGTCTTTTCCTAGTTCCTATCCAAAATGAGGTAAATAGGTCTCTGCAGAGGAGGGGGCAGCGTGCAGCTCTGAGAAACGCAACCTCTGTTTCCCAGGCACTTCAGATCAGAGGGACCATGTTTCTGTAAAAGCCTTGGAGTTAGAATTGGATTATTGGGGTGGAAATGTTTCCTGCAAGCTCATGCTGGGCCTTCAGCTCCCTGGGTTACGGGATGGGCTGGATCCAAGGGAAGAGGTTGTTAAAGCTGCACTGCTAAGTGTGTGAGCCAGGAAACAACCCCGTGTAGCTTTAACTTGTCCCCTTGTTGCACACACTGTCACGGGAGGGATGTGCACCTGCTTGAACTGGAACCACAGCATGAATCCAGACCACTCCAGGTTGGCTGGTGTGAGCGAGCTCTTTAAAGATGCCTCCCCTTTCATGGGGCTTGAGTGACTGGGAAGGTGGGACTGAGAGACTTCATCTGTTTGGAAACTGCAAGGGAGCTTTACCCTGTTCAACGTGCTGCAGATATAACTACAAGCTGGAGCATGAAGGAACATGTTCTGGCATATACAGGCCACTCACTTTACAGCGAAGTTGTCTTTGTTGTTAACTGTATTGGTGCCTGAACTGCTGCTAAAGAAGACAGGGCTCCTGGGTGCAAAGGCAAAGCCCTGAACTGCTGAGAAACGTCCCTCCTCCCCCTGGAGAAGATGCTTTAGCCCACAGTAGGCCTCTTAGCTGAGGGGCTGGTTCAGAGGAGAGCATGCCAAGAGCTCTACCAGGGCAGTGCTGCCCCATGCAGCCCACACAGGGAGCACTTTGCAGTTCGGGTGGTGGTGTCTGCTGGTGCAGTCCCTGGGGCCCTGCCTCTAATACTCCCTTTCTCTTTCCAGTGTGTTGCATACTTAGAAACTATACCCTGCTCAGGAAGCTTTAAACTAGTGTTGTATCTTGGCCATGAATGGATACTTGGATGAATCTGACTTCAGGATGGTGGAGGAGGGCTTCACCACCAGAGACCTCCTGGAGAACCTCCTTGTGGAGCTGTGCCAGACGGTAAGGGCTGGGGGCTCCGCTGTCCCCGGGGCCTGCAGCCGTCACCCCCTTCACAGAGGTGGTCGCGGAGAGGTGACTGCCATTCACTCTGGCCTTGTCCTAGAGCGACCAGGGAGCCTTCTTTATGGCGGACCTTGGCGACATTGTGAAGAAACATCTGCGCTTCCTGAAGGTCTTGCCCCGCGTGAAAACTTACTTCCCTGTTAAGTGCAACAGCAGCAGAGGAGTGGTACGGCTGCTGGCCGAGCTGGGGGCAGGCTTTGCCTGTGCCAGTAAGGTAGGGTTGTGGGAGGACAGCTTTGGCTGAGCGTCCTTTGGGCATTTGTGGGAAAGTGGCTGAACTTACCCTTGTTTTCCAGGTTTCCACTCCCTTGTCCTAGCTGACATTTACAATGGCAGGAGTCTCCCCCTGCTGTCAAAACCCTCCCGACACAGCCTAGAAATCCCGGTCCTGGTGACTCAGGCACTTGTTCCCTTTGACCGACATTCCTCTCCTGTAACCGGTGTCCGGGCTGGCAGGCTTGACTGGTGGCAGGGCACGTCCCTGTGCTACCACTGCTGCAACTCTGCCCTCTTGGTGGCTTTAGAGCTGAGCGTAAAGCTCCCCGATCCCTCTTGCTTGTCATTAGCTCACAGCCAGATTCCCAGGGAGAATCCAAAGTTAAACCACTTACTTGTATGTAATTAAATAGGAGGTGTTACCTGGGGGGAGAGAGTGCGAGGGAAGAGCAAGGGGTCGTTACAGCTCAGGCCAGTATTGCAGCCTTAGCTCTATCACTGCAGCTCGCAGGGGAGACGTGCACCAAAGTCACGCCTGCTAACTTGTTCCGCCGGTTTCCTCTTCTCTTGATCTTGTGCTGCTTGTAAACATCTTCCTGCTGCCTGCCCCAGCCAGGACAAAGTCCATCATGATCCCTTTGAGCTCTTGTGATTTGGCCTGGAAAAGGTCAGGCCATGATCCTGGCTGTTTGCCCTTTGCAATGCTGCAAGCTGGCTGAGGTCTGGAGCTGATCATGACCAAGCAGGGGCAGTGCTGGGCCCGGGGACCTGCCTACAAGCGTGTGCCGTTTATCCACAGGCGGAGATTGCCC
Source organism: Apteryx rowi (assembly GCF_003343035.1). Taxonomy (NCBI): domain Eukaryota; kingdom Metazoa; phylum Chordata; class Aves; order Apterygiformes; family Apterygidae; genus Apteryx; species Apteryx rowi. The sequence continues at coordinate 3,251,615 of NW_020450960.1, forward strand.
AGGTTCGAAGCATTGGGGTTCCAGCTGACAAGATCTTCTACAGCAACCCCTGCAAGCAGGTTGCCCACATCAAATACGCAGCCAGCCATGGTGTGCAGCTGATGACCTTCGACAATGAGGTGGAGCTAAACAAGGTGGCCAGGAGCCACCCTCGTGCCAGGTAGGTGTCGATGCGGGACCTGGCAGCATCATTGGAGTGGGGTGTTAAAGTGGGAGCTGGGGAGACACCTGAGGGTAATGGAAGGTGCAAAGATGTCTCAGTGTAGCATCTCTCCACTCTGCAGGATGTTGTTGGGTATCGCTGCTGACTTCAGCCCCTCTCCCCTTCCGAGTGTGACGTTTGGGGCCACCCTCACGTCCTGCCGGCACTTGCTAGAGATGGCAAAGGAGCAGGCTGTGGAAGTTGTTGGCATCAGGTACGGTGCTTGTCCTTTTGCTGTGGGGGTGCTTGGCCCCTGTTGCACAGGACCGTGGGGAGCTCTGCCCCGCTGGAGCAGGTCAGGGGTCCATGGAGCCTTGCAGGGCTGCAGTGGCTGGGAGCAAGGTGGAGGCGGGGACCTGGGGGGATCGACCCTGGTTGGGGTCAATTCGGGGCGGGTTTGGCTTGCAGACAGGGTCCGAGAGGCCCCCAGGGTTGGTCTGGCAGCCTCACCCTGGCTGGCAGGAGGGAAGCACAGAGCTGCCTTGCTGGAAGGCTGACGTGAGCATCCCCCAGTGCCATGTCCCCTCGCTGCTCTCCCCGAGGACGGGTGAGCCCTGCTGAACGGGGACTCTGCCTTCAGCTTTCACCTTGGGAGCCACTGTCTGGACCCCCAGGCCTTCGCTCAGTCTGTAGCCAAAGCCCAGCTGGCGTTTGAGATGGGCACGGAGCTGGGCTACCGGATGCACATCCTGGACATCGGTGGGGGATTCCCTGGTCCTGAGGACACCAGAGCCCGGTTCGAGGAGGTATTTGGCTCCTGATGCCTGCACTTGGCATGTAGAGGGCGAGGCCAGAGAGGCCTAGGTGTCTCCACTGGGCCTGGCTCCCTGCGCTGCGCTGTGTGGAGGGGCTGAGCTAACCAAGGGGGAACGTCTTCTCCCCATCCAGACCGCTGCTGTGATAAACTCTGCCTTGGACTTGTATTTCCCAGAAGGCTGTGGGGTGGAGGTTGTGGCGAGACCAGGGCGATATTATGTCACCTCGGCCTTCACCTTTGCAGCCAGCATCACTACCAAGGAAGAGGTTCCCCCGGGCCAGCCTGGGCCAGAGGGTAGGTGGGACAGTGGGACGGGCCTGCCTGTGTGTCCATGCCCCCCTGAGCCTTCTCCCTGCTCCCCGCAGAGGAAGAGTCCGGCAGCAAGAAGAGCATCGTGTATCACCTCAGTGACGGCATCTACGGCTCCTTTAACTGCGTCCTCTTTGACAGCCCCTGCCCCAGGCCTCTTCTGCACAAGGTGAGGAACTGGCCCAGCTTGGGAAGAGCCCAGCAGGTCCCTCACGGATGCCCTGCTCTCCCTTGCCCCATGGCTGGCCCCGAGCTCCGTGGCAGAGGAGAGCAGGGGCTGTGAGGAATGAAGCTGTACAGGAGGGTTGTTAGCCTTTAGCTTGGGGAACATCGCAGCTGAAACCTTGCGCTGTAGCCAGCAGCTCTCGGGGCTTGTGGGCTCTTGGGGTCAGGCATTTCAGACAGTGGTCTCTGGGCCTCGTCCTTTCTTGACCTGCTGCTTCTCGTGTGCCATCCCAGGCTGATACCTGGGGTTAGTGGGACCCAGACAAACCTATCCCATTCTGCTGCGTTTCTGCCTTCTGTGCAGGTCACACTACTTCAAGGCAGGCTCTAGCCCCCCAGGTTTGGGGCCAGATTCTTATCCTGTGTAAAGCAGCACAGCCCTGTGGTGCAGGTGCCCTCATCCTCTGTGGCCGCTCGGTTTCTCCCCTGCAGAAGCCCTGCCCAGATCACCCCTCGTACAGCAGCAGCCTCCGGGGCCCCCCAGGGCACGCAGAGGACCGCATTGCTGATGGCTTGGAGCTACCGGAGCTGCAGGTCGGGGACTGGCTGATTTTCAAGGACATGGGTGCCTACACCATCACAACTTCGTCCCCGCTTGGTGGGTGTCCCCAGCCACAGATCAACTACGCCATGTCCCGCGTGGCCTGGTAAGAGACAGTCCTGGGTGAACTGGGAGAGGGGACTGAGCTGTTTCCCTTGAAAGATGTTAACTTTGCCCTGAGCTGGGCTCTCTGATCCAGGAGGAGGGTCCAGTCTGAGTCCCTGGCACCTGGAGATTCAGGGTAAAAACATGGTCTCAAAGGCAAAACTTGCAGTGTCTAAATACTGGCAGACTTGAGCGAGTTTTTCACTGGAGATGCTGTGGGCAGCTCAGCTCTAGCCATGCAGGTGGGGCTGTTGTGCTGGGAGAGCCTCCGAGTTCCTGACTCATCCTTGGTGGGTGTTTCGTGCTTACAGGGAAGCCGTCCAGCTCTTTCAGGGGAAGCCGCCACAAGCAGAAGAGGATCGTGAGAGCGTCTGCACTCCCCTGTCCTGTGGCTGGGAGATTGCAGAGACGCTGTGTGTCCCCCCTGTCTTCATGCCCACTGGTATCATCTGAACAGCACCAGGAACAAGGGGGAAAGGTCCTGCCACCGACCTCTCCCTTTTCTGCTCTTATGTGGGACCCACAGGGTAGATTTTTAAGTATGCAACATAAATCCTGTTCCTCCTGCTTGTGCAGTGTTGTGTGCTGTAGTAAAGAGGTTTGGCTGGTGGGTGGGGGACGCTGAACGGGCTTGGGTTCTTTTTAAGAGTAATCGTAATAAATGGTTGTCTGGCGTGGTTTGGGTTTTAGTGTGAAGTACCCTCTGCCTCTTCATCCCCCTTGTGCAGAAGGTGGTGGAGTATTTGACTGTGATAAGCAGTTAGCTGTATATTAATGGGGTTTTGATCGTTAGGGTCACCCAAACCTGTGCAGTGCGGCCCTGGAGCACTGCGCACCCAGGCGTCCGAAGGGACCCCGGGCTTTTGAGTGGCTACGGCAATAGGAGGCCAGGAGGGAGGTGTTTTCCGGGTGTGGGTATTACTGGGGGGAAGATGGCATTGCCCCCGCTCCCCGAGCTCTCGTCAGCCCTAACGAACCCCCCCCCCGGCCCACTGGGGATGGGAGCACTGGGGGGACATGAAGCACAGGGGATGGGGACACTGGGGACCTGGCCGTGGGGGGACACTGGGGACACTGGGGCGCGGGACGGGGCCCTGGGTCCTCCCGGCTGCAGGGCGGCCGGCAGGGGGTGCCGGGGCGCGGCGGCGCCGCTTCCCCTCCGGGCCGCCAGGGGGAGCGCAGGGGCGCGGCGGCGCGGGGGGTCGCTCGTGCCGCGCGTCTCTCTGGCTCCGCGGCGGACGCCCTGCCGTAAAGCGCGGCGCGGGTGTCGCCGCGGTGTCGGCGGTTGACGGCAGGCGGCGTCGCGAGCGGCCTGTGAAGGACGGCAGCGGCAGCGGCAGCGGGGCCGGTGCGGCCGTGTGGCGGCAGGCACCATGCCGTTTTGGGACCTGCAGCGGCAGCTGGGCATCGACGTGGACCGGTGGCTGCTGCGGCAGAGCACGGCGCAGCCCTACGGCGCGGCCGCGGCCTGCCACGCTTTCGAGCGCGAGTGGGTGGCCTGCGGGCACGGCCTGGGCCAGACCCGCGCCCGCCGCGAGTGCCAGCCCGAGTACGAGGACTTCCTGGAGTGCATGCACCGCACCAAGCTGGTGAGCCGGGGCGAGGGGGGCTCCGCGGCCTCCAGGGCCTGGGCGGCGAGCGGGGGCACAAGGAGCTGAGGCCTTGGGGCTGGGCTTTGGAGCAGCGGCTGGGGGGACCCAAGGAGCTGGGGAGGCTGGGGTGCATCAGAAGGCATCTTTGCTCTTTAATTCCACTGAAGAGAGAAAATTTGCCAGAGCTCCGTGTACATGAGAGGGTTGTGGCACAAAGAGGCCTCAGAAGAAGAAAGAAAACAACACGGTTTTACAAGGGATTTAGATGGTGCAGCTTAACCAAAGATTTGTAGGCAGGTTAACTCTCATTTTTCTCTGTGCTTTCTGTGAGAGTTGTCCTCTCACTCAAACTCATCATTAGTAGTAAAAATATTTTGTGATACCCCGAAAACACAATGTTGGCAGAAGGTGCGAAGGTGAGTAGATGTATGAGGAGTCCTGACAGAAGTGATAGCGCAGGCAGCGTGTGAACAGAGCTTCCTTGGGTATTTGTGCCAGGACTTTCACTCAAGACTGTGTAAGTACCTGCAGAACTGTTATAACTCCTACTGTGTGGTCTCTGTTAATTCTCTTGTGCATTTTATCAGGCCACCCGTCTCAAAACAATTCTTGACCAGAGGAACAAGATGATAAAGGAAGGGAAGTACACGCCGCCCGATTACCATAAGGGCACAGAGGAGCCCAAGCCTTGATTTGCTGGGGACACGCAGAATACCTAACCATCCATCATTTGTAGAAGTGTGGAAGTTAAACTCCTGCGGAACAGATAACGTGTGGCGCAACCAGTGTATGCTGGCTCTGTCCTGTGAGCCCGTGATGTTGGGGTGGGGGCGAGGTTTTTTCCAAGGCCTCGCCCTTTCTAAAGGGGCTGTGTCAGTAACTGTTACTTCAGCTAGTAAATGTCTCTGTTGAAACGCTATTTCACTCTGTCTTGTCTTTCTTTCTGAATAAAATATGGCTCAAGGTTCTCTTTCTGTAGCAGTTCTGCTAAGGTAACTTTTGAACTGTCCTAAAACACTGCACTGATATTTGGGGCAGCACCTCAGAGAGGTGAGATCCTCGCGGTGCGGGAGGAGGCCAATGGGAGCCGTGAGTGCCAAGTGCCTCCGAAGAGCTGCCCGTTGCTGGCCCCTTCCTGCTTCCGAGCCTTCACCGCCCTCCCTCCTGTCTGACCAGCGAGTAGGTCTTCCAGGGCAATCACTGCTGAAATGAGAGGAATAACCCAAAAGAGTAAAAGCCTGTCTAAGCTTGTCTTGAAAAACATTTCTCTTAAATGTGTTCAGTGCAGTTTTGTAGCTAGGATATGTAAATGGTGTATGCCGGGCTGTTCCCAGTCACCTTCCAGTTGGTGGTATCAGTGTATGAAGCGAAAACCTGGTTAAAATACGTTGCTTTCACTAGGATTCATGGAAAGAGTTAATGGGTTCAGTTCTTTTCTGCCCTTTCAGTTTGGAATTAAGTAAATTTCCTTTGCTTGGCAGCTGCGAAACTTTGTTTTTAAATCCTGCGCGTCAGCAGGATCTATTGAGCGTTGCTGTGTGCGCTGGACCCTGCTGATCGAGGCTGGCAGGCGGCCGGGCTGGCTGTCGCGCGGCGGTTTTGTCCCTCCGCTCTGTGGCTCTGACAGCTGCAACCGGGCACCGAACTGTTTGATGCCTCCCTTCGAGGGGAGCCCCCCTGCCCCCTTCCCTCCAAATCCAGTGCGGTTTTGTAACAGCGTTAAAGCAGGTAAGTACCTGGAAGTAGAGAAGGTAAATGTCTGTGGTTTAATCCAGGATATTAATACCAGAGATTGTGGTTTTAATGCTTAATCTTTGATACAGGTGGAGCCTATGAGCTTCTTGATCCTCACAAATCCCCACCGCTGCGGTTATAAATGATGGTGAGAGCAGGCTGTAAACTCCTGCAGGCAGAGACGGACTTGTGTGTCCTGTCACTGAGCCCTGTGGAGGTGATGCAGAAGGTTGTCGCTCTTGATTGCGGATTTATTGTTCTTTAATGTCTGTCTCGCTAATGCCTTTGACCGGCTGCACTTTCAGATGTGAATCTCTGCGTTTGTCCTCAGATAAAAATAGACTTCTCTATTAGTGGGGTTGGGGCATGAAGGAAGACGGTGGCAGACCCCTTCTTTATGAAAATACATCGCAAATGATTAACCAGGTTGGGCAGAGCGGCCGGTTTTGTAATCGGCGTATGTTTATAGAGTGTATTCCTGAAGTCTGTGGGTTTGACGTTGTTCTAAGCTGCGCGTCCTGCTAAAGGAGGGGATATTATGTTTCTATGAGGCAAAGCACCGCTGGGGCAATGCCGTAAAAGCTGCCGCCCACCAGGCCCCCGCAGCACCGGCCTGCGCACAGCACGGCTGCACAGCCTGAACCTGCATCCCCGGTCCAGACCCAATACGAGATTAAAATACCGCCTAATGTGGAAACGGCAAGAAAAACAAACTCTCCTGGCTGGGATCCCTCCCTGCTTGCAGAGGGAATCGGCGCCGCTTTGAACGCCCACACCTCTCCCGAGAGGCGGTTAGTGCTGCCGGGAGCAGGCCTGGGAAGAGCCGGGGCCTCTCCCTCGGGGCAGCCACGACGTCCTTCCCCGGGACCCAGACCCTCCTGGCCGGGCACACGGATCCCTCCTGGAGGCGAGAACAGTCTCGCAGACAGCCATGATTTAATGCACGGGGTTTTGGCAGGAGTTGCGCCCTTTTGTGCCATGGGCTTCAGCTGGCGGCTGGGTTTTTAGGGCTCTGTGCGCTTGTGCGGTTGGCAAAAGCTGCTCCGCTTTGGGCACAGTGCGGAGCGGAGGTTTTACAGGGCAGGGAAGTGAGGAAGAGGAGAGTTTCATTACTTGCGCAAGGTCAGAGGAAGCTGGGAACAGACCCCAGGCATCGCTTTCTTGCCTTCAGGCCTAGGCTGCTGTGTCTGTCTTAGCAGGTCTGGCTTTAGCCTGGGCGTAACACAGTGCCGGCAAGGAGGCTCCTTCCCTCGTGTTGCTGCGGAAGAGACGCTTCCCCCGATCGCTACCCCTGGTCGCACGCGGGCTGTCGCAGCAGCAACCTAGCAGGTGTCGTCCCAGCGGGGTTCGACCTCGCGGGGACTCCTGCCGCTCCTCTCCAGCACCTTCCTCCCAACAGGCCTCCGGGAGGTTTCTCTCCCTTCCCCCTGGCGCAGATGGATCGGTTACTACGGCCCGGATGGGCTCCCACGGCGAGCGGCTCGGGCTGATTCACGGCCGCAGTCGTCGCAGCGCGTGGGACGTGGCCACGTTTTTCCCTGGCAGCAGCCGAGGCGGAGGGGCTGGAAGGAGGAGGGCAGCCTGGAACGGAGAGCCCTGAAATCCGGGTCTGGGAATGCTCCAAGCACCCGAGACTGAGCACTGGCTCCTCCCCGCAAGGAAGCCGTTGTTGCTCGATGCTCTGCTGGTGGCACATGCTGCTGTTGGCGTGTTAGCTCTGTTTTAGGTTATGCCAGAAAAATAAGCTTTTTTCTCTGAATATTTATTTTCTCCCTCTTTCCCGCCCCTATTGCTGAAAGCAAAACTGAATGTAGATCCCAGCCGGATGGGTCCGGGTGCGCTGCGCTCTGGAGCAGGCTGGGAGCAAGCCCCGGCGTCGGCTGCGCGCGGGGCTGAATCGATCCGATGACGCAAAGCCGCCGCCGGGGCTGCGCTCGCTTTGTGTGATGGCCTGATAATCCTCAGGGATCTTGTCTGGTGTTTTTTGAACACAAAAGCTGTGTAACGGGGATCAATTTTGAGGGGAAAACTTGCATAAGAGTGCTGACACTCAGGTGGATTATGGCTTTGGATATAAAAGCAGGTGAGGGGAAGCTCCCTGGGCAGAAACGAAGGGAGTCACCAGAACGGTGAAAGAGCCGCATGAAGAGACGGGCAGAAGCTTTAATGCTTTGAGATGGAAACGTCCTGCGCGTCTCCCAGCGTGAGGTCGGAGCCGCTTGGGGCAGCGCGTGGTCTGAGCTAGTAAATTAACACAGGGAAACCAGCAGCCGGGAAAAGCAATCAAACCACGCGGGGCGGGTGGTCGGTGCCCTGCGGCCGGCGGGACGCGCTGCGGGTGCCGAGGCGACGCGGGGTCCGGTCGGCAGCCCAGCGGCCGAGGGCTTAGCTGCGGTGAAGGGCTACAAATGGGGTGTTTGGGGGGAAACAGCAGGACGTGTCTTTCTGCGTCACAGAAAGGCCTGGTGGGGAAACCTTTTGGAGGAACCGTGTAGGAAATCACTGCTGGAAACAGCCCCATCTTGTCCCCGCTGCGGGGACCCAGGTTTAGTCCCTCTCGCCCGGCCAGGAGCTCGTCGCGGGCTGGTGCCGCACGGGCAGGCGGCTGTGCGAGGCCGAGGTGTCCCGGCTTCTGCAGGGATCCTCGTTGGGCCGGTGCCTGCGGAGCTCCCAGGAATCGCTTCCCTGCCGAGCTGCATCACGAAGAACACGATTTGCATGATACTAGCTGTTGGCTCTCAATCAAGTACTGAAATTTAGGGACCGGGGCAGGCTGGCAAGCCAGGGCGGTTAAATCTTGGGAAATTATCTTGCAGTACTTGCACCCTTTTCATTGCGATAACTCTTTACAGACACAGGTGAATTATTCTCCTCTTTCCCCGGCAGCCTCAGGCTTCGCAAAGCACCGGCTCCGGCCCGGAGGCGCTTCATGCACCGCGAAGGGGCCAAGAGCCGTCGCGGAGAGCCGGCGGTCGGCCCGGCTAACGGCTGCTCCGGTGGCAGCTTTGCTGCTCCAGGCATTAAATCGGCCGCGTTACGAACCCCTCGAAAAGAGGCCGACGGTGGCGACGGCGCCTCGGAGCCGAGCCGCGGTGGCGGCGCAGGCTGGCGCGCTGCTCGTAATTGCTGCTTTGCAAAAAAGCGCAGTGACAGGCTCCGAAAGGGAGGAGATGCCTTTCCAGGGAGAGAAAAAACGCTCGGCAAAAAAACCCAAAGCAACTTGCTGGTGTTGGGAGTGAGTCATCTAATCAAGCTTGTCCAGATGTCGGAGGAAATATTGAAATATATCTAAACACTCCTGCTTCCCAAGTGGCTCTTTAGATCAATCCAAAATCTAATTGTTCTGGCAATAGATGTTAACGCAGCCGAGGGCAAATGGTAAAATAGCGGGAGCGGAGAGGAGCTGATGTGTTTGTCCTAGTTAAAAGCTTTATTAGAAACTTCAGCCAATAAGGAGAATAAACAAAGACCTGCTGAAAAAGATCCAACTCGGGGAGAGATAAAGAGCCACCTGCAAGCTCGAGCCGTTGGGGCAAGATGGGACGTCGGTCGCTCTGGGTCTCGCCGGGGAAGGCGCCGCGCCGCGGCCCTCCGCTGCGGAGAGCGGTGGGAGACCGGCAGCGATGGAAGGGGCCTTGCGCAAACCCGGCTCCGGCCGTCCTGACCGCGTTGCCCTTGGCAAGAGGGATTTTGAGCATCCCTGGCTTCTAGTGGAATTCACGACTGAGCCCTGAATAAGGTTTATTTCCAGCCTGTAGTAGATATAAATTTATACTTTGTTTTTTTTGCTTTCTCGTCGCTTTTTTTGGCTCCAGGCGCTAGGAATGAAGCAGCCTCGCAGATGGCGGGAGGCGCCGAGGCTGCCGGCGAGCTCTGCCGAGGCCTCTGCACTGCTCCTGGGAAGCCGCTCCGCTGCCGGCCGGGAGCCTCACAGCCATGCTCCGGCCACTGCCCCGGCTTCCCTCTTCCCTTTTTCCCTCTGATCCTAAACCTCCTGGGAATGGGTGTGGGGTCCCTCAGCTGCTGCCGTGCTCCTTCCGGCAGCCAGGAGAGCCCGGAGCTCCTCTGCCGGCCCTTTCCTGCGGTTCAAAGCTCAAATGCTCGGGTGTCTCCGGGGATTTCTCTGCGGCCAGGACACGCTGGGAAGGAGCCGGGTGGAGCAGGGATGTGGGGACAGAGCTGGCTGCGGGCGGACAGGCTGAGCCGCCGTGTCCTGCAGCTCCTGCAGCCCCGGATGCGTTGGGAGCACCCAGCAGCTTCTCCGCTTCGCCGGGAGGAAGGAAAGAGCTTGCAGGATGCGAAGCGTTTATAGGGAGTCACGGAAAAAGGCAGGTTCGAGCTGCGGGCTTTAACGACATGTTTAACGAGGGAGTCGGGGGCGAGTCGGGGGGCAGAGCCGCGTGCTGGCAGGGTCGCTCCGAGGCGCACGGCCCCGGGCGCCGCTCCAGCAGCGTTCCCGCACGGCACTGCCCTCCGCACGGCAGCACCGGCTCGGCGCGGCGCGGCTGCCGTCTCGCAGCCGAGGAACCGGGAGGTGAAGCGGCTTCCCGAGGAGGCGTGCGGTGGGGCCACGGCGGCGAGCGGGACCCCGGCCCCCCCACTCCCCGCCTCCCCCCTTGATCCTGCGGCAGTTATTGCCCTTCTCCGTGCAGGCAAAACAACACGCGAGCTTAACCTAGATTCGCAGCACAAATAATTCAGCTCGGTAACACGCTGCAAGGGGTTTTTGGAAGCACGTTTTGGGTGTGAAATCTGTACAGGTTGGAACAGGCAGCGCTTCCTGGCCGCCTTCCCTCCTCCCGTGAGTGTTCAGCAAGGCTTTGATGGGCCTGGTTTGCCGGCGGGGGGGTGAGCGGGAGCTCGGCGAGGCCGGCGGGGGGGGCCGGACCCCAGCCCTGGCCGGTGCCGAGAAGCGGGGCAACGCGGGGACACGGACACGGTCACCCGAAAGCCGCGATGGGACCCGCAGCTGCAGCCGCCCAGCGCGGGGGCCAGGCAGGGCCAGGCACAGCCGGAGGCGTCGGACCGGGGTGCAAAACCCTCCGCGGCGCCCGCCTGGCCCGGGGACGCTCGGGCGGCTCTTGGGGAGCCCGGGAAAGCACCAGCCGGAGACCTCGGGCCGGGTTCGCCCGGGATTTCAGCCGGGCACCTACTAGGATTTGCACGAACATGGGGCAAGACGCCGAACCCGCCTGGGAGCTGCGGGGAAGGGTGCAGGGAGCACGGCTGCATCCCCGGGGTTTTTCGCCCCCCAAGTGCGCGGCTGAGGCCGGGCTGGTGCCAGCGGGCACCCGGGCACGTGCGTCCCCCTCTCCGGCTCTTGCTGTTATGGGGTCACTGAATGCCAATCTGTCGGCATCCCGTAGGGTCCGGCCCGGCACTCTGGGATGCAGGAGCCGTGCGGGAAATGAGGGGAAAGCAGTGCCCGGCATGCGGGGGCCGCGCTGAGCCACCGGCAGGCCCCGGAGCCCGGGCGGCGTCTCCCACCCCGTGCCCAAAGCCCTGGAGATACCCGGTGAACAGGGAATCCGGCGTGGGGATGCAGAGGGACGCGCTGAGATGCAATAAGAAAGCTGGTGAGGGAGAAACCCCCTGGGCAGCCGGGCCAGGCCAGGTTGGAGCGGCAGATCCGGCTTTGCTCCCGGGGAGCCCCCAGACTCCCTCCAGGGCCGCTCTGCCCTTCGGGCTGCCTCCAGCGGCCCTGCCTGCGCGGCGGCGCTGCCTGCACGGCCCCCGCGGGCTGGGGCATCCCGCCACCCCCAGGGAAGCCCAGGGCGGCACCGGGCAGAGCCCCCGAGCCCTTTCCGAGCCGGCTGCACGCGTCCCCGTCCCCCACCCCCACGCTGCAGCCGCCCCGGCTGCGGGGCCGATCGATGGGCTTCGCAATTACCCCGGGCCCGGGGGGCTCTGAGCACGAGGCGGGGAGGCTGCTGGGGGGGAACGGGGTGCCTGGGGGGCA
>NW_020450960.1:3264195-3267717 GCF_003343035.1 Apteryx rowi
GAGGGCGGCGGAGGGGCTGCCCGGGAGAGAGCCGCGTTTTTGGGCCCTGGTTGGGTTTTCGCAGCTTTTCGACGGGGGGCGAATGACTCATGGAATCCTTTCTTCCCTTCTTCCAATTTTTTTTTTTTTTTTTGGTCTCTTTGTTCCTGTTTTGCTGATTAAATGATGATAATAACAAGAAAAGGCTCCGCTCGATGGAGGCGGCTCCTCCGCCGTGGCACGTTGGTGGTGGGAGCCTCAGTCGTTTCGTGTGCATTTTTCCTGGTCAGGCGAGAGGATGCAATGTGAATTATTTTAAATAGGTCTCATGCAAGGTGCTTATTTGCCCAGCGTGCGTACACTGCGCAGCTCGCTCGCTGCTCGCTGGAGAAAGCCCTACCATTTTCCCCTAACGTGATTAATAGGATTTTTAAAGCTGCTCCCACTCTGAGAAGGGGGGGAAAAAAAGCACAGGTACAAAGGGCAGCGCAGATGCGACGGCTCCTGCTTGCAGCGAGCACAAAGGAATCGAAGGCGCAAGGCTGGCGTTAGCGCCGCGGGAGCGAGCCGGTGCCCGGGCCGCCCGCGGGAGCGTCGCCGGCGGCGGGGTGGCCGTGCACGCCGGGGAAATGCCCCGGCGCAGGCAGGGCCGCGGTGCCGGGGCTCTGCTCCCTCCGGGGCACAGCGCCGGCGCTCAGCGCCGCGGGTGAGGACGTGGGGGTTAGGAGCGGGCTGCAGGACGGGCGATTTCCCCCGCGCGAGGAGCGTTTTCGGGCGCTGGCGCAGACCCAAGCGCGGCGGGACGGCCCGTCCTCCCTTGGCACCCTGCACCCCACCCCGAGCCCGTCCGTGGGGAGGGGACCCCCGGGGAGGCCACGGCCCCCGCGTCACCCGCCGCTCGCTCCTTCCGCAGGTCGCCGCCGCGGAGGAAGCGCCGCCCGCGCGGCCGGGGCCATGTCGTCCTCCGACGAGGAGACCCTCAGCGAGCGCTCGTGCCGGAGCGAGCGGTCGTGCCGGAGCGAGCGGTCGTACCGCAGCGAGCGCTCGGGCAGCCTCTCGCCCTGCCCGCCGGGGGACACGCTGCCCTGGAACCTGCCCCTGCACGAGCAGAAGAAGCGGAAGAGCCAGGACTCGGTGCTGGACCCGGCCGAGCGGGCCGTCGTCAGGGTCGCAGGTGAGGCAGCGCCCCGCGGTCCGCAGCCCCCCCGTCGTGCCCGCGCATTTCGGGAGACGCGGCCGGTCCCGCCCGGAGCGCGGGGGGGGAAAACTGCCCAGGGGCCTGGGAATCACCCCTGGGAGCCCGGAGGGCGGCGGCAGGGGCTGATCCCGGCAGGGGCGGTGGCGACCGGGCTCCGCGCGGGGTTTCGTCCTGTCCGGGCAGGGCTCGGCTGCTGTTCCCGGCACGTCGCTGCCGGGTGGCATTAAAACGCCTGATGAAGGGTTTTGCACAGCTCCCTGCTGCAATAGCGCCCGTGGCCTGATCCCGGTGGGGAATTTGGCCCGGGAGGTTTCCGGCTGCCTCCCGGCCGGTGCGGTTGTGGTTTCAGCTGTGATCACGGGCTGCTCCTTCGCCGTGGGGCCCGTGGGCAGCTCTGGAGGGGCAGCAAGCGGCCGCAGTGTCCCGCCGACCGGCGGCTCCTCCCTGGCCATCGCGCGTCCGTCGGGCGTGCTGCTGCGGACGGACGCTGTCCCACGCGGCCCCGCACTAGGGTGCCCCCGGCGCATCCCGGCGTGCCGAGGGGGCCCAGTGAAACCCCTAACGGGGAGACGTGCCGGGCCGGGGAGCGCACCCGCACCCCGCGTTCGTGCAGCGCCGGGCACTCGGGGCAGGAGGAACCGGTTGGCTCAACCTGCGGTTCGTGGAAATGCTCCGTCTGCGGCCGGGGGGGCCCCAGCACTGCGGGGGCAGCAGGGCCCTGCCCGAAACGCCGGCGCCGTCGGGACCAGGTGGTGACCGGGGTCCCCGCCGGGCCGGCACTGAGCACCTGCGGCCTCTCCGCAGCGGCGGGTTGCTCCCGGGCTGCCCGGGTGCCGCGCGCTCGCCGTTGCGCCGGGTCGATGCAGCCCGTGATTAAAAGCAAGGGGATGTCGCCTAATCCCATCTCGTGCAGATTTTGCCTTAAAAATAACTTGCGAGGTGCAGCTAGACAGCGCCGAGCCGGGGAGAAAAGAGTCGGCGGCAGTTTCGTGTCACCGGGTTCGAAAACGAGCTGAAATATTGATTCAGATCTTTAAATTATTCAGCAGGACTGTCTCGGGCGCGCCGGCCGCCCCGCGGGCTGCGACCTCCAGCGGGATCGTGGCCGGGTACCGGATTGGGAATGGGGCTGGGCCTTGGAGCCCGTCCCTAGGCTCGCAGGGACCGGGGCTGCGGGGAGGCGTCCCGGCCGGCCCCGCTGGAGCAGGCGCTCTCGGCACGGCAAGGCTGGAGCAACCGGCGCTTCCCGGCAAAGGACGCTGGTCCCTGAAATGCCCTGCTTGATTCCCCAGGGGAGCCCGGATGGGGGATGCGGCTCCATCCCCGCCAGAGAGGCCATCGCGGAGGGGCCAGGCTCTGGCTCCGGGAGCAGCCGGCGCAGCGGCAGGGATGCAGCCGGCAGCGCGCGGGCGCGGGGCGCAGCCGCGGGAGCGCGGCACAGGCGGCGAGTGAACGGCAGTGATTCCCGTGTGGCGGGCGTTCAGTGCCGGCGGTCTCCGGTCCAGCAGCTCCGGCATCCCTCTGCGCTTCCCAGCGGCGGGGCAGCCTGCAGGTCCAGCGTGGCTCGCTGCATCCCTATGACCCTTGGGAATGAGGTGTTGGACCCCCGGGAGGGGACGGGCCAGCTGAAGCACGCCTGGGAGGCTGCCGTGCCGTGCCGTGCCGTGCCATGCCAATGGTTTGGGAGGAAAAGGCCCTTTTATCCTCAACCTGTTTGCGCTTGCTCCTGCCCGGGGTCGCGTTTGCTGATGCGGGGCCGGAGCGGCTCCGGTGGCGGGAGCCGGGGGCCGCGGCGGGGATGCAGGCTGCCAAGGGCAGCAGCCAGGGCGGGCGGATGAGGCGCCGCTGGCGTTTTCCAAGGGCCGGAGCCTCGTCCAAGTCCGCGGCGGCGCCTGAAAAGGCTCCTCGGAGCCCTCTGCGGCGCTGGCGGGTCCCTCGAGCCGCTCTCCCGCTCTCCCGGCGGCTCCGGCGGAGCCATTTCGCCATGCAAAGCGTTTGCTTAATTCAGAGCAACCTCAGAGCTGGTTCGGGCGGGATTCTCGGGGATGTGGGGACAAACGCGGTCGTTCTTCCCCGGCGCGTGAGAAGCAAATCCTGCCCGCGTTTCGGGAGCAGGCAGGTTCCGAGCAGCCGCACGGACGCCCCGGGCGGGTTTAAGCAGCGCCGGCTGCTCAGCCGCGCTTTGCCCTCGCACCGGGAACGTGTCCTCAGGCCGGACGGACGTGAAGCCTCCTCGGCGGCGTCGGCGAGGGAGGCGACGGCGAAGCCCCCCACGCGCGGGGCGGGCTGGAGGGGAACGCGGCGGCGGGGGGTGTTTTGGGGAGGAAAAGGGAGACCCGGCGAGG
>NW_020450960.1:3269087-3365220 GCF_003343035.1 Apteryx rowi
GCGGGGGGCCCCGTCGGGGTGCCGGGGTTGGGGGGCCCCCGTCGGGGGCTGCGGGCATCCCGCGGTCCCCGGTTGTGTGCCGGGGTTGGGGGCCCGCACCCCCCCCTCCCGTCGGGGCACCGGGGGGCTGGGGGTCCCGGCGGCCCTCCGTGTTCCCGGTTGAGGTGCTGGGGATGGGGGTCCCTCGTCGGGGTACCGGGGGGCTGGGAGCCCCGGCGCCCCCCCGCATGTCCCCGGTTGAGGCAGGGGTCCCCCGTCGGGGTACCGGGGGACTGGGGGGTCCTAGTGCCCCCCATGTGCCCTGTTGGGGCGCTGCAAGCCTGGGGGACACCGGTGTCCCCTGCTCGCGGTGCCCCATGTCCCCTTCTCCGGGTGCCACGGCATCCCAGTATCCCCAGTCAGGGGGCCCCGGGACTGGGGGCCCCGGCACCCCCCTGCTCCAGGTGCCCGGGGTCCTGGCGTGTCCGTATCCTGGGTCCCGGTGTCCCCTCCAGCATCCCAGCATCCCTCCCCTGGCTTGAGGTGCCCGAGGACCCGGCACCCCACTCCCATCCCTTTTCGGGGTGCTGCAAGGTCCCAGCACCCCTCCTCCGGGATCCCGGCTTTCCCTGGCTCCCGGTGCCGGAGGGGAGGGGGCTGCGATCCGTTTCTTCCCCCTGACGCTCCCTAGGGATAAAGGGCCGACGAATCCCCCGGCCGCGGCGGCTGTGTCCGCCTGGCCGCGGCGGCCGTGCCGGTGCCGGCAGTGAGTGTGCAGTTTTGCTGTAGGTGGCTCGGCTCCGGGAGCTGCGTGTGTTTTCATTATTTTCTTCCCTTTTTTTTTTTTCGTGCTGCAGAGCTAGACTTGTCTGGGAGCCCAGATTTCGGCCCCAGAGGGCTCCTCGCACGCTGTGGCTCTGTTTTGCGGGTTTAGCAGCCAAGTCTCCTGAAAGGCGGATGGCTGAGCCCAGGGCAGCCGGGCGCTCGTGGCAGACGTTTCCTTTCCCCTTTTGCATGCGGAGAAAGGGAAATAATGGATTTCCCAGCGCCACGGTTCAGGGGGTGCCACTCAAATGTCCCGGAGGAGAGGGAAACGTGCAGCCCCCGTCCGCATTTCCCAGGGAGCGGGGAATAAAAGCCTCTTCCAGGGACATCTTGGAAAGGCTCTGAATAACGTGACTCCAGCGTGTCCAAGTACTTTGCAAACTTTTATTAATAAAAAGCCGCTTTGCGGTAGCTGGATCCGGTGTGGAGACGCTGGGACAAAATAAAATTACGGCACGTGCTCCGCGTGCTGTGTGCTGGCTCGCCTCGACCGCCGAAGGCTGGGCCCTGCTCGCCTGTCGCCCCGACGCTGCGCCCTCACTCAGGTTGCAAGCAGCTTTATTTAGCGGTTCCCCTGGTAAAAGAAGGCTTTTTTGGTAAAGACGAGACTCCTTTTGGGGTTAGGTGTGTTGGCTGTTGGAAGCTGGTAGTCGCCTAGAAATATCCTGCTGGGTCTTGTTTGTGATGTAGGGGAAATCGGTATTTACGCTGTATACAGGCTTTTTCCTTCTGCACCTCCCACCCTTCGCAGCTCCCCCCTCCCAGGGTGTCTGACCCTCTGGGAGGGCTGGGCGGGAGGATTCGGGTGCGATAGACTCGGAGTTGGTAGATGTGTTGCCCCGTCTCTGCTTTCCTTTCCTGCAGCTCCTTCCGCTGTGAACTGTTCGGTTTTTCCTGCCTGGAACAAGTTTTCCACTGACTTGTTCCCCTCCCCCTCTTAATCCTGCAAAAGCGGAGATTTGTCAATGAAACGAAACCGCTCTCTGGGTGTTACCTGGCTCGGCAGCAGGAGCAGCAACCGCGAATGCCGCCCCACGGAGCTGGTGACCGGCCCGCGACCACCTCGCGCCGGGAGCCGCCGGCCCCAGTGGGAGCGCAAGGACGATGCTTGACATTGCTCGAGCTGAGAGCGTAAATGCCTCCCCAAAATGCGCAGGAAAAACCTCTGTGAGTGGGGCTATGTAATAATAATAAAAAAAAACAGCCTTAAAAACGAACGTGAGCAGCGGGGCCTCTGCTGCAGAGCAGGACGGGGCAGGTCTGGAGGCGGCGAGGTGAGCGGTGCCGAGGGGGTCCCTGTGCCGGTGCCGTCCCTGGCTGCCGATCTTGCCTTTCGCTGCAGAGCAGGGGTTAACCAGATGGCAAATCCCCATGATTTCTTTATTTATGAAACTCCCGCTGCAGGCAGGGGAGAAGCGCTACCGAGCGGCCGGGGTTTGGGTGTCAGGTAGGTGTTCTGCATCTCCGCGGGGCTGCTCCCGCTCCCCGGCGCTGCAGCGGAGGCGGCTTGCGGGGGCGAGCGCGGGGGCGGCTGGGGACCTTCGCGCCTTTCCCGCTGCCGTGCCCCCGAACGGGGAGGCGTTTGGGCCGAGCGGAGCTGCGGGGCTGACTAATGGCTCGTGCAGCGCGGGAGGTGGGAGGGCGGCGGAGGAGGTGCAGCCCGAGCTGCACCTAGCACGCTGCAAAGCGCTCCCGCCCGCAGCCTCGGGCGCTCGCCGGTGCCCTCGGCTTTGCAGCGCCCTCCGAATTCCGCAGCGCCCGAGGGAGGCCGGTCCCCTGCTGCGGGAAGCTCCCAGGAGGCCAAAGCTGGCCCGGGTGGGACAGAAGGTCTCTGCCGCCAGGCTCGGAGTCTCCGGAGCGCAGCGATTGCCTGGTGCTGCCCAGCTGGAAGCCGACGGGCGACTCTCCCTGCGTGCCAGGGAGGTGCGAAGTGGGGCGGTTTCGGCTGTGGTTGCCTCACGGCTTGGATGGCGCTGCGGCGGCGCATGCCGAGACGTGCCGTGCCGTGCCACGATGGAGGCGGCCGAGGCTGCGTTGCAAAGCTCCCGGCACCACGCCTCCGAGCCGAAGTGCTTTAACTAACGCCTTCGTCCCTTTCCACACTGATGCCACGAGTTCAGAGCCGGTCCGGGGGCTCTGAGCAGAGAGGAAGGGTCTGGTCCGCCTGCCCTTCCTCGCACGGCTCTGCTGCTTCGGTCTTGGCGCGTGCTGCTGAGCGGGGCTTGGTGTGCAAGGGCAGGTTCCCCGCTCCCATCGCGCGTCGTCTCCCTGTGGTTTGCCAGGGGAGGGTGCAGACACCGAGCGTCCCAGTGGGAAAGCGGGAGACCAAAAGCGGTGGCGTGTTGCAGCGGCCCCGGGGAGCCGTGGCTCCTGGCAGCGCGAGGGTACAGGCGGTGCTGCTCGGCTGTACGCAAAGAGCACGGGTCACGTTCTGCATGTTCAGAGCACTTTAACCATTAACCAATCAATCTCGGTGAAATCCTTGCTTTTAGATAGTTAGCTCTTTTTGGGGTTGGGATTAGAAATCTGAAGTTCTAGCGTCAGGAAAGCCGGTGTTTTCCCCCCCATGGCTTTCTCTTCCTTCTCTGTGGTTCCCTGCGTGTTGTTTTTTCTCTCATTGCTTCCGATTACCCGGGCGTCCGGCAGCCGATGCCACGGCCCACGTAGCAGCCAGCGCGCCTTTGCTCCCAGCTGGAAGGAGCCTGGCGCTGTTCTTGGAGCGTTGCAGAAGCTGCGTTGGCCTGCCCCTGGCCCACGTGTCTGCACTGGGACAGCCGGGGATGGCTTGTCACCTTGTCCTCCTGCGTTAAGGAGGTGACAGCCTCCCTGGGGCTGGAGGAGTCTCCGAGAGGGAGAGGAGATGTAGGACCTCTGTTTAAATGAGCCAGAGCAGGTCTTCGCCTTGTGGGACCTCATGGATGGAGCCTGTCTCACAGCAGCAGCTGTCCTGGCCTTGGCCATCTCTTTTTTTGGTTGTATCTTGTCCTCTGCTATAAGAAATATAACTACAGGTGTCACAGCTGGGGGATCCCTGCCCTGGCGCGGTGCGGTGGGTCGATTCGCTCAGCCCCTGGCTCCCGGCAGAACGGCTTTGCCCACTTAGCTGCACGTAGCTGCCGTTGCAATTCCATCCTGCAAAGATAAACATCATTCCTTCGCGGTGATGAGCGGGCTGCACGGGGCTTCTGGAGTCAGGAGGCGCTCCGATGAGCCCGACAGCGTGGCGGTGACTCCTCGCGGGGGAGAGAGGAAGCCCTTCTTCCTCTTCATCACGCGGGCAGAGTGGGGAGGAGGGGTGGCTGAGCACTGACGGAGCTGAGATTGCTCCACTGCCCCGACAAGCATGCGGAGAAGCCGGGCTGAAGCTGCTCTCCACCACGGGGGCAGCTCAGGCATGCTCCAGTTTTGGGATGCGTGCGGGAGACCTGGCTTGCTGGTGCTGAGGGTACTGTAAAGCTAAGGAGGCTTCGTGGCACCTGGGTTTGGGGGAGAGCCGCTGTGCTCAGGCTGTTCCCCAGATCAGGGGTGGCCGCTGTGGATGCGAATGCCTCTGTGGCTTTTATTTTTAGCCGAGGTGGAACTCAAGCCCATGGTGGAAGAGCTGTTTTGCTTGTGTTTGTTTTGGCCAGCAGGGAAATGAAGTTGGCGGTTTTTCGGGTGGCAGGATCCACCCTGCCTCGCCTCTCCAGGTTTCTGCTGCCTTTGCAGTCGAATCATTGTCATCTTAAGCATGTGATGGTGTCTCCTGAGCTCATCTGCTTCTCATGCTGTTTGCCTGTGCTTGGAGTAGGCTCGCTTTGCTGAAAGACACGTGGTTTCCCTCCCCAAAGCTTGCTCGTCTTTGAGTCACAAAACCTGTTTAACGTGGATGGAAGTGGTTGAAATCGTCATTGTCTTCATGTTGTCCCACCAACAAACCACGACCTTGGTTCCAGAAGCTGGACAAGCCCCTGAGTCGTTCCGTTGGGGGTCATCCTGGGGCTGTTGCTTTCTTCGGGCTTGTCTTTGTTTTTGTGCAATTTTCTGGGAAAACTGCCACTTCTGGTCCAGAGAGAAAAGGCGCCTGGGGAGTCTGGGGCTGGGGGTGTCTGCGTAAGGTGGCCGTGCTCCCCGCTGGTCCCTGCCGTGTTTGCTCTTTGGCATGGGCACCAGGTAGCCGCGGTGTGAATCACGCTGGGAGTGGAAGGTGCTTTCCCAGTAGCTAGTGCAGAAAATCTTTGATCTCGTTTCAGTGGCAGATTTAAGAGACTTGCTGGAGACCTGAGCGTTCAGAAAATGGCTCGCGTTGTTTCATCGCTCCTTTTTTAGGTGGCACAGCATTGTTTGTATGAATTCACGTCAGGCCTTTTCCTTTTCAGCTCGCACTTCGGGGTAAGAATGAAATCTTTGACCTCCGTCTGCTGGTTTCTGGCCAGTCTCCTTTCCAGGCGAGTCCCATTTGTGTCAACTAAGTTTAGACTGCTCTGGACATACCATGGCTGATGCCAGCATGAAGAAATCACTCCAGCCTTCCAGGGGAAGTATAAAAAGAGTATTTTTTGCTGACTCCTGGAAGCGTCATAACACCATTGTTTGAATACCAAGGTGACAGATCCCTTTATACACACCTAAAACGGATAAATCCAGCTGGTGGAAACAGCAGGAGACTTCAGTTTCCAGTTTCTGCTTTCTTTGTACGGGCAGAAGGAATAACAGAGCTCGGGGTGAGACGTGGTGGTGGGGAGGCTTCTCTGGGCCACGGCTGTGGCGCCCGATGCCCGGCAGATCGGGAACAGGAGCAGCGCTGGTCGGAGCAGGGGTCAGTAGCAGGAACGATGCTGCTGGGAGAAGGCAGCAGGGACCCCGATAAAGCTGGTTTTGCTCCCGTCTCTCTTGCGTGGGTGAAGTCCGTAGCCCTTCCCAGGGCCCTGGTTGCCCCGGAGAATGGGGGGCCGGCGGGAGGGGGCCGGGTGCTGCCGCCAAGCTGGGCTCCTGTATGGGGCAGTGTTTCCCTGCCAGCTGGAGCACAAGTGGCCAAGCACTGGTGCACTGGAGCGGAGACGAGTGTGGGCCAGGAGCGCCGACGGGACGGCAGGAGACCGCAGCGGGGGCGAATGCGCTGGGCAGTGCCCAAGTCCCCTTGGCAGCCCTCTGAATCCTCCGTTGAGTCTTTAGATGCTTCGGTAAGGCCCCCTTGCTTTCCCCCTCTTGCGCTGGGTGGAAGCGCAGCCCTCCTTGCGCTCCGAAGGCACTGTGACCTGCTCTTCCAGGCTGCTTTTGTGCAGAGCCGATGTGGCTCAGCCCGGGCGGTTAGAGCTGCAGCGGCGCTGGGCTCCTCCGGAGCCTGGACTCGCGTTGGCAGGCTCGGAGCGCCGCGAGGTTCGTGGTCTGGCTGCGGCGAGGTCACCGAACCCCTCCGCAGGCACGTCCGGCTTGTGCAAACGGCACGGAGGCCGCCGCGTGGGTAAACACACGGTTCTTGGCTTCATCTGGCTCGAATCGGAGCGGGATCTAGGGAGAGCAGCGTGTCGCAGGGCTCGGCGGCTTTGCACCGTGCCGTGCAGCGGGTGCTCGACTTCCCCGCACCAAGAGGAGCCTCCGTCTCCCGACGGCGAGCTTTCCCTGGGGCTCGTTTGCTCCGAAAGCAGCCGGGAAATTGCTGTAACTCCGGTGACCGGAGTAACGTGGGTCGCTCCGGAGGAACGAAGAACGTCTTGAAGCGGCAGCGTGACTGCCGGGGCTGAGGGCTGCGTCATTGCCAGCCCACAGCTGTTCTGCTGCAGCTTCGCGGGAGGCAGGCTCCCCCCTTCCCACCCCTCTGGCCCCGCGCGGGCGCCCCGAACGCGGCTCCAGCCGCCGAGGCCGGGAGCGGAGTCGCCGAGAGGCGTCGTGGCCTTCGGTTCTGCGGCCTCCCGTGGCGGCGAGCAAGGCAGGGGGAGGGAGAGGAGCCCTTGGGAGAGGAGGAGGAAGGTGAACTATTGCCTTGGAGACGAGGCAGCGAGTGTGCGGAAGCGAATCTCCCTGCGCTCGCCGGGGAACTTCAGTAAATCACTTGCTTTCCCTGTCCCAAGGGCTCCGGTGGGGTGGGAATGGCCGGAGGCAGCGGAGGTTGAATCCATCCTGGGAAGGAGCCTTGGAGGACAAACGCATCCTCGTTAATATTCCCCGGGATGGTTTCTGCAAGCAGCCTCCGATGGGCACCCTGGTGCCGTACGGACGGGGCTGACGGATGCCGGACGCGCGCTGCGCTCGTCTCGAGACGTCTTTAAAATGCCGCAGGGGACTGGCTGCATCGAGGGGGAGCCGGGAGGGTGTTTCGGGTGGGGGGGCCGCTCTCCTCGAGCCCAGCACCGGGCCCCTCTCCCGTCTGCCTCGCCGCCCGCTCCGTCTCCGTGAAAGCAGCTCCCTGCAGCTTGGCCTCATGCGGCGCGGCCGGCTCCCGCCCGACGCCGGCCCCGTTTTCCCGGGCGGATGAGGCAAGCGCTGCCCCGGGGCCGAGGCGGCGCCGGGGCGTGGAGGTGCGGCCGTGGGTGTAATGAGAGCGCGAGCGCGCACCTGGGCCGGGGCCGGCGCAGCGCTGGGAAAGCGGTGGGAACTGTAATTACCGGGGCCCGTCGCGGCCTGCACCGCGGAGGCTGGCGCCGCGGGAGGGGACGGGAGCGAGGCGCTGCCGCGGAGGCCGCGTCCTCGGCGCCAGGAGCCTTGCCGGCGTCCGGGGGAGCCGGGCTTGCGGCATCGCTGCCCCGTGCCGACCTTGAGCTCTCCCTTTCCTTCCAGGCGCTCTGCCTGGAGGCTGGCCGGGAGCTCCGGATGCCACCGCTCAGCGGTGGCCCCGGCTGGCGGGGCAGCTCCTGGGCCGGGCTCGCTGCCGGAGGTCGGAGCCGTTCAAAGGGCCTCCAGGTCTCAGAGGGAAGCCTCCGAAGAGGAGGTGTCCTGGCGAGCGCGCTTCCCAGCAGGCAGCGTTCGCAGAGTGCAGAGGATGTTTGTGTTAATCAGCTGGGAAGTTTCCTTCCCGAGCCCAAGCAGCGGGTTTTTGTGTGCATGGACAATTTCCACCGGCCTGGGGGGCAGGGGAAGGGAGAGCCTTCAGCCTCAGCTTCCCGAGGGCGAGCGGGAGACATGGGATGGGGCTGGGAGTCTGGGTGACTGCGTTTAGTGCAGGTCTGGCTGCAGGCATGGCAAGAGGTGACCCGAGATGCATTCCCTGCATCCGTGTCGGATCAGCCTGGCGATTCCTGGGGGGAGAGGTGCAAGAAGAGCAGGGGGGGGGGTCCGTAAGGAGATTTCGGATGGGAAGCAGGATGCTGTTCCTGGCACGAGGGGTAGGAGGACGGACTCGCTCTCCCCCACACCCTCTTCCCTATCGGAGCAGAAGCACGAGCAGGCTCTGAAGGTGCAAAGAGGGAGCCTGGATCAGTATGTCCTGGCCATGGTGAGACGAGTCCGCCTGCAGGTTTGGGAAATGCATGGCTTGCAAAAAGGCAGCTTGCCCTTGCGCTCCGTCCCTGCAAGCCCGGCTCCACCAGGTCCTATCTGTCCTGTAATTTCCCCTGATTATCGGAGATTTGGATCAGTTAGCTCTGGGCTGCTGGCCGGGACTCCGAGAGGGCACGATTACTTTTCTCTTGTTGTTGCTGTTGTTATTTCTGTGTGAATGAAATGTAGCTGCCTTTCCAGTTTTCATTTCCTGTTTGATCCCGTTTCCCTCCAGTGAGTTCAGAATTGCCTGCCGAAAACCTCGGGGCCAAGGCTGTTTGCAACACGGGTTTTATTCTCACCCGACAACCAAGGGTGGTGGAGCATTTTTTTGCGATGCTGGAGAAGCCTTGTCAGCTCCCGCGGGTGACGCACGCTGCGCGGGTTTTGCACCCCGATGGCTTTTCCGTTGGTTGTCACCTCCCACCGCTTTTGCTTGTCCTCTCCCAGCTCCCTGTCTGCGTTCCTGCTTGTCCAGAACTCCAAGGGGATCCGGCCTCCTCCGGGGCTGCGGCAGGAGCCTGGTGGGGAGCAAAGTCGCGGCATGGTTGGGAGCAGAGCCGGGTCTCCCGAGTCCCGCTCCTGCACCTCGTTCCCAAGGTCTGGCTTTGCTTCGGCTCCCGCTGCCTCCCTCTTCGGCTGGCTGTCGCTTCCTCCTTGCCGGTACCGCTGCAGAGCCCCGGAGCTGTGGTCCCTCTCTCTGCTTTGGTCTGAGTGGGAAATTTATGCCGACTTGTAGTAATGTCAATTAAGGGCGTAACTTCCGTCTTTGTTTTTATTAAAACTGGTAAAAGGTCCATGGTAGATTGCAGCCCTAGCAATTCAGAAGTGCTTTTGCCAGCAGCTTATTTTTTTTCCTCCGGGAAACCGTATACAAGGGCTCCTTTGCCAGGGAAATTTGCATTGACCTTGGGCAGTTTTGCTGTTCTGCTAAAACCGTACGGACAGGAGGGAGAAGCTGCTCTTGGTGCTGCCCAGGGCCAGGCCGTTCCCATCAGCCGGGCTGCCTTCCTCCCGGCGCCCGGCTCTCCCCTCGCGCCAGCGCGCCGGCCCAGGGCAGGCGTTCCCGTGCCGCGAGCCCGGCCGGCCAGGCTCTGCAAAGATAAACGAGTCCCGAGCCCCGGGCTTGGTTTTGGTCGCTGCTGCAGGGTTGCATGTGTCTGCCCTTGATCTGGAAGAAGTCCTTGGCACCGTGTGAACTCCGGGCCTTTCCCCGGGAGCAGAGCGCCGGTGATGGCGCGAGGGTTGCTGCGAGCATGTTCCCGTAGCACGTTTCCCACGTGCGGCGGGACTTGTGTGCACGTCAGGGAATTAAATCCGAGGGGGGCACTGCCCCGCAAGCCCCAGGGTGGTGACGGCACCCGCGCAAAAGGTTTCATTGCGAGCGGCTCCAGACGCTGCACGTGGCGATATTTCATCCTCTCCGGCTGTTTCGGATGCTTTCGACTCTTCTTGCAAAGGGCAGTTGTTGAGCTGGGAGATCTTGGGATTCCTCGGCCAGGCCGACAGCTGGGCGCACGGTAGCGGCTGCCGGAGCCGCGGGCTCCCGTTGTCCCCCGTCCCCCTGCGGGCTCTCCCACCCCGGGGCGCACAGACGGTCCCCGTGCACAGGACTGGCCGCGGTTTTTGGAAGCCAGCTGGAGCGATCCTTCCCAGGCCGGGAATTCCAGGCGTTCCCCTGGCGGAGAGGGAGCCGGGATGCTTATGAATGGGGTCTGGCAGGCGTCGGATCCGCTGCGCCTTAACCCCGTCCAGCCTGGAGGAGAGCAAGCGCCCTGCACCGAGCACAGGGCCCAAGCGCAGCGTGCAGCGAGGTTTTCTTAGCTGGGAAGCGTGGGAGCAGCGTAAGAACCAGGAGGAACTGGATTTTCTTCTCTCACTCCTCTTCCGTGCCGAGGAAGCGGTTGGACGGTGTCCGTCCATCCGGCTGCCCCTGCTCTCCTAGCTGCAGTCCCAAACCACGTGCCTCTGCTCCGGAGAAGCCGGCATCTCCCCTGGGGTGAGGGAGGTGCCGAAGGCTTTTCTCCCAATCGCGGGGTTCGGTGGGGGAATGGGGAACGCCCGGCCGGCAGCTCTCCCGGGAGGGATCCACATGTGCAGACGAGCATCTCCATCCCCGCTTCGTGGGTGATGCGGGGCTGAGCGCCGCGAGGGCCGGGCCGGGTGCTGAGCGCCGAGCAGCTCGTGTCACCCCAGCGCGGGAAGGCTCCCGGCGGTCGTTCCCGCGAGTCCCTGACCTACTTTCGCCTTACAATCGCGCATTTGTGAGCGGGGGCCGGCGGGAAGACACCCAAACCTCCCTGGAAGTTTAGAGTTACTTTTATCATTCTGGCGGTACAAAGTTAACGCGGTTGCCAGGGTCCGGGAGAAAAGCGAGCCGAGGGCACGGGGCGAGGGTGGGAGCCGGGGCTCGGTCCGGGTCATCGATAACGGCGGCTGAGGCAGGCGCGTCGCTCTCCCCTCCCGGGCCGCTAATTGTAATTTTACAGAAGCGGCCGTCTGCCGGCCTTGTTGGACGACAAGCTGGTTCGTGGCTGATCCCTCCCCTTTGCCGGGAAGGGGAGGATGAGGATGAACGAAACGGGCACGCTCCCCAGCTGGCTTCGCGGAGCTGCCGGGTCTCGCTCGCGTTGCCTGGTTGGGCTTTGTTCTCTGCTTCCGCGTGGGGATAGCGGGTGGGAAGGACTCGGTTGCTTCTCGAGGGAAGGTTTGATGGAGGAGGTGAATCCCGCCGGAGAGGACATCCCCGAGGCCGGAGACGGGGTGTCCCCGGGGTGCTGCCCCCCTGCCTCCTGCCTTGCGCCGGGAGCTGCTTCTCCTCCCCTTCCCCGTCGCGGCAGCAGCCCCTTTGTCAGCAAGAAGCCGTTTTTTCAGAGGAAAATTCCATTGTGCTATTTTTAGTGGTGACAACTTGGCTTCTTGCGATGACTTTATTTTGCTTCTCGCCCTGCCGGGAGGCGAGCAGGGAAGCGCTCCAGGGAGCAGCAGGAGCGCGGGGGGCCACAGCGGGGCCGGGGGCTGTCGGGGGGCCGCTGGGTTTTCCCAAGCCGGGTCTGGGGCAGACAAAGAGCTTCTGGCCGCCTCCACCCGGCGGTGGGTATAAATTTTCGGTGCAGCCCATCCGTGGCTGTTCCGCATGGCCGCTCCTGAGCGATCGGATCTGCTCGCTCTCACCGGGATGAATTAATTTCCTCCTGCGCTGCTGCAGATCGATAAATCCACCCGGGGGTCGGGGCAGCTTCGCGCTCTGCAGCAGGTCCTAGAAACCCGTGTTGCCGGAGGCCGGGCTGCGGACGGGAGCGTGCGGCGCAGAGCCGCACTTGTCCCCAGGGCTTCTCGGTCCTTCCTCCTTCACTGGGAGCGTGGAGTTTGGAAGGAGTTTCAAAAGCTTTTGGAGAAACTCCTGGAGGCCCATAGGGTTCAGATCTGCTCCCTGTTTTTTTCCTGCGGGCCAGGAAGCCTTTCTGGTTCTCACTGAACCCTGGAAGATGCTTCCTCCTCCCCTGCTCCATCTCGGACAGCCTGAGCGGTTCCTTTGGGTCTGCGTCACCCAAGGAGGCGCTGGGACAAATTCACTTTGGAGTGCGGAGACCCGCTTTGCGTTCGCTCTTACGCGAGGAAATGCAAAACGCTGCCTGTTCCTGGCGCTTCGGTGGCTCTTGCTGGGCCATGGGTGCTGCTTGCCCTGTCCTCAGCGGTGGGTGCACGTCCGCCTCCGGCGTCTCTAGAGATGGTTATGCGGATGCTACAGGAGGCTGTGTGCGCTTGGTGCCTTCACCCAGCGTGGTCCAGTCCCCGGCACAACGGGCCGCTGAGACGCCTGCCCGGAGCCTCCCTGCCGTCCGCGTGCCCCCAGCGGCTCTGCTGCGGAGAGCCGGGCTGGTGGGACCGTGGGTGACCCTCAGAGCAGCGCGTGCCCCAGCGAAACACCTGCATCCAAAGGGGAAGGTCCAGGGCATGACGAGCCGCTGGCCAAGGAGAGATGGGCCTCTCCTGTCTTCTCCTTTCGGAGCCAGAGGGATCAGGTAATTCAAGCCCGAGGCACCTGCCACCTGCTTCGCTCACTGCCACCGTTGTCCCCGTAAAGAGCAATTTTGGCTCTTGGGTTCCCGGAGAAGCAGCTGTCGGGAGCAAACGTGGCAACTGGCCTTTGGGATTCGTTGCATTGGAAAAGAAACCGATCCACCTGTGCCTGCCTCCGGAGAGGCGTACGTCCATCTCCGAGCAATGCCTCTGCGCTGCCGCTGGCCCGGCCTTCCTCCGAGCGCTCCCGGAAAGCCTGAGGAGGGGAGCCCTGCGCAGGGCCAGCTGCGGGTTTGGGGCACAGCGTGGAGGAGGGTTGCTGCTGGGAATTATTCCCGCGCTCATCCTCGCTGCCAGCAGCGCGTCATGCACATAGATGAGGAATAGCATCAGCTCCTTCGGAGAGGAACGTGTCTGTGCCGTGCCTGTAGCTCTTCGGGAAACGTTGGCGCTAGCGTGCTCGCAGGAGCAATGCTGCCGTTGCTGCTTCGGTGCTTGGAGATGTCGGGGGGGTTTTGCACTCGGTGGCAACAGCGCTGAGCGAGCGGCGACAGCATCACCTCCCGGAGCAGAACCCGCTCCAGCCGAGCCCGGGAGCGCCGTCTGCCTTGGGCCACGCCGGCTCGCGCAGCCCCCGGGGAGCGAGCAAGCTCCCGGGCCTTGGGGGTTTTTCTGGAGTTGGCTACAAACGGCAGCGAACGAGCAGGGTAGTCATCTGTACGGAGAGCGGTGTAGGAGGCTGGAAGAGGGAGCGGGTTTCGGGAGGGAGTGGGAGGCTCCTGAGCGCGGCAGAGCTGTTGCTCGCCAGCCTTGCCTCTTGCTGCGCCTGGGCTCCTGGCAGTGGCTTATCTGGCTTCTGGTTACGTTGCATTATTGTTCTTTAATTTGACAGAAATCCCGTTAAATTCCCCGTGGATACGCGTTGCGCCGGAGGGCAGTTATGAACGGGGAACGTGCAGCCCTCGGCCACATTCCTCTTGGATCGCTCTGGGCTGGCTTCTGCTGCCAGAAATTCCTTTAAAACAAGTAAATCTCCTTGTCGGTTTTGTAACTCTTTCACGGTTCGCGCGGGGGAGCGCGGGTCCCTGCGAGCACGTGGTGAGCGCGGGGCCTTGGTGCGCGCCAGCGACGAGGCGGGAGAGGAGCCCGGCTCCGATGGCTCGCACGTAGCCCGTTTCTCCGGCACTTTGTAGGGCTGCTCTCGTGGTTGCTCCCCAGCTGATGTCCTGCTTCCAGGTCTCCCAGTGGGACCACAAGGAAGCCACCCCAGAGCCTCCATGTGGTCTGTCCGCTCAACGCCTTTTCCCTCTCCTCCGGTTTCTTTGTGCGCCTCTTCAAGCCTGTTGGACATTTTCGTTCCCCTCCCAGTTCCTCATCAGTCAAACGTGCTCCTTGCCCGAAATATCCCCAGGACATACAATCCCTGAAACCTAAAGCGCGGGGCCGGGAGGGGGCGAGGGGCCGGGGCGGTGGGAGCCGGAGCGCCGGGTGTGCAGGGAGCCTGCCGGTGGCTCCTGGCTAATTTGCAAAAAGGGGGGTGGCTTGGGCCCCGGGAGGCTTTTCAGGCGCTTCATCAAATACGGAAGCACAAAAGACCACGGTGCAGCCGGGCTCCTCGGCTGACATCACTGCAAACGGTGGTCAAAGTGCAGCCCTCGCGCAGCGGTGCTGGGGCGCGGTGCCGCTCGCCTTCCCCCCCCGCCGCCACCGCTTCCCCATGCCGCCCGGCTGGGAAAATGAACTTGGAGAAATACAAGAAGTTCCTGGACGGGCTCAGCAACCTGAAAGGTATTTGGAGCCCTCCTCAGTGCCGGTGCGGGGAACGGAGAGTGGCGGCTCTGCTGCCGGCTCGCGTCCGCTGCGGGCGGCTCCGAGGGGACGTCGGAGCCGTGGGCAGTGCCGACTGCTAACGCTGGCAGCGGGAGGAGAACGGGAGCTGGTTTTGGGGTGTCCCAGGTGCTCCTGTGTCTCTCCGCAACCTCTGGCAGAGTCCTAGCGCCTGCAGCCGATGGGGAAACAGAGCCCTCCGGGGAGTCAGAGGAATAGCTGGCTTGCCATGGAGACGGCTGCGGCAGCAAGGAGAGGTCTTGCTTTTCGTGGTTTTACCGGTTTGTCTTTTATTTGGACTTTTAGCAGTGCGTGCGAGTGCAAAGCAATCCGTGCGGCAATGGTTAACCCGGCCCTGCAAACAGCGGAGCAAGCGGGAGCCACTTTGCAAATAACGATTGAGCAAAGCAGTGGAAATCAAAATCGGCTCTCTAAACGGAGAGGGCCCTGCGGCTGCTCCGGGGGGCCGGGAGGGCCGCTCTGGACGGGGGGTTCGCTCGGCTCGGCTTTGCCTCCTGGGCTCCTCTTGCCCCCGCCGCTCTCCGGGGAGCTGCTTAACCCGATACCTGATGGGGCTCTGCCGGGGGGCCGGCGGCAGCCGCGTTGCCCTCCGGGCGCTGGGGAGCAGCCGGGCTGCGGGGTGGAGGGACGGGGGCAGCAGGGCAGCTCTGCTTCCCCAGGGCTCTCTGGCAGCAGGGACTGGAGGCCGATCCTGGGATTTGGGAGGGATCCCATGGCTTTTCTTCTGGCACTTTGTTTAGGCCTGACTCCTCCACCCAAAGCATCTCGCCACCTGGTTGCATCTCGCTCTCGGGTTGCAGCGCAGCCCAGGCGCTTCCCCTGGGTGCCTCTTCCCCCGGCGAGCACTGCCGGGACCCGACCAGGCAGCTCTTGGGAGTCCGGGATGCTCCTGCTGCCAGAGGAGCCTTTTGCTCAGGGACTCCCGGTTGGCCTCATCCTGCAGGGGACATTGTAGCAGCCCTGCTGCAGCTCAGCCCTCGCCGGGCTCTGGGAGGCAGCTGGCCCCAGGCCGGGAACACTGAGCAGACTGCTGTGGACAGGCTTTGGGATTTGCCTGCTGGAAGGAAGGTGCCAAGGGAGAAGAGAGGAAAGGAAAGGAAAAAGCACCCGCGATGCTGCCGCCCGTCATCTGAAAACATTCGCATCAACTTCCCCCTCCCCTTTTACAGCCCTTCCTCCGTACAGCTGGGCTTCGCCAGCTGATCCTGCCATAAAACAAAGGTGAATCAATTCAATGTTTAATTTAGCAGGGAGCCAAGGGAGTTGTCACCGGGAAGGCTGGCCATCTCCCCGCCACCCCGGCCTCGTGCCGGGCTCGAAACGCTCCTCCGGGAAAGGGTTAACCGCGGGCTGCTCTGGGGCCGACAGCTGCCGGAGTTGCAGCGGCCGCGAGGAATATAATTCACTCTCTTATGCTGGCGTGGTGTCCGTCATAAATTTTTTTGGCAGCCTCGCTGCAGCTGGCACCGGGAATCAGTGTGAAAGGAGCCTCGCGCCGCTGCGCTGGGTGGCGGCGGCTGCCAGAGCCCGTGCCGGGACGGAGGGAAGCGCCTGGGAAATTGGAGCACAGCTGCCCCCCCTGTTCGGGGAGCAGGGGAGGGAAAGACGGAGGATGACAGTGTAAAGGATGCAGCGGGAAGGCGAGAGCGCCCTTTGCGTGGGCGCAGCCGGCCCTTTTGGGGCTGTTTGAGGGTTTCCCGGCGGCGGCGGGGCGCCGAGGAGGCGCGTCGCGTGCGGTTAGTGTTTGGCGGCTGCTCGCCTGCCCGCGCCGTGCCCCTCGGTGCAACGCTTCGGCGCTCGCCGGGGCTGGGCGTCCTCGTCCGCTCTGAAAGCCGCCCCGCCGGGCTCCCCGTTAGCTGCAGGCTTGGCCCAAGCTGGTGCAAAGCAAGGTTTCGCTGCCGGAGAGGTTTCTTCCCCCCCAGCCGCCCCTTCTCCCCCCGCCGTCTCTATTCATCTCCCCGGGGAGGCAGAGGCAGCGGCGGATATCGGAGCTGGGACCGTTTCATATGTAAATGGCCGTGTGTGCGCGAGCGCGGTCCCCGGACCCCCGGCAAGCTGCCAGCGCCGCGGGCTTGCAGCGAAGGCCTTGGAGAGCTGCCCGGCTCCCCCGCGTCCCCCTGCGCCGGCGCGACGGGCGCTGCTCCCCGGCGGCCGGGAACCCTGCGGAGCCGGGGGGGCCGGTCGGAGCCGCTTTCTCCGCTGGCTGGAGCAGGAGAGCTCGGCCGTGCCGGGGGGTGGCTGCCCCTCCGAGCCGGCCGTGGCCTTTTTTCCCCTGGCTTTCGGAGCGGTGGGTGCAGAGGAAACCGGTTTCTCCTTAACCGCAGGATTTGCTCTCGAGCTGCAGGTCGTTTTGGGGAGCGGATGAGATAATGTAGGTCACCCAGCCTTTCCTGAAAGTTTCCTGTCTCGGGTTTCCCGGGGCAGCAGACTGTCACGGCCCCAAGGTGACGAGAGCCTTGGGCTCGGCTCAGGAAACCCATTTGATTACAAATTTATTGCCGGGTTAATTTTATCCCCGGCATGAGGAAGGATGGTTTCACTTTCCCCGAAGTTTGTTGTTTACTTGGCAGCCAGATAGAATCCAGCATCTCCTTGGCCTTCTCCAGCGCGCTGGGGCTAATCTCCTTGCTTCATCTGACCTTGTCATCGGCACGTGCTTCCCCGGGGGAGCAGGGCTCTGATTTTTTTTTTTCCCCCATGACCGGGCGTCCTCGAGTGGATCCATGACAGCACCGGGGAATGCTGCCGTCCTGGGAAACAAGCGCCCAGGCTGCCCTGGGGGGTTTCTGCTGTTTAAAAAAAAAAAAAAGGACGGTTTCTCCTTCCCCGGTGCCTCGAGGGGTGCAGAAGGGCCGGTGCGGCGCTGGCACCGGGAGCGCGGCGCCTGCTGGCGGCTCGGCCCCGTCCCCGCGCGCCGTCGCTGTTTGCTTTTGGCCCGTCACGTGGCGGCTTCCCTGCGCCGGAGCCGGGGCCGGGGCTGCGGCCGGGCCGCCCCAGGTGGCCGCCCGCGATAAGAGACTGGAGCCGCGATCCGGGCTCGCTGCCGCGGGTGGGGGCCCCGCGTGCTGGGCTCGGCCGAGGCCTCCGCTTCCCTCCGGCTCCCGGAGGCCTCTCCCCGTGTCTGGGTTCTGGGAAAGCCCCGTGGTGCCCAGTTAATTCACGGCTCTCCTGCCGCAGCCTCCTGGGGCCAGGGGTGGTTTTGCTCCGGAAAGGTCCAGCCGAGCCCTCGTAAGAGCGTCGCTGGGGCTCCGTCCGGGCTGGAAGGATCCAGCGCCCGTTTCCAGTGTGCGGGGCTGTGCCGGTGCCTTAACAAAGAGGCAAAGAAACGTTAGCCGCGGGATTATTTAATTTGTTTTTTAATGGGGATTAAGTTTCTCTGCAGGAGAGCGGGTCTCTAGGGAACAGAGGTTTCAGGCCCCGGCCCTCCCCCTCCTGTTTTTAATCCCCAATTCCTCTTCGCTGCTGCGCTTCAAGGGCCGCTCCAGCAAGGAGCTGGCGCCGAAGCACCATTTCGGGTCTGCAGCAAAGCCGGGAGCGCAGCCCCGGCCGAGCTCCTGGTGCATGTTCGTGCTCCGGGAGTCCCAGCCGCTCCTGGTGCCCGGCACGAGGACAGCTCGCAGCTCCTCAGCCCCTTCCCGTCCGCGGGCGCCTGCGGACAGCACGTCCAGGAATTGTTTGCCTTCCTCTGGGAAGCAGCCGCTGTCCAAACAGCGCCGGGTGACCCCGCCAGGGCAGGAAGCCAGGGCGGGGGGCCGCATCCAGACCCCGCGGGGGCACCGGAGCGGAGCGCAGCGCCGTGGGAAGAGCTCAGGGTTCCCTGCTCCCCGTCCCCGCCAGGGTGCCCCCTTCCCTTCGTGGCTCCAGGGGCCGAGACCTTCTTTGCTGAAAGCGGGCTCGGAGGAGCGTGGGGCTTGCCCGGGCGCTGGGTCCGGATGGGCTTGCGGAACGGGTTGTGCCCTATCCCTAGCCGGCCTCGCCGCCGCCTCCCGCAGGTCTCCCATCCGGGCGCTAATCGGGTTTTGCCCTGCTTAGCTTGGGAGAGCTAAGGAGCTCACAGCCGCGGCTGTCTGCCCGCCCCGTTCTTGGGGAAACCGGGGGCTCCCTCGCTTCTTCCTCTTGACCTCCGTTTTTATTTAAGGTAGGGCTCTGGACATCGCGCGTCCGGAGTGGGCTCGTGGGTTGCGAGTCCTTCCGTGAGTTGCTGTTATTTGCTCTTTTGCAGCGCTGTTTGCAAACAGGCTGTGAGAGGAGAGGGGTCCGGAGCTGGGGGAAAGCCCTTTCCCAGGCGGGAGCCGCCAGCTGCGGAGCAGGGAGCTCGGGAAGGCCGGGGCGAGCCCGGCTCTGGAGTGGCCCCGTGCGCCGCTGGAGTGGGCTGCCCGTGGGGAGCCCTGTCTAAATATTCGGCTGGGCCAACGCGCCCCAAACAAAGTGCGGATAGTTCCCGCTAGCCTAACGTTTTCATATTTCCTGGGCTGCCAAGAAGCCTTTGGTTCGTGTTAGAATAACAAGCCTGTTTGTGGAGACACCAGGGCTTTTGTTAGCCCGGAGAAAAGGCGTTTTGATTCAGGCGGGCTCCCCCCGCCCCCCCTCCCCGGCTTTCCTGTTTCCTAAGCCGCTGTGAGAAGTGCAGAGCTTGGCCTCGAGTGGCCTCCGGCGACACCGCTCGGAGCGGCCTGCCCCGGCGGCGCGGAGGAGAGGCCGGGCGGTCGCCGGCGTCCGCTTTGGGTGCCGCTTCCCGCCAGGGAGAGGAGAGGAGCCGCGGGCGGACGCCAAGGCAGCGTTTTTCCGCCGTGGCTCCTCGGAGGGAGGATCCGTTTTCCTCGCGCTTTCTTTGCCCGGGGGCCCCTGCGCGGGCGCTCGGCCGCCCGCGGGCAGCGGGAGCCGGTGCGGGGCTCTCGGCAGCGCCGGCCGGGTCCCGCGGGATCTTGGCGTCGCTGCGCGCCACGGTGATGGGCACAGGGGGAATTAGCAAGCTGGTGTTTACGTGGGGCTGCGGCGTCGTTCCTCGCTCCCGCATGGCAAAAGCGGGACCGTTTGCTGCCGTAAAGCCCAGGCCGGAGCAATGAGGACCCGGCGCTGGGAATAACGCGAGGGGCTGGTTTCGGCCCCCCTCCCAGGCTGGCAGCTCTCGGCGCGCTGGCGAAAGCCGCCGTCGTTGCCGGAGACGGAGGCCTCCGCGCTGCACAAAGGCTCAGACCTCGCTGCCTCTTTCTTGGGACTTAATTAATTCCCTGTCAGTCTGCTCGGCTCTTGTCTTCGGATGCTGGTGCTGCCCCCTCCTTGTCAGACTGTTTTTTTTCCCCCTCTTCCCTTTCATTTCCCCGTAGTTCTCCCTGCCTCTGGAAAGCCTTGGCTCTTTCTCTCCCTCCGCTAGCGTGCATCGCTGCTCCTCTCCTCCTCCGGAGCGCGTTCCCCGCTCCCTGCCTGCATCTCCTTGTCCCCGGCCGTGTGCCGGCTCCCGCCTCCTTTCTCCGTCACTGTGCATCTTCCTCTGCCTCTCCCCTCGCCTCCCTGCCGTCTTCCCCGCGATGTGCGTCGCTGATCTCCATCCCAGCGCCCCA
The DNA here is from genome assembly GCF_003343035.1 of Apteryx rowi. NCBI lineage: Eukaryota > Metazoa > Chordata > Aves > Apterygiformes > Apterygidae > Apteryx > Apteryx rowi. The sequence goes on from NW_020450960.1 coordinate 3,288,779, forward strand.
AAGCCTCCGTGCCCTGTTCCTCCGCTTGCTCGGCAAGTGGAAAAGCCGGTTCCCTCCTGCCCCAGGCCGACGAGTAGCTGCCGGCTCGGCGCTTTCCCCGAAGCCGGGGTGAACAGCCACGAGTTCCCTGATGTTGTTTAATGATTGGGCTTGCTGCCAGCGTCCTCGGAGGGGTGACGAGTGGGAGGAGGGTTCGGAGAAGCGGGAAGCCGATGAAATCATGCCAGAACTGCTGCATCAGCACAAATCGAATGGCCTCTGGGGCAATCTGGGGTTGCGGGGGGGGGGGGCGATGGGGTTTTTGACACCAGGAACGAAGCAGCGGGATCGCTTGGTCTTGTGCATGCCGGACACGCTCGGGAAGGCCTGCGGGAGCCGCTCGCTGGGGGCGGCAGGGTGCCCGGCTGTGCCAGGGCAGCCGGGCTGGCAGCGCTGGGAGCTGAGCGAGCTCCTGGGAAAGCTGCTGAATCGAGGTCACCAAAAAGCGAGTTGCACCAGGGAAAGGAGGCTGGAGCTCTGTGCTGGTGCTGCTGGGGACAAAACCGGCGTTCTTGCTCCGGTTCGCAAGCCGCGGGACGCAGGGGAGCCTCGGGCCTTCCCAGCCTGCCGGGACAGGCACGCTCCGCTGCTGCTCCGGGGGAAAATGGTGCCCTTTCGAGTTATTCCAACGCGTCTTGTGGCCCTGGGTCCTCCTGCCGGCTGTCCCCAGCTCGGCTGAAGGGTTTCGCAGCCCCCAAGGTCAATCCGCTTGGACGGCCCCGGCTTGGCCCGGTGCGCGGGTGCAAGCGTGGGCAGCCCGTCGCTTTTTCTGCGTGTCGTGTCCCCTGCCAGGAGCGTCCGCCTGTCCGAAGCGCCGCCGTGCCCGAGGCATCGGCCCAAGGGTTAACGGCGAGCTCCGCTCCTAGGGAATGATTAAGCCGGGGCCAGGTGGCAGTTCAGCTCTGCTGTTTGCTTTGCAGCACAAAAATGTTCGCTAATAATATTTGTTTCCAGCCTGACCTCAAACCGTCTCATCCCTGCCATCCACGTCTGCGTGCCCTCCTTTCCCAGCAGTGAGGTGATCCGTGGGGTCCTCTCCCGTGTCCTTCCCCTCCGGCATCCCCCGACCCTTGCCAGGGAGCTTAGCTGGAGCAGCAGCGTGCCAGGGAAATGCTGGAGCAGCCCTTCCCAGAGCCTGGAAGTGAAATGCGGGCTGGATGCCGCACAGCGCCGATATCTTTGCGGTGGGATCGGATGGGTTTGTTGACATTTTCTCCTGCACGGCTCTTCGCAGCCCTCGGATGCGAGGCAGCCGGTGCGGAGAAATACCCTTATGCCGTTGAGCCCTGCAGGTAGCCGGAGGGAAAGCGTGGAAGCGCGGCGGCTCGTTTTGCTCGTTAGGCTTTCTGTCGTGCCAGGCGTCACCGGCAGAGTCGTCCCCCGCCAGCTCTCCCGTCCGCCGTCCCGAGCCCAGGCTTCCCGGCGCCCACCGTGCCGCGTGGCCCGGGCAGCTCTGTGCCGGAGAGGGAAGTGGTTCTGGACATGCAGTTATTGTGGTGCCCAGACGTCTGCTGGAAAGAGGAAGCGCCTCGGCTCCGATCACCGCACTTCCCTTGTGGCATTTCTCGGAGTTCAGATTTTCGCTACTGGCAGCCGGGGGACCGGAGGGCGCCGGAGCGCCGGCACGTCCCGACCGTGGGATCGGGATTTGCTGGGCATTGCCTTGCTGGGCCCAGCAGCCCGTCGGCAGGACGCGCGGCCCCTTTGCAGAGCCGTTTGCAGTTAAATATTCACTTGCGACGGCCTCTCTGTGCGGCGGCTCGTTGGGATGGCGGGATCCGGAGCGGCCTTTTTGCCCCGTCTTTTGAGACTTTTTTTTGCAGCCCTCTGGTTCGACAGCGATGCCGGGGGAAACGTGGGGCGGATATCGCTGTGTTGGGCCTGTCGCTGCTTCGTCTCGCTTGGTTCGGGGCAGCGGCCCCGGGGGGGCTCTCGGGTGGCTGCTGGGGCTGGAAGTGAGCGTAGGAAATGGGAAACATCCGTCATCTTCGCGGTTTGCCAGGCAGGCGGAGGAAGGCACCTGGCGCCCTGGTCCTGCCTCGTCCCGCGTGCTGTCGTTGGGCGGTGACGTATTTTGAGGAAAACAGAGGTTTTGCCTGCACACGCAGGAATCGGTGATTCACCTGCAGGAAGAGGCAGTTCAAAGGAAAGGCGCTGCTGGAGGAGGCTCGGCTCGGCTCACCGGCCCGGAGGGGTGCGCTGGGCAGCGCCGGCAGCCGGGGCCTCCTCGCGCCGCCGCCTTTTTAATAGCCCAAAATCATGAGAAACGTCGTCTTTGCTCTCGCTTTGCTCTCCCAGGGCCCCGCTCGCCCGCCGGCGCTGAGGCCGGGCGGCTCGTTGCAGGCACGTGCGCCTGAGCTGCGCAGCCCGGCCTGCCGGCGGTCCGCGTCTCTCGCTCGCAGAGGTGTCCGTCCATCCGTCTGCGTCCGTGTTTGCTGCGGCTTCCAGGGATGGCCCCTTCGGAGGTGCAGCGCTTGGGTTTAAGCCATTTTGGGTTTAGCCTGTTTCTCTTTTGGAGAAGCCTCCTGAGATTTCCCAGGCCGGTGCATAGGGGAGAGCTGTGCGGGGGGACATGGGCATTTTCCAGGAAAAAGTGTAAATAAATGCCAGTTCTGGCTGAACGCGGACCCCGGTGGGAATTGCCGGCGTTTGCTTTCCGCTCCCGCAGCGTGAACTAGCGACCCGGAGAAGGAGGTGGAGGCGCTCCGGCTCCGGGCAGGGATGACGCTTACAGGAGCGGAGAGGTGCAGTCATGCAGCAGAGCGGATCAAGTTTCAGAGTTTTTCATGTGTATTGGGGAAGATTTGGAGTCATGGTGCAGGTCATGTGCTCGGCTCCTCCGTCTCTGGGTTACGGGGTAGGAAGCACACCGATTTCTTTCCCGCGCTTTGCATGGGAGTGCCGGCTCCCACCTGCTCCTTGGGAATAAGGCGCCGAGCTTAAACACCGAGTGCTCCTGGCCGCTGCGTCGGAGCAGGCTCGTTTCGGTGGAAAGGTGGCGGATGCGTTTCTTCGTGCTTTAGCTTGGTCCAAACTCTAGAGTCTCCTTTCCCTCCTCGGCAATTGTGAGCCGCTGCCGTAATAACAGGGATTTGCCCTTCAGGCCCTTAAGGCCTCCGGAAAGGAGGAAAAGCAAACAGAAGGGGAAAAGGAAGGCTGCCAGCAAGGCCTGCTATCTCCAGCTTCTGCATCGCAGTCACGAGTTGGCGTGCTCAGCGCTGAGCTCAGCCGCAGGCGCCGCCGGTGCCAGCCTGCCCGCGGCGGGCAGGACCGCGGCTCCTATCCGACAGGCTCTCCCGCTTTGCCGGCACCTCCCGGGAGCGCCGGGGGATAACTCACCCGGCTCCTCCGCGCCGCTGGGCGCAGAGCAACCCCGCGGCGGCTCACGGTCCCCCAGCGCGTTCGGGGCCGCTTTTGCCTGCGGCGTCAGGCGCTGCAGGACACGGAGGGGCTTTCCCCGGGCTCGGCTGGCTGCGGTTGTTGAAAAGGGCCCTGGTTTTCCCGGGGCGCTGCCGAATTGAAGTGAAACCAGGGCAGGGCGAGGGTTGCGCAGCGACGCGCCGGCCCTTGGGAAGGGGCTCCGAGCCCCCCGGGAATTTTGGGGAAGGGGGAGGAGAGGCTTCGCCTCCCGCCCGTGCAGCTCCGGCGCTGCAGCGCGCCGCCGGCGTTTGGGCCGGTTCTGGGTCTCGCCGCCGTCGGCGTTTCGACAGTGCCACCTGGCTGCTGCGCCGGGGAGGCTGGCGGCACGGCCACGCTCCGGCCACGCGCCCCGGGATCCTCGCCCCGCCGCGGGGCACCTGGCCCCCTCGGACCACGGAGCAGCACCGGTGCCCTTGGTGCCTCAGCTTTCCGGTTGCTCCACGCTGCTGCCGGCGGCTTCCCGAGTCATATAAGGAGACGGGATGCTGCCGGGTGCCGCCGCGGGAATGCGACGGGGCAGCATTACTCACCAGACGGGCGCACGGCGAAGGGGGAAGACTTGGCCCGAGCCGCGGGTGACTCAGCTCCCGGCTGGACAGGCCGCGCCGGAGCGACGGCACAGCCGAAGGGACGGGGAGGCCGGAGCCGGCCGCCCTTTCCCGCCGCGCTGCGGGAACCGGGCCCTGCAAAGAGGGAAGGGGGATAGCGGGCTGCATTGGCGGTGCTGCCACAACGTGACGTGCGCTGAGTTTCATCCGTGCTCTGCAGCTGCGCAGGGCGGCAGCCGGGCGCCCCGGGGGGTGCGGGCGGTCAGAGGGGCTTGACACCGTTTCGGCTGACGCCCGGGGCCGTGCAGCGAGGCGTCGGGCACCCCGCGAGCCCCAGGACACCCTCCCGCCCGCGGGAGCCGCCTCGCCGCCCCCCGAATCCCCGGCAGGGCCGCCGATGCGCGCCGGCTCCCCACCCGTTTCCTTTTGAGGCCGAGGCGACAGTCATAACTGCGAAAGCCGCCTTGCAAGGAACTAAAATTAGCTGCTTGTGTTTTGTGTGCGCGGCACCGTTTCCATGGCGGGGAGGGGGGGCCGGGGCCGGGGCGGCTGCCGCGGGGCCGAGCGGGGCTTTCCGGGGCCTCCGGCAGGTCGCCGCAGCCCGAGCGAGACCCGAGCGCTGGCGGCGGCTTTCTGCAGCCCCCCGGCATCTGCCGCCCCCCCTGCGCCCAGCTGCGGCTGCCGGAGCCGGGTGAATTACGGCCGTTATCAGTTTCCTGCAGCAGCAAGAAATAGCTTAAAGTGGCTTAGGCCAAACGCGGTCCATTAAAATGAGTATTAAGGGGGGGGGGAGGTGATGGTGGAAATGGGGTTAAATTGAGCGGAATGAAGTGCGCCCCGTTCTTTGTCCACCCCGGCGCGCTCGGCCCCGCCGCGGCGGCCGGCATCGTCTGCGCCGGTCCCGAGCTGGCGGAGGGGGCGGCCGGGGCAGATGTTTTGCTGCAGGGCCGAAATAAAAGCTGAAGGTTGGGGCGAGGGCTCGGCAACGGCGAGGTCCCCGGCGGTGGCGGCGGCGGCGCGGGACTCCGGGGATTTGCTTCTCTTTGTGTCCCCGGGCGCCGGGGCGGCAGAGCCCGCGGCGCCTCCCGCCCGCCGGCAGCCTCCTCCCTCCTTTGTCCCTTCCTGCTATCGGTGCCGCTGTCTTTCTTGCTCTTTCCTCCTCCACCTGATCCGTCTCCCGCCTGCTCCCCGGTACCGGTACCGAGCTGGCGATCCTGCCGTTTTTATTGCAGATCAGGTGTCGGGGCTTTCTGGTGGAGCCCCAGCTGGGGCGATCCCAAAACCTTGGTTTTCCTGAAAAATATAGAAAGAAGCAAACGGTTTCTCCAGGCTGAGCATGCATTTGGCCCAGTGCAGGGAAACGTGGGGCCGGAGTGGCTGAAAGCCGCTTTTCGCCGGGCTGCTGTACGGGAAGCAAGCGCGATGCCCGGGCCGTGTCCCTGTGGGTGCAGGGGGGGCTGGCAGCCGGCTGGGATTAACGGGAAAAAAATAGCTCTTGGTTCCTGGGCCTTTTACCAGCGCAGGCGCATCATGGACAGGTCAGCAGCCGCCCGCGACCTCCTGCCCCGCGGGACGCTGCGCCGTGGAGCAGCCGCTTGGGTACGGCGGCGGCGAACGAAGCCTTTGCGCAGGTCATTCCTCCGGCAGCGCTTCCGCGGCTTCGCAGAAAGCAGATTGCCGGGGATGAAAGTGCTGCTGGAATGTTTTATGTTGGGAAGGGCCAGAGCTCTGGCAAATCCGTTGCATCGGCACGGAGCCCCAGGGCAGGTCTCTCTGTTTTCTATTGCCCGTTTCATTAGCCCAAGCGTCTTTAGGGAGTCTCGGGGACCTGGTGCAGCCCCTCTCCATGCCGTGGCTCCACGGAGCGATGCGCGACACGGTTGCAAGGTGGCCAGCGTGGATGGATGCAGATTTGGGATTCCTCCTCCGCGCTGGAGAGGCCACGGTGGGTTTGGTTTTGTAAAACCACCCGTGGAGGCTTGTTGCATTTTCCCTGTGGGTCTGGCCATGCTCGTGGCTGTCGGGCTGCGGGAGCAGCACGGGGATGATGATTGCAAACCCGTGTGAGTCTGGGTTGGGGTCTGGGTTTCCTGCTCAATCCACTCCCCTGCTTGGAGGGAGCTAGGTGCCAGAGCCTGTGCCACAGACTTGGTGCTCCTGCCTGGATAAATCCGACCCGAGACGGGTGCTGGCCCCACGCGAGCTTCGGCTCCGGGCTCGCGCTGTGAGCAGGGGCTTTAGCTGGGTCATGGTTTTCCGGCCTCCGGGGTAAAGCTCGTCGCGTTAATCGGAAACGGGGCTTCCCCCTTCTCTGCAGCGAGGCTTCAGCAGAATAAACCGCTCTCATCTTCTTGGAAGTCCGGGTAAGATCGGAGGGCGAGCGTCTCGCCGCGTTGGGTGCAGAGCTGCGGCGGAGCGCCCGGCCCACCCGGCGGGGACCGCGCTGCTCACATCCGCCTCGAGCCTTTCCCAGCGCCCTTGAAACCAGCTCCGTGCAGAGGGGCTCTGCGGAGCAGGCGGCAGCGCCCCGGCTCTCCCGGCAGGGTTCGGTCTCCTCCAGCTGTTTCTCCCAGCTGTTTCTTTCCCGTCTGCCCAGCCGTCGAAGGCGTGTGGGGGCGCTTTTCCCTTTCTCGTTAGGGTGTCTTCCGCGGATGCTCTCCCCGGTACACGTGGAAAACCGCCTCTCCCCGCGCCCGGCCCATGGACCGACGGGGAGTCCTCGCACGTGGCACGTTTCCCCCCAAAGTGGAAAGTGTTGCCGTTCTGCTGCATTTTCAGGCCTTTTGCCTCGCAGCCTCTGTGATGAGAGATGCTTCTAGGGGTCTATAGGGATGCCAGTGTCCAAAAAATAGACTGGAAGGAGCAGATTTGGGATACCCGACTCGCAGAATGTCTCATTCGGCATCATTCACTTCTTCCTTTTTTGTTGCTGCTTGGCGCAGGGTTTCCTGGCGTTATAATTATCAGAGTCGCGTTGTTTCCTGTTCGGATCTGTGAAGCGTTCCCATAAAACGCCCATGAGGCCTCGCAGGCTCCCAGCCGCACTCCTGGCTGCGACGGCACGCTGCTGCCGAAAGGCTGCCCCAAAACGCTGCCCGCGTTTCTGAATCGCTCGCCTCCAGTTCGGAGACCTCGGGAGACGGCTCAGCTTCGTGCAGCCCCTGTTCCCTGTGCAGTGCCCATTCCCTGCACATTCCCGGGGCGGTGGAAGCATTTGCAAGCCAGGGAGCGTCGCGGGCCGGGCAGCTGGGTTCGGTTCTGGCAGCAAAGCCCGGCCCGGCCGCGGGGCCGTTCCCGCGAAGTCCCTCCCTGCTCGCGCAGGCCGTGGCCGCCGGAGCCGGCATTCCTGCGGGGCTGGGAATGGAAAGTCAGGAGATGACGTCCGCCCTCGGAGCGGGGGGGTTTGACCGCGTGAACGCCAAGGAAAGATGTTCGAGTCGGCCTGACGCTCACTTTCTCTCCCTCCCCCCCGAGCTCCGAAATATTCCCAGCGGCCTGGCCCTGGCGAGCGGGGGGGGCCCGCGCCCGGCCGGCGCCGCCGCCAGCTGCAGGCAGAGGTTCGCGCTCCGAGCGGGCAGGAAGTTTGCAAAGTCGCCGCGGGCTCTGCACCCGGCTTCCCCGCTCCCTCGCCGCCCCGGCGATGCTCGGCTGCCGCCCGGGAGCCTCGGCACAGAGGGATTCGCGGGGGCCGCGGTGACGGCGCTCGGCGGCGGAGGAGGAGGAGGAGGAGGGCGATGCCCCTTTCGGAAGGGTCCTATCTGCCGCCGGCCGCTTTCGTGTTGAGCCACGTCCTGGGCATCGCCGGCGTCCTGTACTGGAGGAGCCGGAGCGGAGCAGGTACGGCCGCCGCGCCGGGCGCTAAGATGGCTGGCGTCCCGCTGCGCGGGGTCGCGGGCTTTGGTGCCTCCCGGAGAGCCGCGGCCGTGTTTGGAGACCGAGGCAGGGAGGGCTGCAGCTGCCGGGAGGGAGGGAGGGAGGGAGGGAGGGCGACGCTGCCGCTCCGGGTCCTCCCCTCTCTCCCACCCGGCATCTCCGCTCCCTGGCAGGGAGGAGGAGGAGGAGGAGGGGAGGGGGGAGGCAGGTTTCCCGGTGCCCAAACATGGGCTCCCGACCCGTGCGTGGCCTAAGGGGCCGCGTGGTCTCAGCGCAAACCCCAAAAGTGTGGTTTGAGCGCTGCCGCYGAACCCCTGCCGTGCCGGTGTCGAGCTCCAGCCGGGATCCGGGCAGACGTCCCTCCCGTCGTCATGACCGTAACGGCTTCGTTTACCCCCCGACGGTCCCCACAGCCCCGGGAGCGAGGGCTCCCGGACCCCCCTGGGCTTCACGCCGGCTCGCTCAGCAGCTGGCAGCGGCCCTGCCTCAGTTTCCCAAAATAGGGATTATCCGTGACTGCCTCACGCGGGCTGCGAGGATTCGTTACAGGGGCACGCGGCAGCTCCGGGCCTCCGACAAGGACCCTCGCCGTCCGGACCTCTTCTGCCTTTTTGGGTGCCTCCTGGGTTTTTTTGGTTTTCCTTCTTTCCTCTTCTCCTCCAGCAGGTCTTACTCACTCCTGTTGCTCCGTACCGAGCCTTTTCCCTGGGTTGTTTACAGATTCTCCCTTTCCTTGCACTTTTTTTTTCCTATCTGATGGAGCAGGACAGAGGAGCCTGGGCAGCTCAGAGGGATCCACCAGGGCTTTTCCCCAGATACTAGTTGCAAGAGACACTAATTCCTTCCTCCACCGCAACTGCCCGGAAAGAGAGGTGTTTAGATCACCCCGAGGCTCCCTGGGTTTCGTCGAGCTGCAGAAACTCGCAGCGGTGCAGAAACGCACCCCGCTGCCGGCGAAGCGCCGCGTTGCTGGAATTCCCGCGGTTAACCCGCTGCGTCCTGCCGCCTCCGGCTGCCTCGGGGGGAACTGCGCGGCAGCGCGCTCGTCGCCGCACCGTCTCGGGGCTTTGCAGTGTCCTTCCCGAGCTGCCATCTCCTCCCCGCTCCTCGTCCCCGCGTAACTCGCTGGCCTCTCTCCTCTGACGCATGGGAGAAGTCTGTCCCTTCTCTTGATAAAAAAATAGTGATGCAAGTGTTGGAAAAAAGTGAGTTTCCCCTTAGTTATTCCTTTCTCGGTAAAAATCAGATAATATCGACCTCAAGCGTGCTGCCGCTCAGACTCTCCCAGCGGGCTGGACGATGAGGGTCATCTTGCAGCAGCTTGGCTTATAAAAATAGCCCCGCTTACGGCCCGGTGCCGGCRGTCCCCGCCAGCGCCTGCCCCGGCCTCCCGGGCCCTCGTTGCTTCTCAGGTGGCTCCCGCGTGTTGGATAGGTTTCCACCGCAGGTATCTCATGCATTTTTCCGTGTTGAATCACACGCCGTTTGCTCTCGCTGTTTTGAAACCCTCTCCGAGTCCTGCCCCGTTAGCTCCGCTTCCGTGGCGGCTTGTGGCAGCTCTCAAATTGCCCACCGGCGCATTTAAAATACCGTGTATTGCCCCGGGTCCCCCGTCTTAAAACGCTTGAAGAAAAACTGCCCTCAGCCCCAGCCTTGCTCGGCTGTTGAATCCCCAAAGCAGCTTTCACGCACAGCGGGGATTCGGAGGTGTCCTCGAGCTCTCCGGGAGCTCGCCCAGCGCAGGGACGGAGCCGATGTCCCCCTCGCTCCCGCGGCACCCGGCACTGGAGTTTCGTGGCAGGGAGCATTAAGGTGGGCGGTTGATGAGATTTGACAGGTGCGTAAGGCGCTTGGTCCTGCAAAGGTCCCGGTCTCGAAGGCAGGCAGCTGGACGCCGCTCGCCTGCAGCGCGCTGCCGCCGGGGCTGGGCTCGGGGCTCGGCGCCCTCGCTCGAGGCGCGTTGGCCCAGGTTGTCCTGCAGCGATGCCCGCCCGCCCCGGGCAGCGGCTGTAGAGGCCTTTGGTGGATGATCTGCGCGAGAGGGACAAGTGCCCGACTGCGCAGGGGTAAGCGGGGCGGGCGAGGTGCAGGGAGGTGACCGAGGCCGTGCAGCAAGGCGGTGGCGGAGCAGCCGCTGGCACGCRGGTCTTGCACCGTGGCGCTGCCGGCAATTCCCGTGGTTCCAGTTGTGCTGTTGCTGGGGCAAGATTCAAGAGCCTTAGTTCACCGGCATCATACTAACGCGGGTCAGCTCTGGAGTCCGTCTTTCCTTCCCTCGCCGGCTGCTTTCTCGTCTTCTGTCCGATGTGGCAACTGGGGGAATTTTGCAATCTTTCTTCTGGCCGTGCCCTCCCCGTGTGCCAGCCAGGCCACAGGCAAGAGCCGCTTTGCTTTGCCTCTGCTCTCTATTCCTGGCTGGAATGTGGGGCTGGGATATCTCCGGGTGGCAAGGGGCCGGGCTGGGAAGAGCGGCTGGCGAAGCTCCGCGAGGACGGAGAGGAGCAGGGGGGGAGCTGCCACCGGCTGGAAGCGATTAGCCAGTGAGAGATAAGCTGGCAAGGCCTTAATGTTGTAAGTAAGAAGTAACCGTGCGTTATTATTAGCTCGGAGGGCAGCGCGGGCGTGGGGTGGAGAGGTACAGACTAGTTGGGACTGGGGAGCCGTGCGGAGGTGTTGAAACGGGGCAAGAAAAGGGAAAAAAACCCTCGGTTTAAGAGGAGAAGAGGGAGCATGCCAAGGAGCTGCAGGGATCGCCGTGACCCGGCGCCTCGCGTGGCCAGCCCCAAACTTCCCGTGCTCTTTGCCGTGCGCTGGAATACGTTCCCGCCGTTCCCCAGCAGCGAGCAGGGTGGCAGGGCCTGCCCCGGCTCCGAAGAGGGATTATATTTGGAAGAGAAGGAAGAGAGGTGGTGATAACGCAGGCCCCTGTTATCAGGGGAGCCGTCGTGAGCGCTCTCCGAGCAGGATTGCAGCCAGAGCGCTTGGGTCTTGGCTCCGCGGCTTCGGCTCCAGGAAACCCTTTGTGAAGAAGCTGCTGGCTGGGCGGGAGCGGGGGAAAACAGCCCCGCATTGTCCGGCTGCCGGCCGCGAGGCCGGTGCAATTAAGCGAGAACTGGAAAACAAGGCGGGGAGAAACGAGCCGAGAGGCTGTCCRCAGGGCAGTGCCCGGCGCTGCGATTCCCGGGATGTGCGGTGCCGCTCCTGGGCACCGCCAGGCGAACCTGCTCCGCTCCTGGATAAGGCAGGCGGATGGAAAGTCTGCGTTTCGCCCACTCGGCTTTGGTTTGACCTGCACCGCTGAGGACTTCTTTCCGCTGCCCGGAGCGCTGCCGGTCCCTGGAAAGCCTCTCGCTTGCTCGCAGGAGCCTTCGGTCGGGCAGTAGCTCGTCCCTCGCCCGCCCGCGGCAAAGCCCTGCCGGGTGGGAGCGTGTTTTGCAGCTTTGCAGCGTGCCGGGACGATGGGCTGCTCCGGCTTTCCCGGACATGGACCTGCCGGCCGGGACTGAACCCACCCGGAGCCAAACTCGGCTTCTTGGCGCTCTCTGCGCGCCGGGCTCGGGAGCATCCGGAAAAAGCGCTTGGGAAAGCACAAGGCAATCGGCGCCGCGGCGGAGGGCTTTGCAGCGATGCCGATGCCGCGGCGCGGAAGCGGGCTCGTCCGGGCCTCGAAGCCGCCGGCGTAGGAAGTGGCGCCGTGGGAGGAGCCGCGGCGGAGCGGTGCGCGGCGGCGAGGTCGGCAGGGCCGGGCCGCGCGGCGGGACCCCCCTTGCCGCCCGGCGCGGCGGATGGCGGCGGCGCAGCTCTACCGGGAGCGGCGGCGGCTGACGGCRCACCTGGCGTGCCGGATGTGCTGCATCGGTTAGTGCGCGCTCGCGGGAAGCGGGGATGTGCCGGCGTGCGGCCCGCGTGGCCGGCGCCTCCCGGGCTTTCCCCGGCCCCCGTGGACGGCTCGGGGCAGGGGTGCAGGAGAGGTCCCGAAAAACCCATTGGGGCGAGAYGGCCCCGTTGCTGGGAGGGATTTAAGAGAGAGAGATGTTGTTTTTCTCCCTTTTCCTGATTTTTGGCGCAGTGGAGCGTGGTGCCCAAGGGACCGCCRGGTCGGTGGGTTTTGGCTATGCGCTGGTGTGCGTGTGCAGGTCCCCCCGACTCACGCGATAAAATGGCAAAACATTCTCAAAATGATCTTTTTGGAGGCTGCTTGGTTTCCCATGAACTCGCCCTACCCGTACGCAGCGAGCAGGCTTTATACGCAGCGGTGCACGTACCCGCGCACCAGCTCCCTGGCGAGTCCCCGGCTGCCGGCCCGGACACCGCAGGCCTTTCGGCTTCCGCTCCCTCCCAGGTGTCCCTGTGCATCCGGTCCGGGCAGCGCTCCGGAAATTTGGGAAGGGCTCAGAAATGCACCCTTGTGGCTCGCGACGTGCTGCTGCTCGAGCCATCGCTGCACCTCGCTCTCGGCCGGGGCAGCCGGCCGGCACTGACAGCAGCGGGTGGAAAAACTGCCTAAAAGCCGGACTCGGAGCGCTCTTCCACGTGGCGGCGTCGGATCGGTACGAAGGCACTGTCTCCCCTCGGAGGTGATGCTGCTAAAGCTGGACGATCCCGTTCGGCACAGGGCTGGCTTCGCTTGCAGCCGAGCAGCCCCGGGYGCCGTGCCGCGTGCGCCTGAGCCCTGTCCCCGCTCGTTGCACGGTCGCCGGGCTGGGAAATGCCGCCGCTTTCCGGGTGGATGCTCCCGGCACCGGGACCCCTCGGGGCAGGATTGCCTTCGGCAGGGCCATGTCAGTCGTGCCGGGCCACGGGCAGGAGCCGCCCATGTCCAGCCCGGGYGTCCTTGGCTGAGCCGAGGGACGGRAATAAACRGTAAATCCTTAAAATCCAGTGAACCAAAATACAGCGAAAGCATAAGCTGCCAATTGCATGTATGGTTAGTGCCCAGCAGAGGCCTTTTAAGGGACATCTGGGGGTTTTTATGCAGCACTTCTAAAGCCTGCGGGTGCAGAAGGGGGGGCCCATTGCACAGGGTGTGGGAGAAACCTCGCTGCAACGCGGACGCCGCGAGGCCGGGGGGTCCGGTGGAGGGACGGAGTCAGAGCGGGCCCCGCCGTCGAATGCAGCTGAGCCCGTTGCAATAAGCTGGCCTGCTCTTATTTAAATAAAGCCGCTTCCCCCAAATAAGCGGCGTATTGAGTTTCGGCCGTGGGGGTGTTCCCGCGGGCCGAGCCGCTCGGGGGTGGTTGGTGCCTGGAGCGACTGTGGGAAAAACACAACTTTATCGGGTCCTTTTTTGTACCTCTGCGCCGGAGCGAGACTTTGGCACCCCGGGCAAACCAGTGCCTAAGGGTGTTCTGTTCCCGGGGCACCGTGGTCCGTCTGTCTGTCCGTCGTGGGCCGAGCCGGAGGGGGGGACGGGACGCCCGACGGGCTCTGGCAGCGATTCCTGCGCCTCCCCCTGCCGCGCGGTGAAGGTCGTTTAAGGTTTTGCTGGACAGCCCTGACCGAGGCTCCTCTCTGTGTTCTCTTAACAGATGAACGGGACAGAGTCCAGAAGAAAACCTTCACTAAATGGGTCAATAAACACTTGATGAAGGTAAGAGTAGAGCATTTTGCCTTAAAGCGGGTTAAAAGGTGGTCTGTCTGTCCATTCCGGCTCGGGAGCAGCAGATAAACGCCTATATTTTTGTCGGGGAGCCTTTGCCTCGGCTTTGCGGGTGTTCAAAATGCAGCGCCCGCGCTCCCAGCGGAGATGGATGCTGTGGGAATGCCCAGGTGCCTTTGGAGGGCACCGTAACGCCGCAGCCTGGTCGCCGTCACCGCCTCCGCCCGGTGCCCGCGCAGCCCCTGCGTTAGCACCCGCGCGCGCTTTGCACATCCTTGCGGCGGCGTCGCGGCCGCGCTCCGAGCCGCTCTGTCCCCGGGCTCGCAGGGAGCTGCTGGGAATCTCCGGTAGCTAAGTGGGATTAACACAGCACGGCAAGGTGCCTCCCGCTTTTCTTGGTCAACCGCCAGGTGTTTTTTCATTAATTTTCTGTTTAAAAAWATATATATATATGGTTTGGGCATTAAAGGTGTTGCAGTGTTTTCCGCCAGCTTTGCAAACCTCGGCGTTCACCTTCCAGCTGCTTCTAAATCCTAGAAAGGGAAGGGGGGCGGAGGGGTCAGGCTGCTATATGAAAACCCTGCGGGGTTGTTTTTAGCTGCGTAAAACACCTGAATTTGCTGGGGGAAGAGCCGGTACAGAGGTTTCGTGTTTCTAGGAGAACTTCCCACCTGCACTAGTAACGGAGCAAGAAAGCATGCAATCAGCCTGCTTTTGCAGCCGTGCTTCCCCGTGGAAAATACCCTCTGTTCTTAAATGGAAACTAAATGCCATATGGTATTTTGCGGGGGACGTTATAAAGTAATGTAATAAATTACAGTGTTGCTTCAGGACGGAGCTAGCCTTTCTTCCGAGCTCTGCATGCAGCACTACGGGATTGCCCAGGGTACGAGTGGTTTAACAGGGATCTGTTTGTGCGTCTGAAATTGGCAGCAGCTTCTGCCAGGCCATTTGGGAAACCGGAGGCTGGTCTCCTTAGCAATAATTTTGGAATAGCCGTTTTAAACGCGGGCGTCTTGGAGAGAGGCGGCTGCTCGCAAGCGCCGGTGCCCTCCTCCCGCGCGGCAGGGCGGCCCGTCCCTGAGAGCGTTTCCTTCCCCCCGTCTCCCCAGGTGCGCAAGCACATCAACGACCTCTACGAGGACCTGCGAGATGGCCACAACTTGATCTCCCTCCTGGAGGTCCTGTCGGGCGTGAAACTGGTAAGTCTGGAGGTTCGCCTGGCGCCGCTGCCGTCCCCTCCGCCACCACCGCCTGCTTCCTCCTCCTGCACCTTCCCCCTCCGCTCTGGTCGAGTCGCAGCGATCAGCAGTTGTTTTTTATGCCATGGTTCTTTTGTTCTTGTTTTTTGTTGGTTTTCTTTTTTTATTRTTTTTTTAATTTATATTTTTCACTCAGATGTGTGTTCCTCATGCTGATTTCTTGGATACCACTAAAGCGTGTGATTATCTAAAACTGCCGTTTTACAGTGCCCCGGGTAGACCCCTCTTTCTGGGAGGGCTTACAAGCACTTATTTTCCATATTTTTCTATATATTTAAAATAGTGAATAATAATGGCTCTGATGAGAACTGCTTCCACGACCGTTTGTCTGGCRGCTTAGCTCAGAGTTCGCAGAGTTGGTAGGATTCGTGCTGCCCTATCCTGCTCCAAACTTAGCAACCTCTGAATGAGCCGGATTTGTGGAAATCAATAGTTGTCTGGCACGCAAACATCTATTCTTGCAGCTCGAACATAGTGGGATCCCCTTCCCTCCTCCTCCTCCTCCTTTTTAGACTGTCACATTTAGTTAGCGCTGGGAAGATCCTTATTGGTGCAACACTGTAGCACAGCAGGAATTATTTCAGTTTTCCCCTAAAATAGGATCTGGTTAACTCGCTCCGTTACCCTCCCGAGATACCAAATCAGAGTTTGTGGGTGTTGCAAAGCTGGATTGAGATGCTTGTGATCCAGACAGCTACTTTCTCTTCATTTTGGCTCCCAAAGCCTTGGGGAAACCTCGGCCTTCAGCCTCCTTTGCAGAAGGGGGTGTGGGACGGCCCCGGGGGCCATGGAAATTGCCCCGGGTGCTGAAGAAGTGCTGGGGTTGTAGCAAACGGGTACCGTTACCTCCGATTTTACCCACTTCTGTCCTGAATCTGGTGGTTGGCGCCTGCTGTCCACCTCATCCCCCCCGAATCCGGCCCTTCCCGGCAGGCGCCCGTGGTATCCAGGAGAGCCGGCTGCCCTTCATCCCTTCCCTCGCCAGGGACCCCCTTGCTGCTGCCTTTTCCTTTACCTGGGCGTCGCATTTTAGTTTCCATTCTGTCTCCCTGTGTGTGTCGCTTCCCCGTCGGTGTCGTCCGTGCCCTGCTCGTTAGCAAAAAGAGCCGTCGGGCGCGAGGAGCCTTCGCCTGGTGAGAGCGCCGTCCTGGCGCCGCGCGAGCAGCGAAGAGCGCGAGGAGGAAGAGGATGGTGACGCAGTAGGTTGAGTCCGTCCCGGACGCAGCGGGGCACTGCGGGCGCCCGCGGATGCTCCAGCGTGACCCAGCGCCCTGCTTGGCTCCGAGCAGGTCGAGGGAGCGGCACGGCCTACGGAGGGGAAGGCGGGCGAGCCGCAAGGCGCCCCATCCCCTGTTCCCCTCGGCCGGGCTGTGTTCCCGTTACCTGGATTATCCGCGAGCGCGGCGCGGTGTCGGCCTGCGGTCGGGGCACGCGACCCACTGGTGTGCAAGCATGAACCTCACCGGCTGGGGTGGGAGGGGAAGGGCCCTGGCCGGGGCGCTCGGACCTCTGCTAACGCCGTCACTGCATGGAGCCACACCGGGCACATCCGCCGTCCCGCGAGGCGAGCGAGGATGAGGCTGGTGTGATGAAGAGGGTCTGGCGCGTGGTCYGTGACCCCACGGAGGTGGAGTGAAGCGCGCCCCAGGCTGAGCTGAGGGTTACCCAACGGGTAGCYGAGCCCCTTCGGCTAGGTCAGGGGAAAGAAATCATGCATTTCCCAGCGCCCGGCTCTGGGTGGTGATTTCCCTGTGCAGGGTCTCTTCCCTGTCGTTCCCGAGCTGCTTGATGAGCCTGGGAAGTGCTGCGGGTGCAGCACCCTCCTGCCAGCTCCCGTCCCTCCGCAGCGCCAGCGATGCTCCTCCGGCAGAGAGGGGTCTTCCCCTTCACGCTGGGGGAGAAAGATGGCACGAAGTAGCTGCGGTGTCTTCTCTGGGTGAGAGAAGTCCAGTGATGCCTCCAGGCTGTGCCAGGCCATGGTTTGGGCTCCAGTCCCACCCTGTGCTGATTCAGAGCAGACCTGGCGTTGGGTGCCGGCAGCCCAGGTTCGTGCACAGAGGTCTGAGCCTCGTGCTCAGCCGTTCCCGTACCCCTTCCCCAGGCCAGAGCTCAACCATGAGTTATCTTGGAAAACCAGCTGCCCGCTGGAGATGAGCACAGCTGAGGCTGTTTCGTTCCTCCCCTCCCCAGCGGATCAGGGATGGGGCCTGGAGCAGCAGCCCCTCCTCGCGCCTCGAAGCCGAGGCTGGGTGCCGCTGCGGCTCTGCTGACTGGGGAGAGTCCTACACGCCGCGGCGGAGCAGAGGGCAGAGCTGAGACCGTGGTTTTCCTGCCGTTGGGTGGGGACCCACAGCCGGTCCCTGGCCGGATCTGCGCATCCTGCTGCAGAGCAGCGTCTGCTTCCACTGGGACGTGCCGGACTCTCCTGCCCTCCTGGCAGCGCGTTGCAGCTGTAGCTCTCCATGTCATGCTCTCCTCCCTCCTCCCAGCTCGTCTTGCCTATTGCTGACCATGGCGTGGARGCAATGACACCCCGGATTGGGGTGGGCAAGTTGACTCACGAAGCCTCTTCCTCTGAGCCCGAGCTGTTGGTGCCTGACGCCGCGAGCCAGGCGCAGTGCAGCCTTGGTGCGGGGTCTCCTGCTGAAGGCAGAGGTGTCTCACGGGTGGGCTCAGAGCAGGAGGTCAATGTCTCAGGGGCTTTCCATCTCTGTGCCCTGCCAAAGGCCTTTTCGTCCAATTTCAGTGGGATCTTGTGCAATAGTGAAAGTTTCCGCCTGCAGAGCAAGTGCAGAGTGTGTTGCGTGCACGCTGGGTCACACGAGCACCCCGAGCCCTGCTGCCGCGCTCGAGCGGGCTCCCACGCGCATCGGGGAAGCCCCGTGGGGCATGCGGGGTGTGCAGTGCCGGGCGGCCGTGCATGCGACTGCTGCCAGCCCAGTCCTGCTGCCGTGCGAGGGCTCGACTGAAGCCACTGCCTCTGTTTTGCAGCCGCGYGAGAAGGGCCGGATGCGCTTCCACAGGCTCCAGAACGTGCAGATTGCCCTGGATTTCCTGAAGCAGCGGCAGGTAAGGGCTGGGCAGTGCCTGACAGGTGCTTCTTGATTTAAGCTCTTCCAGAAGGAGACCGGAATGATTTGTCACTCTTTCTTCTGGCTGTGGCTTGGGAAGAGTGTAAAGAAGCAACATCAGCCTGTTTCTGGGGTGTGCCTGTCCCAGAGGTGTCCGGGTGCCGGTTAATGCCAGCTCCGTAGAGTGAATTTCTCTTGTGCATACTCAGAAGTGTCTGTGCAGTGCAAAAACTAGTATCAAAATGAGGGATTAGGCTCCTGTTCTGGGAGGGGTTTTGCAAATGTCACAGATCAGTTGCTCCTGCGGAGCCTCCCCTGGGGCTGCTCAGCACGTCGGAGGTGTTGCAGCCGGGATGTCGGAGGTGTTGCAGCCGGGTCGTGGCTGCGGCACTTCCGGGCGCTGCCGGCAGCTCGGATGCCAGCCCCGATGACGTGCGCCGTGCGAGCCTGCCCGCGCCCGGGAAGCCGGGCAGCCAGCTTGTGCTCAGCACCACGTGGCCGTGCTGTCAGAGCTCAGGCGTATGATCCTCCCGTCCTTGCCCGGAGCCGCCTTCGGCAGCGGCTTCCTTCTGCTTTTCGGAGGACGGGCCGCCTCTGGCAGGCGGGCGGGAGGTGCTGGCCCCCGYGTGCCTGTCTGCGCGCGCTCAGCGTGTCTCGGGGGGATGCAGGAGCTGCTCCGGCTCCTTGGCCAGACCTCTCGCCCCGCAGCGGCGGGTGCRTCCCCAGACTTGTTCTTGGTGCAGGTGAAACCCCTGCAGCTCCCCGGGGCCGGGTGCCCTGCTGGGCTTGTTTTGTCAGGTCTCCCAGTCGCAGTGCTCCCCGCAGATGTGGAGACGATGATAAACGTTATCGGTTCATGCTGAAGCAGAGATTTTCTTTCCCTGCTGGCCTGAGGGCACTGAATAAATTTGAGCGCATGCCYGACGCCAGGGAGGGTGAACAGCTTCCAGGCCCCCGCCCTCCCTCTCCCCAGCCCYGTGATAGAGACATTTTGCCGGAGGCTCTTGGGAGCTTGTTTCTCTACTTGGATTAAACACCTTTTTCCTTTGAAGCGCCATGGCCTGGCGGCAGAGTGCTTGCTGGGACGTCTTCCCCGGACGCTCCTGTTAGCGCTCCTTCCCGCAGGGTCGCGGCTCCCAGCTCCGGCTGCGGCGGGAAGTGCGCCCTGCTCTCTCCAGGGACAACCCCAGGGTGGGGGAGAAGAGCCCAAAGCAAGCAGCAGCTCCGGGAAACGGGGCTGCGAGGGGGGCGGGAGCAGCAGCCGAGGCAGCGCTGCTGCGGTCGGCATCTGCTGGAAGTGCTGAGGCTGTTGCAGGAGTCTCCGTGCGGTTCATGAACCGCTCCAGAGGGAAGCAGGGGGAAGGAGCAGTTTGGGGGCTGGGGCACGGGTCTGGAGTCTGCCCGGACATGGGGGGGGTCCTGGGGGGTCCTGCTCCGCTCCTCCCTGCGGGCAGCGCTGGCTTGTCTGCTGTTGGTAGGGCTGATTTTTAGCAGCTTGGTTTTGAGCCCAGGAGGGAGTTAATGAAGCTGGCCCGTCCTCTCTTAACCATGCTCTGTGGTCTGTAGCTATTAAATTATGCAGCAGCGCTGGGGGCTTTGGGGAGAGACACTTCTCCATGTGAACTGAAATCAAGCGGTTAAGTGCTGGTAAAGCACTTCTGGATGCCTGGCCGGAGAAGTGCAAACCGGTTCCTGTAACCCCCCCGCCCCTTAGAGCAGCGGCGCGGGGTGGCCTCGTCCGTCTGCCGCGGAGACGCGCAGCCTCTCCGGCAAGCGCGGGGGTTAGCCAAAGGGTCTTGATTTTCTGTTGCCTCTTCTGGGTGCTTGGGGCAGGCTCCAGAGGGAGGGTCCGGCGGGGACCTGGGGGACAGCGTGCTTGGGGACGGGTCCTGCCGTGCTCTTTGTGGGTGCATCCGACAGGAAGCTCTGACCCTGTTCCTTCTCTTTCAGGTGAAACTGGTGAACATTCGCAATGATGACATTACGGACGGCAACCCCAAGCTCACCCTGGGGCTCATATGGACGATTATCCTCCACTTCCAGGTAGGCCGCGAATGTTTTCCATTGAAGGACACGGGGCAGATGGAGGGAGCATGTTGTCTCCCCAGGGCGCTGGCATCTGTCCCCGCGCGTGCATGTGTCTCATGGCGAGGCCTGCGCGCAGCCTGCTCGGGAGGATTAACACACATCGCAGTGTCATGGAGACCAGTGTCAGCGCATAACAACTCCCTTTTCTCATCATTTACATAACTAAATCATTAATGATGGATTGTGTGCTGTGGCCTCCTGGTTGGCACCAAGGCTGCTGGCAGGAGCTGTTTGCTCAGCTGAGCTCCGGAGGAGGCCGCGAACTCGGAGGAGACCGCGCGGGGACAGGGCGAGCTCACGTCAGGGCAGGGACGTTCGTCCCAGAGGCGCTCTCAGCCCTTTGCGTGGTTGCTTCAGTGAGTCAGAAGCCGCAGGGCCCTTCGTTAGGGTGGAAAATGTCAGCTGCACGACAGCAGTTCAGGATGAGGATGGGAGAAACTGTTTGCTCCAGCTGCGGTGCTGGGGAAGGAACTTAGGACCATCTCCAGCCATTGTGTATTATGGATGCTCTTGCTGAACAGGGTCTCAGGTCTTTCATAGCCTCGTGTTATTGCGATGTTGCTCTGATACCCTCAGGAAGCTGACGTGGGGCCCCTAGTGCCACGATGCAGCACTGGGGAGCTGGGAAGGATGCTCTGAACGGCCTTGCCAAGGGGGAGCAGAGATGGGGGAGGACCGTGCTCAACCAGGATGATTAAACCCAGTCCTTGAAGGGTGGGCGAGGAAACGGGGTGCRAGTGCATGCCGCAGTGAGCCCTCGGTCTCCAAGAGCCGGGAGTCGCTGCGCGCGGCAGTGGCCGAGGAGGATCCTGTGCGCCCGTGCCGCGGGTTGCGGACGCCTTTGCTGATGTCTCCTGTTTGGGGTGGCAATTTGGAGAAGACCTTTCATAACCGTGTTGCCATGTGCCAGGGTGGTCGAGTGTCCACGTGTGAGCCGTGGGGGCTCTGTGCCCGGCTGGGCTCGCTGCTTCGGGAGCCAGCCGAAGTGCAGAGTCGCTTGCTCCTCGCCCGGGAGCTAACACTTGCCGTTCAGGCTCCCGCCTGCGGTGTCGGAGGGAGCCCGGGACTCTTTACGGACCTGCCCGCCCTCCCGTGCCGCTTCTTCAGCGGTGGTGCTGGGAGCTGCTTGTTAGCGATCAGCGTGGGGAGGCAAACGAGCTGCCGTCCCGGTTCCCCCACGTACGAGCAGCCCCTGGGAGCTGCCGCATCCAGAGGTGGGAAGGAATCCTGGGAAGTCTGCAAGCCTCTGGGAGCTGCCGCATCCAGAGGTGGGAAGGGACCCTGGGAGGTCTCCAATCCTCTGGGAGCTGCCGCATCCAGAGGTGGGAAGGGACCCTGGGAGGTCTCCAATCCTCTGGGAGCTGCTGCATCCAGAGGTGGGAAGGGACCCTGGGAGGTCTCCAAGCCTCTGGGAGCTGCCGCATCCAGGCTCTGACGTATCCCGACTGGCATCCTTCAGACACGACGAGCGCTTGCTGTGAGACCTCTTAAGGAAGCTTTCCATTTTCAGAGGATGAGTGCGCAGTCCCCCTGGGAGCCCCCAGCGTAGCCGGGCATCCAGTGCTACTAGTTATTTTGGAAAACATGGAAGGTTTTGGCTTTTTGTGATGATGCGGAGGGGTCAGGGCTGGTGCGTTCGCAGGCTGTCTCTGCTACTGGGGGCATTTTTGGGTGGCACCGTCCCTGCGAATGGGGAAGTGATGACTGGGCACAGCTCAAAGGGACGTTCCCGAGTGCCCGCGCATGCCCGAGCCAAGCACGCTCCCGGTGCCGGGGTGGCCAGGCCAGCGTGTCTTTGCCAGACTTCTAGACCTGGATGTCTTGGGAATATGCTTTCTGGGGCATTTGTGCTTCTCAACTTAATGCACGGATATGAATTGGGTCCGAAGCTGCTGACAAGGCTCTCCATTGGTGTTTTGGTCCTGGGAAGCAGTCGGGGTTGAGCAGGGCCGGGATGCTGATGAGTCATTGGTGTGGGAGATGTGGGGCCCTGGTGTCTGCCAAGCCATCCTCTCCCCACTGCCTTCGGGGTGGCTGTGGGGCTGGTCTCTGCTCTCCCCTGGGCCTGGAGGAAACCGGAGAAGGAGAGCAGAGCCAAGGCAGGGAACCGCCGGCGCTTTCCACAACTGCCCGGCCCTTCCCCTTTCCCATGTGGGATGGGATCCCGGGTCCCCTCCTGGGCCRGGAAGCCAGGAGGTGGCACTGCCACTGCGCTGCCGGGGGTCTGGGGTGGGTGACCTGGGTGTCCAGCCCCACGGGGCCGATGGGGGAGCAGGGCTGGCGCCGATGGGCCTGCACGGCTGCGATGGCTCCTCTCCCCGCCTGCGCTAAAGGGATTTTTTCTCGGGTTCTAGCTCTATTGCGGAGCCCTTAATCTCCCGTATCCCGCTGCCGCAGCGCCGCCCCGGCTTCCCCCCCCGGCAGAGCCAGCGAGGCCCCGGGGAGGGGGTTTGGGGCGCGAYGGTGCCCATTTGGAGCCTGTGCGCCGGGAGCTCTCCTGGGCCTGGAGTGCAGGGCCGGGTTTGGGGGCTGCCCCTTGCCGTGGGCGCCCCTGGCCGTGGGCGCTCAGCGGGGTCCCTTCCTCGAGGAGAGGCTCCGGCCCCTGAGCTCCSCCCCCTTTCTCGATGCCACCTTCCTCCCCGTCCTCTGCCTCGCTCCTGCTTTTGGCACGTGTTGCTGCGCTGCGGTYGCCTCCGCGCTGGCGAGAGGGTGCAGGCTGCTGGCTTTGCCTCTTGGTGCCCGGGGGTCACCGCYGCGGGAAGCGGTGCCGGAGCCGCGGCAGCAGCAGGCACCCGGAGCACCTTCTGTGGCGGCACAGCTGCCCCTCCGCGCTGCCGGTTCGGGATGCCTGGCAGGAGGGTCGGCGCTTGCCACGGCCCCTTTGGGCTCTCCCTGCTCAAGAATCGGGGAGGAAATCTCCGTGCGCGGGAGCAGTCCCTCCATGACGCCTCCCCCGGAGCCGCCGGGGTGGGTTCGGTGCCCGAGGCAGGTGCCGGGCTTTCTGCTCCGGCGCTGTGGGGTTTCCCTCTGGTATGCGTGCGGAGCCGCTCTGACTCCTCCCTGCTTTTTTCCTATTTCTCTCCCACCCCTTCCTTTATGCTACCTTTGCCAACCTTCCCCCTTTCTTTTCCTTTTCCTTTTTTTTCCCACTTTCCTCCCTCCCCCCTTCCTCCCCACCACCCTCTCCCAGCCTCTCCCTCCCTTCTCCCCGGTTTTCCGTCTGCTTCTCGCTCTCTGTTTGTGTTACCGAGGGCAGTGCTCCAATTACCTCATATTTGGAGAGCGAACGCTGCAGCCAATCCGGGCGCCGTCTGCTTTTAGGTCAAGTGATTTCTGAACTGCAGTGAGATGCTTTGAATTTGTCTTGTTGCAGCTCCCAGGCTGTAAGATGGCTGTCTGGAGCGGCAGCRGCTGGGAGCCTCCGCGTGCGCCAGCGCGCGGGGGAGAAGATGAGGGATAGCTGGCGGTGCCGCACGTTTGGGAATGTGCGTCTAATCYGATGAAGCGGAAGCCGGGGTTTATCCGGGAGCCGGAGCCCAGCTTCGCTGCGCTGCTGCCGGCGCTCTCGGCACGGCGATGGGGAATTCTCTGGGCTGCGTTAAAGGAGCGAAAGAGCCGGCGGCCGGCAAGGCTCCCCTGCCGCCCAAAAAACGGGTCCGCTTCAAACGGAAGCGGCGGGGGAAGAAGAGGACGGCGCCGGAGGCAGCGCCGGAGGAGGAGCAGCCCTCGGCCGGCGGGGAGGTCGCCGAGGAGGACGAGGCGCTGAAGTTGGAAGCGGCTCCGCGGCGGCAGGGAGCAGCGGAGCCGGCCGGGAGCCTGCCGCAAGGTGCCGCGCTGGTCGGGGAGGCTGTGCCCGGTGCGGGGCCCGGCGCCCGGCACCCGGGCCGCGTCGTGCAGGTGAAGGAGCGGTTTCAGGGGGAGATCCAGACGGCTCGCCTGGTGCTGGAGCCACGGGCCGGCCCGGCGGGCGACTCCCCGGAGGAAGGCCTSACCGTCGTCGCCCGTCTGCTCGAGAACCCGGCCGAGAGGCACCGCGAGAAGGCGGCGAGCCGGCTGGTGGAGCTGCAGCGGACCGGCCCCGGCAGCAGCAGGGCTGTGCTGCTGCCGGTGCCCAGCGGGACGGCGGCGGCCCACGGCAGCGGGAGCCCGGCAGCGGGGCTCTGCTCCGGGGCCAGCGAGGAGCCCCCGAAGACACGGGAGACCTGGGAGAGGGAAGAAAGCAATGAGAAAAGTTCAAGCGCTGCGTGGACCAGCTCCTCCGCCGTCGAGCCGGGCACCGTTTCGGAGCTGTCTACACCGTCGCCCATGGTGGAGCAGCTGGAAAGCCGCAGCCTGGCGGGATTGCCATCCTCTCGGGACAGGCCTGCTGCTGGGGCGGGAGATGGCACRTGGACCCGGGGCAGCACGAAGCTGCCGGCGTCCCCGAGCGGGTCCTCCTTCGGCACGGCCCCCTGCTCCTCGGGGTACGCCAGCGACCCGGCGCGCCGGCTGGCGGCGGGCGCTGGAGCCGGCGGCACCTCGGCGGCTCTCACGGGAGACGACCGCGTGCGCCCCGGCGAGGCGGAGCGCCTGGCTCGGAGGGGGCGCGCGGGGACGGCTGCAGGAAGGGTCAGTGGCCGCGATTACCCTAACTGCCTTTTGGGAGCGGGATGYGGGGGGATTTGGTGCGGATCCTCGCGTGTCCCGGGGGGATGGCTCTCTGCCCTCCGGGAGGAACTGAGCATCTCCGCCGAAGCTCCGGTGTCGCGTGCATGCAGCCCAGGGACATCGGGCAATGGTTGGACTCTTTTGGTCCTTTCCCCGGCAGCCGGGAGCTCCGGGCGGCTGCTGCTGCTCCGGGTGAAACTGCCCCTTTGCCATGGCCCGTGCGCTCGCTATAGCCGCTGATCCAGGTGCTTTCGGGCTGCTGCAGCACGTGCCGTCTCGCCACGGTCTGACACGCGTTGGGGGCGTCATCTCCCCCCTGCACGCGTTTAACGCTGCCCCTGGGGCTGGGTGAAGGGGGCAGAGACGGGGCGGCACCGGGGTTATGGGGAACAGGAAACGTCCCCCGGATGTCGTACCCTCCCCTTTAGCCCGGCGCAGCAGAGGGACGCGGAGGGAGGGGAGGCAGGCGAGCGAAGCAGAAACTAACTGTCATCAGCTCCGCGCGGAGCAAGTTTTCCAGGCGCCCTGCTGAGCTCGGAGTCGGGTGCCGCCTCCGTTCCCGGGGTGGGGAGCGGAGACCATCCCTCTCTCCTGCAGCAGATTGCTGGGCTGGTTCAAAGATGCTTTTAATGATACAGGTGATATATAGCCAAGAGTCGCCCGGAAGAGAAAATGGGTCATTTGCCTCTTCTGAGGAGGGTGTGATGCTAGTCTCCAAGAGGAGGAGGAGGAGGAAAGGGAGAGGATGCTGGGGTTGGGGCTGGGGTTGGCCGAGAGGAGGCGTTGCTGTTCGGAGGTCCCTCGGCTGCTCTCATCGGATGCGGCTGKGAGTTTGGCCCGGCTCTTCGTCCCCGGGGATGAGCAGGTAGAGCGTTTGGAGAGCCAGGGAAGAGGCTGCGACCATGAAGAGCTCTGACGTGGTACCACTGTCACAGCCACGTCTTGGACTTCAGCTTCCAGCTACTGGTTGCTTGGTGAAAGAGGCTGGTCCCAAAAAGCTTCAGAAGGGGTTGGCGCCAGCTCCCACGAGCTGGTGGTCTCTTTTCTCGCTGGTGCCTCCCTAAATCTTTGTCCTGACGCAGACAGATGTGAGGAGAAGGGAGGGTGGAGCCGGTGCCACATCCTGAGCCTCTGGAAGTTGGTCCCCAGGAGGGTCTCGTGCAAACCTGCTGGCGGGGAAGGGCCCGGCCGTTGAATAACGCGGAGCTCGCGAGGCACGGCGCGCGCCGGAGCATCCCCGTCCCCCCTGCCGGGAGCAGACCCTCGCCCTGGGCCGGGAAGAGTTAACGGCAGCGCCGGCTGCGTGGCAGCGGCTGACAAAGAGCAGTTTTGTGTGTGATGAGCGTATCGGGCGCCGGGAAGGGAGGCGAGCCGCAGCATACCAATTACGCCGCTCCTCGCCGCGCTTTGGCAGAGCCTTCCCCAGGCGCCGGGGAGGCAGGCGGGAGCGGTTTGTCTTCCATCCGGCAGGTGCCTTTTTTTGCCTGCAAGGGGGATCTGGGCTGGGCTGCGGGCCGGCACCAGCCTCCTCGCCGAGGGGTAGCAGGAAGCGGGATGCGGCTGAGCGTTTCTCGAGCTCTTGTCTTACAAGGAATAAAGCGATGGGATATTTTAAGGACTAGGGGAAAGGAGTGTGGAGGGGTCTTTGAGGAGCCCTGGTGCGGTAGCAAATAGGGCTGGGCCCTGGCTGCACCTTTTCCCGGCAGTGCCGGGAGGCGAGGGAAGCAGCGAGCACGTAACCGAGTTGGCATGCCACCGGCGTCCTGCCTCCGCCGCGGGAATACGTGCAGCTCGGACCCTCCCTTTTGTCTGCCTCTTAATGAAGGGGAGGTAATCGTACTAATTGGGGAGCTGGTGGGGAGGGGATGGGAGAGGAGAAAGCTGCGTCAATCAGAAATATTCTGGCGTGCCGAGACACGTGCGTTTTGTCACGTGCAAGCCTGGGATTCGCAGCCAGGCCTGGGCGTTTATCTAAAGGAATCTGTGACTATAGATCGCTTTTGTTGGGAAACTGGGTCACCGTACCCCGGCACCCTGCGGCACCCGCCTTGCCAGGCGCAGCGAGGCAGAGGGGGATGCGGCAACCCTCTTCCCACCCTGCCCGTCCCCCCGAAAGCACTGCTCGGGGCCGGTGGCCCTGCTCGGAGCCGCTCCGCTTGCCAGCGGTGCCTGAGGGGGACCCCCGCTCCTCTGCTCTGTGCTCGTGGCTATTCTCAAATTGCACCTTCGAGYGCTGTTTCCTCCTTGTTAGGTTTTTTTTGCAATATCGTGTGGGCCAGGGGAAGCGTGGAAACTTGGGGTTTCTCTTTCTGCTTTGCTGTCCCCGTTCTCCGAGCGCAGCCACCCGCAAGATGGGTTGGCGGTAGTGCTGCTGTGAGTTGCGTGGAGGTGCCGTGACACCGGCCCTTGAGCAGCAGGACAAGGGACAGGCCATGCCTCCTTCATGGCTGTCTGGGGCCACCTCAGCCAGCCCAGGTCACRCAGCGCATCAGCACCTCGATGCTCTCCTGTGGGCCTGGTGGTCCGTTTCCAAGCCCACGGGCCGTGGGGTCTCCTTTTGCACATGGTGACGAGAAGTTTCCTTGCGACATTTCCTAGGGATCACCTGATGTGCTTTCAGTGAATCTGTGTCGTAGCCCCTAGGAGCAGGGCAGGGCAGAGGTGCCCCATGTGCCTAATGCCCTCTTTGGTTAGTGATCCTTGTCCTGGAGGTTTAATAGGAGGCTCCCAGATGCACCCAGGAGCCCCAGATACTGTAAGTGACTTCTCACTCCCTGACAGCACATGGAGTGCATGTTTATAGAGATCAGATGTGCCTGGTGGCTTCTTTCCTTCTCCTAAGTCACCCCATGGCTATGCTGCACCCTCACAGATCTCCGATATCTACATCAGCGGAGAGTCGGGGGATATGTCGGCCAAGGAGAAGCTGCTCCTGTGGACGCAGAAGGTGACAGCAGGTTACATTGGAGTGAAGTGCACCAACTTCTCCTCGTGCTGGAGCGATGGGAAGATGTTCAATGCCCTCATCCACAGATACAGGTAGGCAGAAGAGAGCGGCGGAGAGCATCGCCTGGGTGGGAGGATGGGCTTGGAGACCTCCTGGGGTCCCTTCCCACCTCTGGATTTGGTGGTAGTCTGGAGTGCTTGGACATGCAATAGTAGGTGAGGTTGCGGGGAGCAACATCTCTTTCCCCAGCAGCTCCTCCTTACCCAGCTCTTTAGGAGAACTGCCTGATCCTTCCCCTTCCCAACGGGGATTAACCAGGGAGGTGGTGCAGCCCAACTCCCCTTGGAGTGTCACCAGCCTGGGACAGGGCCTCGGAGCAAGCCGAGGCACAGCCTTTGGGTCAGCAGTGCCTGTCCCTGCCTGCTCTACCCCGGGCACCTTGTGCTGTTTGCTAGCACCTGCGTCAGGAGTCTGGCATGTGTCTTGCAGGCCAGATCTGGTGGACATGGAGAGGGTGCAAATACAGAGCAACCGAGAGAATCTGGAGCAGGCCTTTGAAATTGCGGAGCGGCTGGGAGTCACTCGGCTGCTGGATGCAGAAGGTGAGAGATTGGCCAGACCCAGTGGGCAAAACCAGCTCGTGCTGGGAAAGTTTGACCTCTCCGCTTCCTGGTGTTCCTCTGCCTTACTGTGCTTCTCCTGTCCTCTTCCAGATGTGGATGTCCCATCTCCAGATGAGAAGTCTGTGATAACTTACGTGTCTTCAATCTACGATGCCTTTCCCAAAGTCCCTGAGGGAGGAGAAGGGATCAGTGCTATCGTAAGCATTGCTGCTTTTTTGCACCTGAACTGTTTGGGAGGCTGATCCGTGGCTACCTGGAACAGTGGCTTGGGAGGCATCTGCTCGCTGTGTCCCTCAGGAGGAGGGTTTGGAGGCTTCCATTTCAGTCGTAACAGATGGCTGCTGAGTGGAATAGGCTCGAGGGAAGGAAGGAGCTTCCCCATTAGCGTGTCTGCCCTTTTAAACTGCCCGTGTGCCAGTGAGGTCGTGGTGTTCTCCGCAGCCGGGGGGACTGTTTAGGTTATGCCCCAAGTTCTGAGCTCTCGGGAAAGCTGCGGGCAGCAGCTTCGYGAAGCTGGGCTGGCTTCTGGAGAGCAGCTTGCAAGAAGAGTCCTCCCTTTTCCATCCTGTGCCTGTGAGATGGCGTCACAGCGAGGAGACCCAGGCTGCTGGTCCACGTTACAGCCGCTGCGTTTCGCGATGAGCACAGCTGCAACCACGCTGTGTCGGGTCTCTTCTTGCTGTGCCTGGGGACCTGTTGGGGCCGTGCTCTGCCTCTGCCCTGGCGGAGTCCTCCCTGTTGGCGGTGCTTTACGAGGTCTCTCTCGCCTCCCAGGAAGTGGATTCAAGGTGGCTTGAATACCAGAACCGCGTGGAGTCTCTCATCTCGTGGATCAAGCAGCACACGATACTCATGTCAGACAAATCCTTCCCCCAGAACCCTGTAGAACTCAAGGTAGGTCCTGGAGCGAGGGCCCTCCGGAGGGTGCCACAACGCTCAGCTCTGACAGCCACGTGGCATCGTTCCCCAGGCCGATTTCTGATGCAGTCTTTCTCACCCCAGGCACTTTATAATCAATACATACACTTCAAAGAAACTGAAATCCCAGCAAAAGAGCAGGAGAAAGGAAGGATAGAGGAGCTCTACAAACTATTAGAGGTAAGTATCWTCTCAGCTGCACAGAGGCGTGTAGCTGGGAGTGTTATGCTTTTAGCMAGACTTAAACATGCTCAGTTTAGGTTTGTTTTGGAATGGAGAAATGGAAATAACCCTCAGGGTAAATCATCATGCAGGTACCATGCTACATGAGGCAGTACTGTTGCCTCATAGCCCCACTTTCTTTGCCAACTAGAGAACAAGGTATGAAATGCCATTCTGCTGCTGTTTTTTCCAGGTATGGATTGAATTTGGCCGCATCAAGTTGCCCCAGGGTTACCACCCCAACGATGTAGAGGAGGAATGGGGCAAGCTGATCATAGAGATGCTGGAGCGTGAGAAACTCCTGCGGCCAGCAGTGGAGAGGTTGGTGCTCTGCTTGGAGCAGGCAAAGCTCCCTGCTGGGACATCCCCTGCTCCCATGGCTGCAGGGGCAGCTCAAAGCCTTTCTCTCATTCTCTTYCCCTCTGTCATTGCAGGCTGGAACTGCTGCTACAAATTGCTAACAAAATCCAGAATGGTGCTCTGAGCTGTGAAGAAAAACTCACTCTAGCGAAGAACACACTGCAAGCTGTGAGTGGTGGGGTGGTATTTTCCCCCTCTGATTTTAGTGAAGCTTGAGGGTCACAGGGTCCTTTTGGCCTTAAAATCGATGTTGAGTAACCATCTCAATCTCTCTGCTCACGCGCATGGGCCAGAAGGGACCCAGCTTTCATTCTCGTTTGTCTTGGTGCAGGACGCTGCTCACCTGGAGTCTGGCCAGCCGGTGCAGTACGAATCCGACGTGGTCATGTATCTTCAGGAGTGCGAGGGGCTCATCCGCCAGCTACAGGTGGATGTGCAGATCCTTCGGGATGAGAATTACTACCAGCTGGAGGAGCTGGTGTTCAGGTGAGTGGGGCCATGTCCAAGATGGCCTGTGGCTGGAGAAGTGTGGTCAGGGTCTGACGTGCAGGGCTCCCCTGCACCAGCTGTGTCAGGCTTTTTACTCGTGCCTGCTTTGCTCTTCCAGGATCATGCGGCTGCAAGATGAGCTGGTGACGCTGAGACTTGAGTGCACTAACCTGTACAGGAAAGGCCACTTCTCCACCCTGGAGCTGGTACCCACCTCCACGCTGAGCACAACRCACTTGAAGGGCGAGTCGCTGACCAAAGGGCTGCACACCTCGTCTACCTCCTGGTTCCGGAAGCCCATGACCAGGGCAGAGCTGGTGGCCATCTCCTCTTCTGAAGATGAGGGCAGCCTCCGATTTGTGTACGAGCTGCTGGCGTGGGTGGAAGAAATGCAGGTGAGTCCTGGCTCTCTGCTGGGAGCTTAGTTGCTCCCCAGACCACATCAAAGGGTAAAACTGAAAATGATCTGTGCTTTTTTTTTTCCTGTCTCTGTCCGCGAATAGCAATTGTTTTGATGGCTCAGAGTTTCTGGAAAGCATTGATGCTTTTGTCTTGAGTTGGGTTTTCTCTCTTGTGATCCTGCTCTTCACTGGATATTGGAAGATGCTTTCAAAACTGCACACRAAACTGTACTGATCCAATGAGCCCTTTGGTCTTATCTGGGTGTAAGGCCTGTGTGGGCTGCCTCTGAAATCATTCAGTGTTTGAACACTGATTTAGGACTTTCTACCAGGGCTGGCTTGGTACTTGTTGCCTCTGTAGTGACCTAGGAGGTTTCTTTGCCCTCATGTCCTTTTGAGATGTGCTCCTGCAGAAAGGGAGCGCTGACTTAGACCTCTTGGCCTGTTTCAGATGAGGCTGGAGCGGGCAGAGTGGGGGAGCGACCTGCCGAGCGTGGAATCCCAGCTGGAGACCCAGCGGCATGTCCACACTAGTGTGGAGGATCTGGGCTCCAGCGTAAAGGAGGCCCGGATGTACGAGGTATGGTGGTAGGGGCTGGTGGCACCACGCACGGCACGACATGTTTGGAAAGGTTTGGTGGCATTGAGAAGGTGAGGGGGTCGGGAGGTCAGCTCTTACTGAGCTGAGTAAAGGTGTCTGGGGAGCAGGTATTTTTTAAGGATAGAGCTTGGGAATTGATGCTGATTTGATACCAGAGGCTGCTGCCCTGAGCTGTGCTCTCTGCCTACTTGCTCATGGAGAGCTGGGGAGAAAGGTTTAGAGATGGGGTTTCAAAGGATGCTGTTTTGTGTTGAGTAACAGGAACATTTTCATCCTTCAGGGTAAAATGTCTCAGAATTTCCGAGCTAGCTACACAGAGACACTTGGCAAGCTGGAGACGCAGTACTGCAAGCTGATGGTGAGTGGGCTTTGTGCGTGCTGGTAGCACCTTCTGCCACTGCCAGGGGAGTGCATGGTCCATCCCTGCTGTTCTGGTCCTGAGCATCCCTGCTCTGCGGCTGGGGAGGTGGGAGAAGAAACCGGTCGTCATCAGAGCAGGGAAGAGGAGTCATGTTGCTCCCCTCTTTGGGGCTCAGCCCCTGCTCTGAGAACTCACACAGGGGATGGGTCACTTTATTGCGTCCAGGAAACCTCGAGCTTCCGCCTGAGACATCTCCAGAGCTTGCATGGATTTGTGTCTCGAGCCACTGCTGAGCTGATTTGGTTGAATGAGAAGGAGGAAGAGGAACTGGCGTAYGACTGGAGTGACAACAACCCTAACATTGCAGCCAAGAGGAACTATTTCTCAGTGAGTGACCTGCCAGTCCACAGTGGCCCCCTGAGCAGGGCTGGTGGGACGGATGCTCTCCTGATCATGCCGCTGCAGCTTTTAAACTGCTGCAGGACTTTTGTCTACTAACAAACTTGCAAAAATCCCCAGAAGTTTAATGTTCCCTCCTRAGTTACCCGAATTGTAGCTCATGAATGCATGCTGGTGAAGCTGATGAAGCAGCTCTCCCTAGAGCTGAGAGTGCAAAGGAGGGTCTGTCCAATTGAGTTTCAATCAAAAAGGCATTTTTAGCACTACTTGGAACTAAAGGCATCCTTAWGTAGGAGGAGGGGGGGAAAAAAAGAGTCTGGGCTAAAGAAGAAAATTGGTTGCTCTTTAAAGCAGTACAAGTAAATTGGTGCCATTCCACATTTGCCATGCTTGGAATTGAGGAGGCCCCAGGCCAGTTTCCAGTATCTGTTATAGATCTGCCCCATGCGAGTGTTTGGTGCAGATGAGGCATCCTGATGGGGAATGGCTGTGGTGCTCTTAAACCAGGCTGGTTTCTCTGAGATCTTCTGGTATTAACTGCAACGCTCAATGGGACGGGGTGACCGTAGGCTTCGTTTCCCACGCTGCTTGTTTCATTAGTTGGTTGCAGACTGCTCCTGATAGCCAAGGTTTCGACTTTGCTTGTGTCCATTACTCAGGAGCTGACGATGGAGCTGGAAGAGAAGCAGGATATCTTCCGGTCCCTCCAAGATACAGCCGAGCTGCTGTCCCTGGAGAATCACCCAGCCAAGCAAACCGTAGAGGTGAGTGGGCAATGGCAGGGCAGAGGAGCAGAGAGGCTCCAGCGGGAGCCCCATGAATCAGGTGGCAGCAAATCTTCCAAAACGTAACTGGGAAACTTGCTGCCCTGCGCTGTGCCACTGCCCGACCCCGCGGCGCTCTTACGAGCGTTCAGAGCTGATGAAGTGTTTTATGGTGGAAGAGTAGTGTTAGTGCAGAGCTAAGAGCTGTTTTATTCTGTCTTTGGGAGAATGCAGTGAGAAGTTGAGGCCGTTCCTAAATAACACCGTCTCCAAGATAAAGGCAGCACAGATCAGCTTGTACAGAGCCAGGAGCCTTTTCCTGCAGTAGGATGGTGCAGGGAAAGGCTTTGGTCACTTGGAGTTATCGAAGGCTCCAGAGCTACTAGAGAAAACGCAGTGGTGAAGTGAAGGGCTGCTAGGATGCTTTTCTCCCTGGTGTTTGATTTAGTGGCAGGCGTCCGTTCAGGGGTGGGAGGAAGCAAATTTATGCCTGCAGCAGCCTCTGGCATGCGCCGATTCAGAGTCTGCTGTCTCTCGCTTTGTGTCCAAACACTCCTGGCTGCAGCCAGCTCCTGCCCATGTATGTACATCCCACCGGCTGTAGCTGTGTCCTGCCTGTGACCCCCTTCTCGGGTAAATGCTCGTTACTCATCGCTGCTGTTTGGTGCGTGTGTTTCCCAGGCCTACAGTGCTGCCGTGCAGACTCAGTGGCAGTGGATTAAGCAGCTCTGCTTGTGCGTGGAGCAGCACGTGAAGGAGAACACTGCCTATTTCCAGGTACTCGGGAGGGATGGCCCTAATTTCCCTGGTCTCCGCCAGGAGAACAAAACCTGCTGCGTGTGGGGACTGTAATGCAGCATCAGCTGGGTGCTGGTGCTCAAGCTTCATGTAGCGCTTTTTCCTTCTGGGAGAGGGAAGAAGAGGTTTGCGGTGCTCAACAGGACTGCTTTCTTTTGAGCTGTCTCTTTTCTTTTTGCCTCTTCTCTGGAGATATCTCATTTGGGCAAGAGGATCAGCTTTCATACAGCTCTGGCTGTCCTCCTGGGGTGCTTACTGCTCTCGCAGTGCTGAGGCCAGGCTAGGGGCCAGAAGCTGCTTGCGGAGATTTTTGGGTGGCTTCTTACAGCACGGTCTGCCGATCACTCAGTTGAGCGGTGCCGATTTCTGTGACGCTTTTTGGCCTTGCAGTTTTTCAGCGATGCCCGGGAGTCGGAGACCTACCTGCGGAGCCTGCAGGACTCCATCAAACGGAAGTATTCGTGCGACCACAACACGAGCCTGACCCGGCTGGAGGACCTGCTCCAGGACTCCATGGTGGGTTTTCTGAAATCCCCGTCACCCTGGGGGGCAGTACATTGAATACTTGCTCCAGTCCAGCGGTGTTGCTCAGGGCCCTCTTGCTTTCCATGGAAAACAGGGCATGTTCATCTTACTGTTGCGGTGATGCAGTTTCATGTAACGTGTTTTGTCTCCCCATCCCAGTCCAGCTTTTGCTTTTCAGTGTGTGTGTTTGCACGCAGCTGTGTGGTGCGGGGGTGCCGGCCGTGTGTGGCCTCTATTGCACCATCGTGTGTGTTGCCTGTGCTAGCTGGGTTTCGGGAGTTACAACAGATGATCAGTGTCTGCAGCAAAGCATTCGTGTTTAGTGACACTTGCCACAATCTTTCTGTTTTGTCTTGGTAAAGAGCAAGCAGCATATACTGTCTGGGCAAGATTATAGCTAGAGGCTTCTTTTAATAATATAGAAAAGTAAAACACCCGAGCTGGTTCTTCCCCATTAGTATCTGTTGAACCATTTCTGTCTGTAGCTGTTTGGAGGTGGTCGTGTGCTGTCGGTGGAGGTGCCACGTGGCGCCCATGTGACGCTTGTGTTACGTTTCTGCTCTCTAGCTGGTGCTTGCTAAGAGCGCGGCAGGCTGGAGAGAAACGCCTGTCCAGACCAAATCTGGTGTCAGTCTGTCACGCTGTGTCCATGGGGAGGAGGGCGAGACGGCCGGGGCAGGCTGCTGGCACGCGGTAGCCAGAACCGAGGCAGCTCCGGTCCCCAAGCGCGGCCACCCAGAGAGCAGACACACAACTGTAATCTCATTGTCCGAATTGGCCTGACAAAAAAAAAAAAAGAGGAGCAAAGCATCAGATAGTTCTTGAAACCGGAGTAGGAGAGGATTTGGTTTGTGGTTTAACCGCTGAGCCTCTGGTGAAAGCTCAAGGAGGTTAAATTTGAGGCTGTGAAGTCGCTTAGCCGCTTTGTGTTTGTTTCTAGTAGGCGCCACTGATTTCCAGCACCTCCACGGTGCAATTGGGATGCCGTGACTTGGTGTTCACGATGGGCGTCACAAACCTGGCACGTGACATCTGGGATGGGGAAGGCTCAGGCTGGGCAGTAGGAGAGTGGCCACAATCTCAGGATTGGGGCAGCTGCCCTGATCTAAGCTATATTACTCTTTCTAACCTAATGAGTTAAAGTTGTATTTCTTTCAATCATGCTCCGTGGGACAGGCACAGGTAGTTTATTTAATCATTTATTCTTTTCTTTATTTTATTATTATTATTATTATTATTTTACCATCAAATAATTTATCCTCCACTGTTCTTAGAACACTAACCAACCCTTTATGGTCTGAAAGTTCAAAGCATGATGGAGAACATTTTTCTGGGATCCTTTTAAAACTTTTGCAGCCCAAGTGGGCTGAGCTGTGACTAGTCCCATGAGCTGCCGGTGTTGTGATCCGCACACGTCCCCATCCCGTGGCTGGAGATTGTTCCAAGGAAGCTTTGCAGATTGATCCCCCTGGGTCCTCCCATCACCGGACCCAGCAGGCACTTGTGGGACTTCGTTATGCAGCATTTTACTCCAGCTGGTGAACTCCTAGCCAAATCCAGAGACCTGTGCGATCACGCCACCACTAGCCACTTCTCCTGAGATGTTTTATCCGCTTGACTCATCGTACCCCCATTCCAAACATGGGTTTAAACATGCCTTCATCCTTTGCTTTAGAAAGGGGAGCATGCTTCTGTGGCCTCTCCTCCAAGCAACTAAAATTCCCTGGCTTTTGGCTAGGGCTTGTCCTGCTCTTTGCCACTTAAACCTACTGTGACTTTAATTTTGGTGTATGCTGCGTTCTCTTTCTTTCCTTCTCAAAGACAGTATTTTCTTGTCCTAGCAGCAAAAGAGCCAGTGTTGTGCATGCAGCTTTGCAGGGCAGTGGGAGTAGTAGTGGAGGGGTCCCAGCCCTGATTCAAAATCTGTTTTCCCTTCTTTCCTTCCTTTCTTCCTTCCTGACCCCTTCTTCCCATCGGGATCCTCCTAATGTGTTCGTTCAGCCGTTGAGGTCCCAGCATAGCTCTTGAAGACTCACCTCGGGGCGGGGGGTGCTGAGATGTCTGAGACACCTCTTCTCCCCTCTTCCTCGAGCAACCCGTGCTTTGCCCTTCTTTCTGCCAGGACGAGAAGGAGCAGCTTATTCAGTCGAAGAGCTCCGTTGCCAGCCTGGTGGGACGGTCCAAAACCATCGTGCAGCTCAGACCCAGGAACCCGGACCACCTTGTGAAGAGCACGATCCCGATCAAGGCTGTTTGTGACTATCGGCAGATCGAGGTGAGGGAGTTGACAGGGTGTTGGCGTGACTTTGAAAGGAACGGGACGAATGAGGCAGGGCAGAGGTGCCCGGGACAATTTTGGACTAGTTCTGTGGTATCTGTCAATGAAAAGTAGGAATGGAGTGGGAAGAGAGGAGTAGGGAAATAGTGTGGCTGTCTTCCCTGGAACAGTTTCTACATCTCAGCTTTATTCTGAGCAGGAGTTAAAGCATCTTTCTCCAAGGAGGATGGGGTTCATCATCTTCAGCCATATAACTGCCTGGGTGGTAGCCAACTTTAACTTCCTTGTGCCTTCCTCGTCAGACTTGAGTGTGCTGCACTGCTCGGCAGTATACCTCATTTTCCTTGTTTTTTAAAACAAACAAACGGAAAAAAAAACCAAACAAAAAAAAGGTGATGTGGAAGCCAGCTTGCCCCCTGGGAGGGGAGCTGGCAGCACAGGCAGGCGCGTGCGGACCTGCTGCTGGTTTCTAATGGGGCCATGTTGTCGGTGCCCTGCAGATCACCATCTGCAGGAACGATGAGTGCGTGCTGGAAGACAACTCGCAGAGGACCAAGTGGAAGGTGATCAGCCCCACGGGCAACGAGGCCATGGTGCCCTCTGTGTGCTTCCTGATCCCCCCTCCGAACAAAGAGGCCATCGAGATGGCTAACAGGTAACTCGCTGGTCTCTGCTGCGTTGCTCGGAACTCCCAGAGCTGGAAAGGTTTCTCGTGTGATGGGGCCGTCACGCTTCCCAGGGGAGGGGTAATTGGCATCGCCAGAGCTCTTGTTGAGTCCCTTCTGGGTGCCTGGAAGGGCTCTGTTCCGGCTACATTGAGCTGGAGGTGCGTAGCTTCATGACGTAGGAGCAGGCAGACTAGGGTGGGAACGGGAGGAGTGGGTCTGTGCGGAGAGGAGTCTGTGAAGGAACGGGAGTTGGCGGCACAGGTCATTCAGCCTGGTTGTATTACTGTATTACATCCCTTGTGGTTGTATTACTGCAAACTCCATCAGAGCAACTGCTCTAGTAGCTTCCAAAAGATAAAATCCTGGGGCTGATGGATCTACTCTTTCTTGTTGCAGGGTAGAGCAGCTGTATCAGAAGGTGATGGCACTCTGGCACCAGCTCCACATGAACACGAAGAGCCTTATCTCCTGGAACTACTTGCGGAAGGACATCGCTCTGGTGCAAAGCTTCAACAGGGAGAAGGTACCGCGTGAACTTCTCTGCCTGCATCCTAGGCTGTGTCCCCGTGTTGTCAAGGCTGCCTCACGTGGGAGAGGACGAAAGGAAATGTGAAAGGGAAAACCAGAGACTGCAAAGACAGGAAGATAAGGCCTATGCACCCCGAGCAGTGGGATAACCTGAGCTTGGGGGTTCAGTGCAAAAATGGTTGCAGTTTTTCCTAATATAGAGAGCAACAGCAGTTTGCTGCTGAACTGTAATAACCATTAGAGACTGTGGACTTAACGTAGCATTTCATTAGGGAGTGAGCAAGGCTGGAGGGAGACACGAGGCTAATAGGGGAAGGAACTTGCCTTTTCGCC
This sequence comes from Apteryx rowi, assembly GCF_003343035.1. Lineage (NCBI taxonomy): Eukaryota > Metazoa > Chordata > Aves > Apterygiformes > Apterygidae > Apteryx > Apteryx rowi. The sequence continues at coordinate 3,326,541 of NW_020450960.1, forward strand.
TCTGGAGAGACAATATACACTTGGCAAATGAAGGTCATTAAACTGGGGGAGAGTGGCTTCAGGTGGTAGGTAGGAAGTCATTCTCAGCAGTTAGATGTGCTCCTTTTCCACTTGCAGCTCAGATCCTTAGCGCAAGGGGAGTGCCATCAAGCCGTGAAGAGCCTCCAGGCACACTACGAAGACTTCCTGCAGGACAGCCGTGACTCGGAGCTCTTCTCTGTGTCTGACCGGCTGCGCTTGGAAGAGGAAGTTGAGTCTTCCAAGGAACACATCCGGCAGCTGCTGGAGTCTTTGGAGAACGGTGAGCTTCAAAGGGTTGATGGATTAACCAGGAGCTGTGGGGACTAATAAGCAAAGGATCTATGAGATGGCTTCATTTTCTTTTTTTCGAAAGCTAGTTGATGCTGTGAGCAGCTGCTTTCCTTATCCCTCCATCCATTCAAATAGTCAGTCTTTGTCCAGCAATGTTCAAATAGAGAGGGCTCTGCTTTGCTGCTCCAGGTTAACTGCTGAGCCCTCTTACCCTAACATTTAGTCATTAGTCAAATGCGTTCTGGGCAAGGAACTTTTCTTGTGTTTAGTCTTTTAACAAGCCGTATGTGGCAGCCACAGTCCTGCTGTTCAGAGCTGTGTATGGCTCGCTGTGTGACACAGCAGGATTGTGAGCGGCGCTAAGACAAGGGACTCTGGCTTGGTCACGTGAGGTGCCCTGTGGCTGGGCTCGCTCTCGACTGCATTCAAAAAGGATGATTTGATTAACTTGTTTTCCGTGTGAGCAGAGACCTCCGGGTGCCTCGCTGTCAGTGTGGTGCCACGCTTGGCACCGAGGCTCCCAGCAGGTCCCGGCTGGGGCAGGCGCTCAGTGGGGCTGCGGGTCCATGTTTTGTTTGTCTGTGACTCAACAGAAGACAAGGACGAGACTGCTGCCAGGACGTATCTCTCTGAGCTCAAGAATATCCGTCTGCGCCTGGAGGAGTGTGAGCAGAGACTAGTGAGCCGAATCCAGTCCCCAAGCAGCACCCGGGCAGATGGTGACACTATCCAGGAAAACACCATTCGCATTGCAGAGCAGGAGGTCAGTCTTTCCAGCTGTGAGGAAGAGGAGTCCTCCTAGCAGGGGAGGAAGGTGGTGGTTGCTGGTCTTTTGCATGTGCCTAAAATGGCATTAACTTCTCTAGGGTAAATTCTGCGTAGTGTTCCTCCTTGCCCTGGGACAGCACATGCTACTCTGGGGTCAGAAGACAGTGACTGGCTCCTAGTTTTATAACTCCTTGTGCTTTCCAGCTCTGTGAGCTCTCTGATTTCTCCTGGCTTTCCCAGGGGAGAAGAGTTGGAAGCTGAACCAATCCCTCCAGCAGCAAAGCTGAAACTTCAGGAAAAAGCTGAACCAAAAGATTTCTGCTTCTTGTTATGAGCTGACCATAGTGGATAGGTCACCTTTTGGGCTTCCAGCTAGCTGGGCAAAATCCTTTCGCGTGAAGTAATTGCTTCCTTAAATCTAGACGAAAGCTTGCAAGAGCTGTTCTGAATTGCTGACTGTAGTTAGCATTCCCAGCCGTTGAAACTGAGGGCACCACAGTCTGGTGGTGGAAGAGAATGAAAGACATGGGCAGTGGGTGCATGATGGATGGCACAGAGTTTGAAGTGCCTCTGTCCAGACTCTCCTTTGATGTTCTTTCTCTTTCCCCCTATAGCGCATGCAGGAGGATCTCCAGCGACTGAAATCTGACCTGCGGCACATTTCTGAGAGATGTTACAGTTTCCTTGACAAAGCTCCGACAGGGTCCAGCATCCCATATTTACGTTCTGAACTTGACTTGGTGGTCAATAAGATGGATCAGATGAATGGGCTCTCTTCCATCTACTTGGATAAGTGAGTCAGAACATGGTTTTGGTCCTAAATAACTTTCTGTGTCTGTCTCGTTGCATGTGTGCAGCTATTCCTCCTTTACAGAGTGCTTTGTAGAAAACCAACAAAGTACTCCCACTATATAGATGGCAATATCGAGAGCAAGGGTAAGGGCAGTGGGATTTAGGTGCCAAAGTGTCTTTGCGCATTTGGGCATGTGGGTGACACACTGAAGGTAACAGGAGAGGTTTTTCTAGGATTTCCAGTCTGGTATTATGAGTGGTTTCTTCTATCCCTTCAGTCTTTGCTAGAGGCGTTTGCAGTTACATGTGCAAGGTATACTGTCTTCTTCCCCAAGCATCCTGATTCTGTTAAAAGGCCTTTCTTCTGGCCCTCAAACAGAACAGCTTGCACAGGATTGTAACTGGGATCCATCCCTCTGTTGCATATGGGGCAAACAGCTTCACAGTCAAGAGGATCTCTGCCGAACATTGGAAGTCATTGTGCCGCCTCTTTTTGATTTGCCAGGTTAAAGACGGTCGATGTTATTATTCGTAATACCCAAGGAGCAGAGTCTCTGGTCAAAGGATATGAAGTTAAGCTGAGCCAAGAGGAGGCAGTCCCAGCCGATCTGACAGCTATTCAGTCTCACAGAACGACGTTACAGGTTGGCACTGTTCGCCTTCCCAAGTATGCAGCGGAGAAACCGGATGGTGTTTTAGGCCGGTGAAATCGGTGTTCCCCTTCTCTGCTGAACTTGCATTGTGTTGCATTTCTCTTGACCCTAGATAGCTGCCAGGAGGTTTTGGTGGTCCTTGTGTAATCCTTTATCGCTTTGGGAATGACAGAAGAGCTGCCTTGGCCTTGTGCTTTCTTTTGTGGGGCACATAAATGTGAGCATCTTAGCAGCTGTGTGTTTTGCCGCTCTAGGACAGGGAATGGACCAAATTGATTTGGTCTAAGCTGGGAACATGCACCCCTCCATTTTGCATCTCCTAAGTTTATAATAAGCCAATTCTTTGCAGGTTAGGGAGAGAGGGAATATAAACCCCTTCTCAGGCTTTTAAACTATGGGAGGGAGGGAATCTCTGGCTTTAATTGCAGCCTTAAGGTGAAGCTGCGCATCCTGCTTCCATAGCATTAAACTGTAGGTGTCTCTTCTGTTTGTTGAAGCAATGGCTCGGCGAAGTGAAGGACAAGAGCTGTGTGTTCTCCACGTTGGAGGAGGAAATAGCAAAGGCTAAGGTGGTGGGAGAGCAGCTGTACCGTCTGAGACAAGAGCGCAGCATCGACCTCGAGCGCTATCAGGAGAAGGGAAGCCAGCTGTGGGATCGCTGGCAGAGGGTCTGCACGCAGATCGAGACCCGGTGAGATACTTCCTTCCTCCTTTCGTGGATTTGCTTTCATGCTTCAGTTAAGAGCTTGGATCAGGCTTGTTAGCAGTGGTATTTTTCCAGATGTGATGCCCACTGGTGGCCAGCACGTTCCAATAGCTTATGGTGGCATTTGACTCTCCTCTTATTTATCGTGGTTTTTCTTTCAGCCATACAGAGCTGGAAAGCATCCAGGAGGTGCTCAGTGATTACCGCCAGTGCCACGGCACCCTAATCCAGTGGATCGAGGCGATCACTATCCAGCAGGAACTGATGAAACCAGGGCAAGCGGAAGACAGCAGGGTGCTGTCAGAGCAGCTGAGCCAGCAAACCGTAAGACAGGGTCTTGTGACGTCTAGGCAGTCGCTGCAGTGAACATGTCACTTTTTTTATTTCACTAAAATCTTTGTGAGCTTGAACACATCAATGCTTTAAGGCCTGCAGTGCCTTGTGGAAGAGCAGGATTGTACACAGCTGCTCATCTGCTGTTAAGCAGCTCACGTGCCTCCCAGGAGAGCAGTAACCAAAATCTGCAGCCATCGACAGCTGCTCTGGCTCCTGGCGAGCCCATTGGGCTGGGGAGGGTGGTCTGCATTTGAAGCCATAGCTTGGGGAATGGGAGATCTCGACTTGCGTTTGACTCTGCTGCAGGCTCCTGGTGCAGCTGTGGCCCTGGGTAAATGACTTAGTCGCTTGCTCCCAGTGAGGTCCCAAAGGCAGTGGGAAAGAGGCTGCGGGTCTGAGCTGAGGAGTGTCTGGGAAGTGGAGAAATGTTCGAGGTGGAGATGGGGCCTTGCATAAAAATTGCAGAGTATAAAGACTTTATCAAAAAGGCAAGGGGTGGGGATTGAAATTCAGCCCACTTGACCTGTGGCAGCCATCCTGGTAACTGTTTTTGTTTTGAATTTTGTTGAAGGCTTTGGCTGCAGAAATCGAGAAAAATCAAGCCAAACTGGACCAGTGTCAGAAATTCTCTCAGCAATATTCAGCTGCTGTCAAGGTACGGTCCACTTCCTCAACCTGGGGTAAGACTGGCCAGGCATAAATAGCCCCAGAACAGTTCCCATCATGGATTTGCTTAGCTTCCCTGGTGTGAGCAGCAGAGATCCGGCTCTGCATGCAAAGAACCAGCCTGAATTAGAGATCCGAGAGTGCCAGCATTAAAGAAATAACAACGAAATCTTTCTCCCCACCCTTGGTTTCGTTTCCAGGATTATGAGTTGCAGCTCATGACATACAGGGCGTTTGTCGAATCGCAGCAGAAGTCTCCCATGAAACGCCGGCGCATGCTTTCTTCCTCGGATGCTATCACGCAGGAGGTAGGAGGCCGTCGCTCCCCGGTCTTGCCAGGGAGGAGTTGTGGGGGGGGTTCTTCTCTCTGAGCAAACCGATGGGCAGCTTCTCTGTGAAATGAGCTCCTTTCTGCTAAACGCTTTTATATAAGTAAAGTTTCCACCCTCGCTGTTTTTTCCAATAGCCAGAGAGGATGGCTTAGTGCTCTAAGCACCAGGTATGAAATACCTGGACTCCTGGGAACCCCTGGTTCAATCCCAGCGGGGTCGGCTCAGCCCGTCAGCCTCCCCAGGTAAATGCACAGAGCGCCATGCAGCATTCCTGTGTGTGCATCTTTGAGATGAGACCTTTAGAAACTGAGGTCCTGTCTGCTCCGTGTGGATATCAAAGATCCCAGTGGCCCTTTTCTGTAAGAGTTGACCACCCGCCCCAGTGTCCGTGACGGGAATTCCCCTCCGCTCCAGTGTCGTGCAGCATGCCGTGTGTGGCCACCATCCTCCCCCTCGGAGTTGCTGCGTTTCATTGATGCTGTACTGGGTCTGTGAGGTGCCTGGGGATCTTTCCAAGTGAGAGATGATGTAGCTGTGTCCTGTACTGTAAAGTACATAGCTCCAGGTCAGCTGGTTATGGCTGATGCCCTCTGTTTCCCCCTCTTTCCCCTCGCAGTTCATGGATTTGCGAACTCGCTATACAGCTCTGGTAACATTAACGACACAGCATGTGAAGTACATCAGCGACGCGCTCCGGCGGTTGGAGGAAGAGGAGGTATGAGTGTTATGTAGAACTGAACTCTATTCGAAATGTCCAGGCTCGTTTCCCAGATCTCCCAAAGACACTCCACCTTTAACACCTGCCCTCCCGCTTTTCGGCTCCGCATTTAGAGCATATTTCAGGTCCTGCTTGAAGCAGGACCAAGAGCCTTTGGAAATCCTGGACCCATTTGACGTGATTATCTTTCTCCCTCCTCTGTTTACAGAAAGTAGTGGAGGAAGAGAAGCAGGAGCATGTGGACAAGGTGAAGGAGCTGCTGGGCTGGGTCTCCGGTTTGAGGCAGAGCGTGCAAGGCAGGACTGCTGCTGCCAAGAGCAGGGAGCTGGGAGACATTGAGAAATCAATCTCGGAGCAGCAGGTAAATCAAGGGCCTGCTCTGTCCAGCTCTGATTCATGCATGTTACGTGTACTCTGGCCTCTTTGTATCGTCCCACAAAACTGTATTATTCTACTGTTTCCAGATGAGTTTTCCTAGAACTCTAATGGTCAAAAACCCTGATGCTTTTTATGAAGTGCTATGTGGGGGCAATCRTGAGGGAGTTTCTTTAACTTCTGTTCCTTTTCTGCAGCTGAATTTAGCTTTTTTCTTGTTCTTAACAGGCTCTGAATGAAGAGCTGGCTGCAAAGAAGGAGCAGGTCTCTGAGGCCATCAAAACTTCCCAAATCTTCCTGGCAAAACACAGCCACAAGTGAGTATGGCACAGGAAAACTACCTTGAATTAGGTGCTGGGGGACTGGCGTCCTGGGAATCCAGTGCCTGATTCCTATTGAAAATAATGAGTAGTTGCACATGAAGGTGGCGGGTTTTCTCATCTGCAATAGTAGATAAGAAATAGAAATCCTGTTTATCTTGTTGGGCCGAATTTAACCCACTCCAGTTATCAATGAGGATCCAACCCCTCATGTTTATGGATTTGATCGTTATGATGCAGATCAGCCTTCGCTGATCACAATTAACTTTACTGTTTGTAGCTGAGCTGGGTGCAGAACAGAGCCATGGGAAGAGTGGACTCATCATGTTCTTTTTCCTTCATGAGAAGAACATGTTAAATCTGTGGAGCTGGGAGATGTTTTGTGTAGTTTCCCTAAGAGATTTCCCATTCACCTCACAGGCTTTCACACCAGGAGAAGGAACAGATTTCCGCTCAGATCGGAGCTCTGAAGGAGACCTACCAGGCGCTCTGCAGCGATTCCACCGAGCAGCTCCAGCAGCTCCAGAGCCAGCTGGCTCAGGAGACGGAGCACAAGGTACTGTTCCCCGCACGCTCTGGGAACAACTCAGCCACAGGTTACTCCTCAGGGTGTGAAAGAGACTTGCTTTGGTTGTATCTCATGGCCACCAACCACTCATGGCCAGTTGCCTTTCCTAATTGCACGTGATCGCCCTCCCTGCTCTCCTGTCCCGTGTATCATGCCACGGGGTCCAGGCTGGGGTGGTCACTGGAGGCCAAGCAGAAGCCGTTTACCTGCTGCTTCCAGGTCACCGAGAAAGAGTCTTCTTTGCAATGGTGTTAATCAGAGCTGGGCCCTGTGCGAAAGAGTTGACTTGTTCATATCGGGGGTAAAGATGTAAACGGACTTCTGTCCTGAAAATTCCACCCTTGGCAAATCGGTCTCCTCCCAGTAATGCCTTTTCATTAGTTTGAACTGAAAGAACTCAATTGCACTGGCCTGCATGTTGTAGAAGACACATGAAGGTGGGTTTCTGCAGAAGGCTGTTTGCCTGTGCAATCTCTTTAACCCATGCACATGTAAAAGGCAGTGGTCTGGTGAGAGATTTAAGATGCAGCTGAATGAAGTTGCTCTCCAAGTGGAAGGCAACTGCATTATCTCAACAAGCCCTCAGCTAACCTGGGGGACCTTCACTGACTAGTAGCTGGACCCCTGGCTATTCCCCATTCGCATCCAACAGCGCTCCTGTCAGTCTCCATTTCTTGTTCCACTCATGTGTTGGGTAGGAAGGACCCAAAGTGCATCCTTATTGCCTCTGTTATTGGTGCTAGCTGTCTTCAGTCATTCACAGATATACGTGTATGTGTTATATAAGTGTATATACATGTGTCAATGGATATATTTGTGTGTTTGCTTGCTGGCTCCCTGTACTCTGAAGCAATGGCCTACGCAGTTGTGAACACGTGACACAGATTTTGGCTGTTGTGTCAGTGAGTGAAGCCCTGTTCTAGCAAATCAAGGAGAGAGGATGACATTTATTTGAAATCTGCATGTCTAGCTTTCACTTAAAAATATAGCGTCTCTCAGAACTGGATTTAATAACACGTTTCAGATGTCTCCATTCTGTAAACTCTATCACAAGTCCCTTTAGCGCTCTCGCTGGCAGCAGAAAGTTTGTGATGACATGGCCCCAAAGAGCAAAGCGACCTGAGCGTCAGCAGTCTCCTCAGCTAAAGCCTCGCAGCTCTGATGCTCCTTCCCCTGCTGCCAGAAGAGAAGCTAAAGAAGCCTGCCAGGGGAAGGGATGCTTTTTCCTTTCCCTCTTCCTCCCTCCTGGGCAGGAAAATAACTTTCATACAAGAGTCTTCTCCAGGGCTTGGGTTGCATTTGTGCAGCGTAAGGGCGTTTTGGGGCCCAGGTTAGAACAGGGGCCAATTTTCACTCTCGCTCTCCATGAAGCCCAGGAAAAGCAGAATGAGAGCAAGCCCTGGGGCTGCTTTGTAGATCCTCGGCCGGTGTAGGAGACTATCCTTGTGGCCACTGTGTGGTCCGGTTGCTTCATTGTAGAGGGAGCATGAAGAACTCTTAACATTTGCTTGCTGGAAACATCCAACTATCAGAAAGAGGTTACAAAATTAAAACGAAAAAGTGCAAAGCAGAACCGCAGAACGCGCTAAATTGAGCATGATGTGTCCCTGTACAGTTTGTGTTTCATGTCAACTGTTTTTAAGATTAACTGACATCCTTGCTTACAAGTTTAACTAACCCTCCGGGATTTAAACAAACAAAACACACAAAAGTGAAAAGAGGACGACCTGTGTGTGGGGTTCTTTTTGCAAACAAAACAGTCGCATGCTGGACGCTAACACCAAGCTTTACACTGTGTGTGATACGGCTGAACTGCTCCATAAGGCTCTGTCTTTAACTGCTCAAGGCACACCCTGCAACTCTGGTAAGTAAAAGCCTTTTACCCCCCCCTTCTATCTCCTTTTTTTATCTTTCTTTTCGCCTCCTCTTCTCTGTCTTTCTACAGCTTGTTCGTATCAGAACACGCATGTCTGAGYCTGGCAGTGATGCTGGAGAGCTTAGTTTTTTCCAGCAGGCTCACCCTGTCTCCACAGTATTTATGCATTTAGGGGAATTGCAGAGCTGTGTGGTGGAGGCTGCATTCTCGTGTGCCGTAGCCGAGCTGCACAGCCCCTACAAAGCACCCCGACTGTCCTATTAGACTCACCGTTAAAGGAATCTGAGTATCTCGAGGATGCAAAAGGAATTAATTCTACAGTCCAGATTCCTTCCTCCCTTCTCCCTATCCCCATGGAAATCCTGTAGTGGTTGGGCCCACTTTATGCCTAAACAGTGGGGATAGGAGAAGTCCAAATGTCAGAAGTGCTGTTACTCTTTTGTCGTTATTTTAATTATTACCTTCCTGTGTGGATACCAGCAAGAGAAAAGCCCCTACAGAAATACCAAGTATGGTCTGTTCCCAGTCTGTCACTGTCTCTGTTCTGGGACCTACAACTTCTTATGTTCCTTCGCTTGCCTTATCTAAAGAGCATGGCTACTTCCAGGTCCTAGAGCAGGGCAAAGCGGTTGCCAGTGAACGTGCTCTGGGAGCTGCCTTGCATGTCAGAGGCAGCTTTCGTGCCCTAACGCATGGCTGATCTGTCATTGCTGGGAGCTGATCCATGGCATGGGAGTCTGTTTTGTTCCTGGGTTTCTGGCACTCGAGATCTGCTTCGGCAAGTGCAGTTGTTGAGCATGGCAGGAGTCAGGGTGGAAATTGCACTGGGAGAAGGTCCTAGAAGTGGAATTCTTTTCTTTCTTTCTCTGTTAGTACAAAGTGGGATTTGTGTTGTCTTTATTTTTTTTAAACTGAGTTGTTGAATGGCTTTGGTTTGTTGTCGGTCTCCTTTTCTCTGTTTCTCCATGGTACATTAGGAGCACTTCTGGGTTTTGCTGCTTGCCGCTTTGCTGCATTACTATTGGTGGATGTTGGAAGTGTCTCGGTGCTGCCCTGGGTGATGGACTAGATGAGCATTAAAACAGGCTGACAATGTGCAAGCTAGCAAACGCACCAATTTGCGGGCTGTGATGCCTTTGGAGTTGCATTTCAAATACTTTGGGACTCACTTTCTAGCTTGTTTGGGGTTTTGTTCTTTTGACTTATTTTGGAAACTGAGACCTCCCAGGACCTCATGCAGTCTGATTGCTGGGAATGCTCAATTCTGATTTGATTTTTTTCCTTCTCTTTCTGTTTTAGGGCAGCGAAGCAGTGGCAGGAGTGATCGATCTTGGCACAGTGGAAATATTCCCTGTCTTTGGTGCCATGCAGAAAGGTCTTATAGACCAGGACACTGGCCTTGTCCTCTTAGAGGCCCAGGTTATCACATCTGACTTAGTTGTTCCAGAGACCAATGAGAAACTCTCCTTGGAGAAAAGTCTGGCAAGAAACATCATCGATCTCAGGACATTCCAGGTGCTGCAGGAATTGAAGGATGCCCTTCATCAGGTGGATGAAGTCAGATGTGAAGGGAAGCAGCTCCTACCTGTTGTAGCTGCAGTAGAAGAGGGGAGGATTAGTGAGACCATTGGGCTAAAGATTCTGGAAGTTGACCTTGTCACCGGGGGCTTTAAAATGCATCAGGGCAGAATCAGCATGGAGACAGCCATACAAGAAAAGCTCCTTACTCCCCAGCTGTATTCCAGATTGTTGTCTCACCTGGAGTGCGGCAAGAATTTGATTGACCCCAACACTGCTGAGAAAATCAGTCTACCTGAACTCATGCATCGATGTATCATCCAGCAAGAGACTGGACTGAGGCTGCTCCCAGTCAAGCAGCTGGCGGGTGGGATGGTGAGCTTGAAATCAGGCAGAAAAGTCAGCATCTTCCGTGCTGTCCAGGAAGGGCTGATAGACAGGCAGGTAACAGTGAGGTTGCTGGAAGCCCAGCTCTTTGCTGGTGGCATTGTTGATCCCAGGACAGGGCACAGACTGACTGTGGATGAGGCTGTGAGACATAATTTAATTGACCAGGATATGGCATGCGCACTTCTTATCCGGCAGCTTCAGACAGGTGGCATCATTGATACAGTCACAGGAGAGAGACTGACGATTGATGAAGCTGTAAGGAAAGGGCTGGTAGGACCAAGGATTGCATTGGTGATCCTGGAATCCCTTTGGTCCTTCATGGGGCTCCTGTGGCCAGAGACAGGGGAGATCATCCCTGTTGCAGATGCTTTAGAGCAAGGAATCCTGTCTACAGAGTTGGTTTACAAGATTCTCAACAAGAGGCAATTCATTAAGGCTGTCTTCATACCTGAAACCACTGAAGTGTTGTCCTGGAAGAAAGCAGTTGAACATGGCATCTTGGAGAGAGAGGTGGCCAAGAAGCTGAAGTCGACAGCCATACCTGATGTCATGCCCAGTGTGCAGCTAGCTGGCTCTCCAAGCAGAAGCAAACAGAGCCAGAGTTCTAGAAGGAGTCCCACAGGTCAGGAAAAGCAAAGTGACCCTCCGCTGAGGAGTGACGACGAAAGACTGATGTTCCACTTGATGACCCACAGCTATATCAACATCCATGATGGCCAGAAGCTGCTCTTAGTAGATGGAGAGTTGAATAATCTCACTAAAGCCCTCATCCAAGCCCAAGAAAATGGATCCCATGCCCACATGTTGGAAGGGAGCGAAGGCTTTGAGGAGACAGAGGAGAGTGCAGCTCTTGAAAGAGAGTCTTATAATGGTTTGGCTTTGCAGCAGCTTGAGTTTCAATTTGCTCTTTCAAAAGGACAAAGTGAAAAGGACCTGCCACCCAGAACTGCTTTGGAGAATGGGGAGGTAGTGGTGGAACCTGGAAGTCTCCTGTTGGAGGATGCAAAAAGTATCCTGCTTGTGGAGGAGCAAGAGCAGCTTTATACTCAGCAGGCTACCATGAAGGGTGAAAATGATGCTGTATTTGGAAGAGAGCAAATAGTTTCTACAAGCAAGGACAAAAATCAGGTAGAATTATTGATGCCAGAACATCCTAGTAGCGAATTCAGAGAAACAAAGGAAATGATGACTGAGACAGAAGAAGAGTCCAAGCCTACTACAGCAGATGGAATGAAAAGTATCAGAGATCAAAAGAGGGCATTTGAAACTGGGGCAGTTGTTGTGAAGAGCGAAAGCTGCATGTCAATGGATATTTCAGAAAGTAGAGAGAGACTGGAAATCATGGCAGAGAGCTTTCAGGAAGTGGAGGAACCGGAATTAGAGGCAGGAGATGTTAGAGAGATTTATTTGCTACATGACGAACCAATTGAGAATGGCACATTAAGAAGAGAGGAGATTGTCCTCCCTAAAACTGGAGAGGTAGAGCAAACAGAGAGGCATACTGAAAAAATTGAAAGTGTTTTGGAAGTGGAAGAAAGAGAGAGGAAAGAAGTATCAGGTGATGAGAATGTTTATGAAATGTCCCTGCCAGCCCCTACAGAGCAGGAAGAGGATGACACCTTAGAAATGCTGTTAACGCAGCTCCAAGGTGGTGGCATAATCCATGAACAGACTGGCAAGATTCTTCTTCTAAATGAAGCAATAGCCTGTGGAGTGGTGCCCAGCCACACAGCTGTGAAACTGATGGAGAAAATGCAGATGTTCAGTGGCTTCTTCGACTCACATACATGTGAGTCGCTAACCACCGAGGAAGTCATTGAAGAAGGTCTGATGGATGAGACACTTCTCCAGAAGGTACTTGCATCTGACAAAGCAATAAGTGGTGTTCTTGACCCAGGTAATAACTTCGTCTATTCTGTCAAGGATGCTGCTGCAGTTGGCCTTCTGGACAAGGAAACGGCAATGAGGATCTTGGAAGGGCAAGTGGTTACTGGGGGAATTGTTGACTTGAAACGTGGCAAAAAAGTATCCGTCACTTTGGCTTCAAACCTTGGCCTCATAGAGCCATCTAGTCAGAAAGAGCTGGTCAAACTGGAGAAGGCTTCTAAAGGGAAAGGCACTGATGAGGCGACTAGACAGAAGCTCATTAGCTTGCAGGCTGAAACCAGTGGAATTATGGATCCCAAAACCAAGCAGCCTTTGACTGTTGCACAGTCTGTTGAAAAAGGGCTCCTCGAAAAGGAAAAAGCGTTTCAGCTCTTGACCAAGCAGATTGCTGATGGAGGAATCATTCATCACATGTCTGGAATGAGGCTTTCAGTAAATGACGCAATGAAACATGGTTTGATTGATCAAGATTTGTGTGACGAACTCACAAAGGCAGAAAGCGTGTGTCTACATGAGTATGTTCATTCAGAAACACAAGAAAAGTTGCCCTTGCCCCAGGCAGTATCGTTAGGGCTCATTAGTCCAGACTTCCAAAGGAAAGTGCAAGAAATCCAAGCTGGGAGTGGAAGCGTTTTTGATCCTGCTTCTGGCCAGAGACTGACACTCTCTGAGGCAGTCAAGGAGGGATTGTTACCTGAACAGCTTATGGAGAAAGTCATGTCATCTTCAGAAATAAAACAGGGAATTGTAGATCCTGAGAACTGCATGATAGTTCCCTACTCAGAATTCATAAAGAAATGTAAAATTGACATTGAATCTGGTCAGAGATATTTGGAGGTTCATCCCTTCAGAGCAATCAAGGACGAGGTGTCGGGGAACAAGCTCACATGTGCTGAGGCAGTAAAACTGGGAAAAGCGGACCTTGTGCCCACCCTGCGATTACTGCAGGCTCAGGCAGACAGCGGTGGGTTTGTGGAAGGTACCATCAGTAAGAGACTCTCCCTGAAGTCTGCTTTGGAGCAAGGGCTGCTGGATGAGGAAATGGCCAAACTCATTGCGTCCAACCAGATGATGACCGGAGGAATTGTTGATGCTGAGAGTGGGAAAAGATTGACTTTAAAGGAAGCTGTTGAAAAGGGACTGGTTAGCCAAAAATTAGCTGCCAGCATTCAAGATACTCAAATATCCAAAGACAAATATGGTTCTGAAGCCCACAAAGAAGATAAATCCTGCATTTTGCCTGAAAAATTGGAAAAAACATCTCCAAAAGAGGAAGATTTGGTCCTCTATAGTAGTGCCACTAAGAAGTCTGAAGTTGCTGAGCACAGAGCTGGATCTGAAGCAATGAGCTATGACATGGCTGGAGATACAGACACTGCTTCTGACAGATCACCAGTGACACCAAATATAACAAAAGGAGGGAAACCAAAACTGCTTCCACAGAAAATTTCAGAGGACGGTATAGTTCATCAGCTCCAAGGAGAGGTCGAGTTGAGTCCAGAATACTCCTTAGGGTTAGGTACAACATCTCTCTCTTCAGAGACAGTCATGGTAAAGGCTGTGGAAAAAGGGATAGGAAAAAGCAGCTCCTATGTGAAAGAAGCTGGGGGGAAGGAATTGAAGCGAGCAGAAGTAGCTCAGGAGACAAAGAAAAAGGAGGAATTGGAGTCAGAGAAACAGCAGTCATTTTTTGACAAGAAGATGCTTCAAAGTGTTGAGGACAGCAAGGAAACAAAGAGAGGATTTGTAAGTGCAGCGGGAGTTGTGGCAGAACGAGAAGGTGTAGCCGTGGCTTCTGAACAAGGTGAGGGAATAATGGGCAGCTTGGATCAGGCAGGGGAGGTAACTGAGGCAGTACCGAAGGAATCGGTATCTCTGGGTGGAGGAAAGGAAGAGAGAGTTCCTACAAAGTCTGAAGACTGCTCCAAGATTGCTGTCCATAAGAAACCTGCAGAAGACAAGCTTGCAGATGAGAGAAGTGTCAAAGGCACTGAAGGAGATACCCTGAGACTGGATGCAAAAGGTCCAGTTGTTCTGGAAAAATCAAGTGAAATTGATCTAAAACCTACCAAAAAGCAGAAAACCAAGAAAAAGAAGGCAAAGCAGACTAGTATCCCAGGAGAAAACACTCAACTGGAGAAATCTTCCATGGAAAAACAGCCCCTTCCTATTCCAGTTTCCAAAGAAACTCCAAAGAAGCTGGAGGAGGAGCTCATCTCAAGCACCCCAGAACAAAAACGTGAAACCACTACCAAGAAAATTACAGATGGATTGCCAAAAGATGCAGCCAAGCAAAAGAAAATGGAAACCAGCAGAGAGAACGTTTCTGAAAAGGAAGAGAAGCCAATTTCTGAGAAAATTAAAGAAAGACTTATAGGGGATCACGCTGTTCCCCCAGAAAGAGAGGAATCCCGAGAAGTAATTGTAGATGACATCAGAGATGGTCAGGATTCCTCTGTAGCATTTAAACTGGAGGTGGGGACATCCCAGGAAAATACCGAAGTGGAAACCACCAGTCATGCATCCACTACAACCCCCGCAGCAGGCAAAAAGCTGGAAGAATTAATTATCAGAGAGGAACCCAGAGAAGTTCAGGAAACCTCTGTAATCCTTGAACTTGCTGAAAAGGCACCACAAGAGCGAGTGGCAGAGTTCAGCCCAGGTCAAGCGGGTTCCTCTCTCCCCTGTAAATCCCAAGAACAGATGCATCAGGAAAGATCCCGGCAGTCCAGCTTGCTCTTACCTGTGATAGCCGAGGGGGAGCTGCTGGAAACCTCAAGGGAATCCACGAGACCAGCCAAGGTAAGCTGTTGCTTTTTGCTATTTCAACATTCTTTATTAGCTGTTTGTGTGTGTTTGATGTTAAATCTGTCTGAGGTCCTCAGTTAGTACAGAGGATAGCTGGAACACGAGGAGTGAGCGTTTGGGGCTTGGTGTTACAGTATCAGCTGAAAAGGATTTGGCAAACAACCCAGTGATGTATGACTGAAAACATTCAAGCTTTAGTTGTGGCTTCTTGTTACTAGAGCATTACTTACAAATGACTAATAAGTAGGACTGTTTTTTGTGCTTTTACTGCAACACCATGGATCTGTTGCCATTTGTAAGCTTATGCCAGAAAAAAGAGCCATGTGTTTTATTTTTCCTGTAGTAAATCTTGTAGATAGCAAGTGGAAAGTCCCTGAAACCAAATGTTAAGAGTTTTCTTAAAAAATACATATAACCTTCTGTTTTCCCTTCTGTCTAAATCTGAGATTTTGTTCTGCCATTTGATTCTGTAGATCATGTTCAGCAAGAAGATGTGTCTGGAGCATGATGAGAAGTTGATCTCTTACCTCTCCATGCTGCGTGATATCGAGATGAAAATTAAGCAGGTCCAGCCAGCAGAGCAGAACTTGGCAGCACTGCAAGACCTGCTGTGCCAGGCCGAGGTGAGAGGCTGGGCCGAGCTTGGCCCAGGGTTAGGCAGGACGGTGCTCTTCCCTCCTCACCCCCGGACCTCCTAGGCTTCGTGCGTGGCTGTTGCACCTCCTCCCCGCTTGTGGGAAGCAAGCTGGGGAGATTAGTCTCAGGTTTAACAGATATTTATATGCAAAGCCAGTCTTTTTCCTCTCTGGCCCTCCCTCTGGCTCACCTTCTAGTCCATGCTCAGAAAATAACCTAAGTGTGACTGAAATGAATTTTACAGCCTGGAGAAAGACAACTGAGGGCTGGCAGCTGAGCACGTTTGGATGAACTGGTTGATTGCAGTGAATCTTTCTAGCAGATACGTTGTTTGGAGCTGGTTCTCCAAAACTTTGCTGTACTGTCAGTTTTGGCAGTGGGAAGAAGAAATCGCTGTCTCTTAGACTTAATGATGCTGTCTTGCCTCAGGCCCTGGACGCTGAGCTGAAGGAGCTGAGCTTTCCAGTGAATCAGGAGTTGGACGCTGTGAAGTGGATTGTGGCCAACCCGCCTGAAGAAGTCCCTGAACAATTACTGAAGGCTTTGGAGAAGGATGCCAAGAACCTTCAGAAGTCTCTGAGCTCCGCGAGTGATGTCCTGGAGTCCCGGCTGCTAAATCTTCGTGGAGCAGCAGAAAACGAAAAGGTAGAGTTCGCAGCTGTCCTTCCCGTCAGTTTGGCCCACTGCCCCATGAGGGTCCCTGTGCTTGTTTCCCGGAGTGATCTGCTCCTTATTTAAATGGTACACGCTTCTGCTTCATTTAAGGCTAAAATTGTGGCACATCATGAGAATCTCCAGGGCAAGCTGCAAGAGCTGCTGAGCTGGGTCGCTGGTACCGCCCAGGCGCTGGACAGCAGCGATTACCACCGTGCGACTGATGCAAACAGCTTGAATCGCTGCCTCCAACACTACAAGGTAGCCATGGCAACGCCCCTAATCCTGGCTGATAAAGTTGCCGTCCTCTGCAGGGAGGAGAAGCTTTTAATCCTGCTTCCCTCCTAGAGTCTTGGTAGTTTTGTCTTTATCCCTTGTTGCAGGAGGAGTTACAGTATTGTATTTGCTCCACAATAATTTGTTTCCACGATACATAAAACATCTGCTTTGGCCCTTTGGGGAACGTGTTCAAATGCAGATGTGTAGTGGAGCCTGAGTGACCTGGACGGATACACGTTGAGGGAGAGAGCTGCTTCCTACGTGGATGCTCCGAGAGCCTTCTCCCCTCACACCTCCCAGTCTCCATTACCTTTAAAAGGAGCCCTGGCTCCTTCCCTGCCCTTTGGCCCATCCATGTTTCTTCATCTCTTGGCGATAGCTCACAAGATTCGATCAGTCCAAGTGCTCCTCTTTGTCAGCAGCACCTTGGCTTTGAAATCAGGGGCTTGAAGGCTTTGGGAGTCAGTGGTACCATGTGTAGTCATCATGGAATATCCCAGGCTGCTGGTAGCCACTGACAGCTCCATGTCTGGATCCATCTTCAGGGCATCACTAGGCCCACCTAGACAGGGCAGCTTTATGCACAAGGTCCTGAGCAACCTCTCGGTACAATGCTGGAGGCCTGGTTTAGAGGACCATTAGAAAAATGGTGTTGTGAGACCCTGGTACATTGACACTGAGCATGCTTCAGGTAGGATTTGTTTGGGTTTCTGGAATATGTTGTTCTGGTGGCAAAGTACTTTTTTTGAGGAATACTGCTGCCTGTGCAGCAGTAAATCCAGTTTGTTTGTGTATCTCATCTGAAGCCGGCAGTGTAGGAAAGTGCTGGCCATGGAGAGTAATTTTGCCTGACAGGCCGTTTCTCTTCCATTCAGGAGCTGAAAGAGCCCCTTGCTGACACCAAATCTCAGCTCGATGCCACTGCCTTCGACATTCAGTTCCTTATCTCGGAGCACGCCCAGGACTTGACCCCTCAGCAGAGCAGGCAGCTGCTGAGGCTGCTCAATGAACTGCAGAAGGCTTACCGGGACCTGTCCGAGCGCGTGACGGCTCAGGTGGAGGTCCTGCAGGTCTGTCTCCAGCAAGCGGAGCGGACGGATCAGGTGAAGGTTGTGGGACATCTGCTTCCTGGCTGCAGTTTGTTCACTGAGGCACTTTCCAGCCACAGGAACATGCGCTGAGACACCTCGTTTTGGGGATTACACATGCATGCCACTCACAGTTTATGACTTCCCATTGCACATCATGAGCTTCCTCTGAAGTCTTTCTTCCTCCTCCCATGTAACTCACAGGCAGCAAGCTGCTTTCCTCCCAAAAGGTCAAGCCCTCTCAGGGGTTTGGGTAGCACAGTTGGACAGTCCCTTCTCCAAACACCAAGTTGCTTTGGGGTGGTGGAAGAAACCCTAGTCTGTAATAGCCCCACCAGAAAGTCCCTGTGCGCAGCTGGCACCACAGGCAGCTGGCGGCTTTAACGTCTTATTTTCACTGCGCAAGTCAGGTTTTGCTGACCCAAAAGAAACAGCTGTCGATGATGTATCAAGGCAGCCAGCAACTGCCCCCAAATGCTGTATTCCTGCAGCACATATCACTGCATGGATCTTTTTATTCACGACAGTATTAATGTGTGTTTTTTTTAACAGTTGCTCTCTGTAACTCTTGCCTGTCCATCTGGAGTGTGTGTGTATTAACCAGTTTGCTTTGCTTTTTCAGATTCAGTGTGCGCCCATCCTAACCCAGGAAGAACTCGCTTTGCAGCTGAAGAGCTCTTAAGAAGGCTCTTTCAAATTGCTTCTGTCATTTATCTTATGATTGAGAGAAACAAGCACAATGTTTTGCACAAGTTTGTACATCACCTTGCTGGAATGCCCAGGGAAACTCAAAAATGTTTATTTCCCCTGGGGAAGGGAACAAAAACGTTGCAGGGACTCTCAGGTCACATCATGCTCAATTGCTCAAACGGGCGCTTCTGTATTGTGCACTGGCAGCAAAACGTAGGAGCTGGATCAGCTACAGAAACACTTTCTCTCTCCTAGGCTCCCTCTCCAACACCAGTGTCAAAACCAAACCTGCCTTAGGTTGCTCAGGGCTCCACAGTGGTGCTGCCTGATGCCAGCTCTCATTAGATGAGTCTCTGGGGCAGTTTTAATGTTCTTAAGGTTGAACAGAAAAGCCAGAGAAACTTTTGGTTAAATGCTCCCAAGAGCATAAATTGGAGCATGGCTCCACGTGGAACCCCCAGCACTGCTGTCTGGCAGTGACTCTGGACCCTCAGCCACGTTCCTGCAGCGTGCAGATCTCAGAGAGAGAGAGAGAGCACGTGGAGAGCTGCAAAAGCCGTTTTCTGTGCTGCATCCTCACCTTCAGGAAGGTGCTCCAGCTGTAACCTCTCGCCTTGCTTTTCAGCGCCGTACGTGCCCGGGGGTGCAGCTCTGATGCTAACTGCCTCCTCTCCCCTTCCCTCTCCTCTCGAGCGCAGACGCTGCAGGAGCAGCAGGCAGCCCGCGCGCAGAACCTGGAGGAGCTGTGTGCCTGGCTGAGCGAGGCGGACGACGCGCTGGCGGAGCAGCCGAGAGCCGCCGGCGAAGGCGACCTGTCCGCGTTGCAGCAGAGGCAAAGCAATGTTAAGGTCAGTGCTTTGAAACGGGGGCGGGAAGGAGGAGAGGTTTGGTGCTGCCTCTCCGGGGAGCACAGAGCCTGATGGCACCTTCCCCTCGCGCACTAGGAGCTGCAGAGGAACATGCACGCCCGGGCAGCCTCCTTCGCCAGCATCCTGAAAACCACCGAGCAGTTCTTGGAGGAGAACAAGGCGAAGATGGAGCCCAGGGAGCTGGCAGCGCTGCACGAGAAGCTGCAGCGGGCCAAGGAGCAGTACCAGTCCCTGCAGGAGAGAACGGAGATGGCCCAGAAGGAGCTGGAGAGCGCCGTGACTGCTGCGGTGCAGCAGGAGACTGAAAAGGTGACATGCAAAGAGCTGTGACCCCCAGAACTGAGATGGACAGTGAGGGCTAGTGGGTGGAAACATATTCATTCAAAGCCCTGGTGTTCCTCTGCTGGGTGCTAGGGCATGAAACAATTTACTTTTCCTCTGTGTCCCTCCCCTGGGTGAGGTGAGGCACTGACATGCTTCCTGGTGAAATGCTCTGGGAGCTGCAGGCACAGACGATGTGGTTGTGGAGGAAATAGGACAGTAAAAACATCTTGCTCTGCCTTTAGGCCTTTACCGTGAGCAGGAGCATCAGGTAGCTCCATGCACTGGAGGGGAAACGGCGGCCCATGCGTGTGCCTGCGGGCTCGCTCCTGCGTCCAAGCCCTCCAGGATGGGGGGTTCTTGTCCATGACCCTGGGATTGTATCAGGGTGAGAAGTGCACCATAAATGAGAGGCTGAGCTGTAACTGTTAATTCACAGCTTCTTTGTACCTTCCCCCCTTTCAAAGAGCTACAAAGGGTTTTGAAGGTCTGTGAGAGTCTCAGGTGGTTGCTGTAGTTGGAAAACAGTTTAGGGGTTTTCTTCCATTCATTTTTGTCTCCCTCCCCCGTTTGATGGTTTGAACATGCATAACATAGATCCTTCTCATCTGGAGCCTTTGTGTTTTCAGGTGAAAGCTGCCAAAGAGCTGGAGGAGAACAGGAACAAGATCGATTCCCTTTTGAACTGGGTGGCATCGCTGGAGCAGAAGGGAGGGCTCCTGGAGTACAGGCTGCATCCCACCGAGCAAGCGCCGGGAGTGCGAGCGGGCAGGGGTGCTCAGGATGCTCCCGACAGCCATGTTGTGGGAGCCGACAGCGCTGCCGAGGACCTGGATGAGCAGTACGAGAGGCTGAAGGTCAGCACTGACACCTTATCCCTCTTAGAACCTTCTGCCTGCCTGTCAGCATTAGAGCAGGTTTTAGGGCTGCCGGACACACCGAGCCTGCCTCTGGCTGCTGACCAAGCTGGGAGCAGAGCGGGGTGTTAGATGGGTCTGTCCTCCAAAGCACTCATTCAAAGTGGCCTTGCACTTTCCATATGGAGTCAGGAACTCCCGGGAAGTCGCTGCCCGGCCTCCTGGAGGCTGCGTCTGCTGCAAGGTACCAGTGGGCAGAGGCGCTTGGTGGTGGGACTCACATGTGCTTGTTTGCGTGTGTCAGGCGCAGCACCAGGAGCTGCTGTCCCAGCAGCAGGACATCATCCTGGCGACGCAGGCAGCACAGGCTTTCCTGGACAAGCAGGGCCACAACCTCACGCCAGAGGAAAGGGACACGCTCCAGGGCCGGCTGGCAGAGCTGAAGGACCAGTACGCGGCTTCGCTCTCGCAGTCAGAGATGCAGCTGAAGCAAGTGCAGGTGCTGCGGGACGAGCTGCAGAAGTTCTTGCGGGACCATGGAGAGTTTGAGACCTGGCTGAAGCAAGCGGAGCAGGAGTTGGAAGGGATGTACAAAGGGGACAGCGACCCGGCGTCTCTCCGACAGCTGCTGCTCCGGCAGGGAAGCTTCTCGGAAGACGTCATCTCTCACAAAGGCGACCTGCGGTTCGTTACCATGTCAGGTCAGAAGGTGCTGGACGCGGAGGGAGCTGCCAAGGATGGAGGGGCCCAGCCACTGACGTCTGGAAGAGTGGTCAAGAGCAAGTTGGAGGACGCGACACAGCGATACACCACGCTGCACTCCAAGGTACAGGAAGGGCTTTGCAAAGCCGGGAGTTAAACCCCTGGATGCTGTTTTCTTCCTCTCCATGTAAAACAAGTAATGATAGCAGAGTTTCCCCGAATCTGACTGTGCTTTTAGCACATATGCAGACTGTAAGACAAGGACCATCTTCTTCCAGGGCTTGTGCTGGAATAACACTCTCTCTCTTGGTGTTTGTCTGCATGCTGTCTCCTATAATTCCTCTAAGACATGGCAAGATTGATTCCACCCCCACCCCTTAATGATTTCTCTGCTTTCTCCAGAGGCACCCAGGTTGTTCTGTACTCGCGTTCATCCTTACATCATGTCTTATTGCTCCTTTGCAGTGCACCAAGCTTGGCTCCCACCTAAACACCCTGCTGGATCACTACCAGCAGTTCCAGGAGGTGGCAGAGTCTCTCAGGACGTGGCTGCAGGAGAGTGAAGCAGCAGTTGGGAAACTCCTCTCAGAGACAGTTTCTTCAGATCCTGCTGTTCTCCAAAAGCAGCTTGCTAGTGCTAAGGTATGTGATCTCTGGGTGATCTTCTGGGGAAGGGTTGGAGTATGTACAGGAATTCAGCCTCTGCTCTGAGCAGAAGCAGTGTTAGAAGTCAGCAGCAACAAGGACTTGATCTGTTTGCTTTTTTTGCTGGCCAAGTGCAAAGATATACCTGCAGGCTCAGGAAGTCCCCGAGCAGCAACCTCAAGAGGGTTTATGTGGAGCACTGTGCTCCCAGCGGGTGAAGGTCTCTCGAGTGTGACTGACCGCTGACTTTGGTCTTGTCTTGTGTCAAAGCAGCAGCTGCAAGGAAACCTGGCTGAGCATCAGGTGCCAGTGGAGAAGCTCCAGAAAGCAGCTCGTTCACTGCTGGAGATACAAGGAGAGCCGGCCCCTGACCGTGGACGCGTTCAGGAAACCACAGGTACAGAGCGAAACAGCCATCTGTACTAGCACGGATGGCTGGGGAGGAAGTGAAGACAAACCAGAGAGGGAAGAAAGAGCAAGTCTCTCATTTGGGGGAAGATGGGGCAAAGGTGCAGGTGCTGGGGCAGCTACAACGATGTGTCTTCAGGGCTTGCAGGTTCTTGTTTACTGTCTCGTTGCTCAGTTTGGGGACGGGGATTCACTGGCAGAGTTTGGCAGGCGTTGCTGCAGCTCTGAACTCGACGGGTGAGGTGGTCCATACTGCTCTCTGGATGCCACATGAGACGCTCAAGACCTCTCTGACATCTTTTATTATTATTATTTTTTTGCACTGACCTCTCCAGATGCCATCGTGAGCCATTTCCAGAGCCTTTCCCAGCAGATGGCAGAGCGCTCCGATCTGCTGCAGAAATCCATTGCCCAGTCCCAAAGCGTCCAGGAGAGCCTGGAAAGTCTCCTCCAGTCGGTGGCTGAGATCGAGAAGAGTCTGGAGGGAGAACAGCCGACTGCTCTCTCCTCTGCCTCCATCCAGGACTTGCTTGCCACAAACGTGGTAAGGATGGCCACTTTGCTGTCTTCCCTCAAATAGCTGTGTCTGTCTCCAGTTTCTGAGCTGTGCAGGTAGTTGCCTGGGTTTAGTTAAGGTATTCTGAATGCACAACCCCCCCCCCAAAAAGGAACATGAACAGCCCCTTTACCTAATTTCTTTGAGCCAGGACACAGAACTGTTGAAAGTCTCCCTTCCTCCTTAACTAGCTACTAGCTTAGATATCGGGCACTGGGGAAAGGCAGGTCAGATTGGGGAGATAAGAAAGGAAAGAGAACTAGGGTTGAAAACTGGTCTTGCATGATCCTGGTCGTCTGGAAATGTCCGTCGTTGTTCCAAAGGGCGGCCCAGCCTCTTCATGCTAGTTCAGTTTTGCTCAAGTGCCTTCCTAAAATGGCATCTTCTGTGTTTGTGTTTAAAACAGAAGCTGAAGCAGGACATCGCCAGGCAGAAG
This sequence comes from Apteryx rowi, assembly GCF_003343035.1. Lineage (NCBI taxonomy): Eukaryota > Metazoa > Chordata > Aves > Apterygiformes > Apterygidae > Apteryx > Apteryx rowi. The sequence continues at coordinate 3,349,707 of NW_020450960.1, forward strand.
AGCTGCCTGGAAGCCACCCGCGAGATGGTGACGCGGTTCATGGAGACAGCAGACAGCGCCACGGCCTCTGCCCTGCAGGGGAAGTTGGCAGAGGTGACGGAGCATTTTGGCAGGCTGTGCCAGCAGCAGCGGGAGAAGGAGGATGCGCTCAAAGGCCTCCTCCCCAAGGTCGAGCAGTACGAGCAGCTCTCAGAGAAGCTGCAGCAGTTCACGGAGAGCCGAGCTCGGATGTTGGCATCTGGGAACCAGCCGGACCGTGACATTGCTCACTTCTCCCAGCACATCCAGGTGAGATGGGGGTCTCCTGCCCGAAGATGGGAGGAGACTCCAGCTGTGCAGGGTTTCGAGAAAGTGCCCTTTTGCAATTTGTTCCTGGATAAACAGCCCCCTGGTTCTCTCCCAGATGGTCAGGATCTGCAGGAACCGTGCTAGCTGTTTGCTTGAGGAAGGGAGGGAGAGTGGAGCAGCTGAAATTGTTTCCAGCAGTGAGAGATGGGAATGGCATTTCCCTGGAGCCAGGCTAATCTACTGGAGGGATCTCTAGCCCATCTCTTAGGGGTCAGACCAAATATAGCAAGGCTTTACCAGTTAAAAACTGCACAGGTTAATACAGCAAAATGCCCAAGCGTTAGCAGTTGGGGCGGTGAGCGCAGTGGTGGATGTGCCGAAGCCCTTAGAGGTGCTGTGATTCCTAATGTCCGGTGACAGCTGCACTGGGCTCTTCCACGAGCTTCCTACAAGTGCTCTTCTGCTGGGGGTGGTTTGGCCACAGCCTCAGAAATGCTCTAAGCTGGCCCAAAACTGAACATCTGTGCTTTGGTTGGATTAGATTTGGTCTGGACTAAGCCCCCTGCTCAGTTCGCTGTGTGGCCTCTGAGAGGCTTAAACTGGCCGCAGGGAAGGGGCAGGGGAAGGTGGGACTTGCTCCAGGGAGAGGCTGTGCTGAACCAGAGCTTCAGAAGCAAGCGGGATGGAGCCGCATCCACCCGTTCGGCGCTGGTGTAATTCACTGCGCTGCCTACAGAGGGTCTCTCCGGCTCACCGGGATCCAGCGCTGCCTGGTTCATCCCCTCGCTTCCCCCTTTGACCGAATCTGGTGGCGGGAACAAGGTTGGCATCGTCCTTTGCTCTTGGCAGGAACTGAATTCGGAGATGAGGCAGCACCAGGAGGACCTGGACACCTTGGAGCGCCTGGCGGCTGAGCTGGCCTCCTGTGGCTTCCCCCCGGGCGCCTGCCAGCAGCAGGAGAAGGTGCAGAGCCTGAAGAAAGACTTCCTGCAGCTGCAGAAGGTGGCGAAAGAGAGGTGAGTCCCGGCACCCCGTGTGCCCCGTCTGGGGGTGGCTTCGCCCTGCGAGCACAGCCCTCTCTCCGGAGATTTCCTTTCCATGGGGGGGCACGAGCGAACTTTTCCTGCCTTCCTCCTCCCACACCGGGAGACGCAGCACAGCTCTCTCCAGCGGGTGCTTTAAAAAAAGCCTGGCCGGGGGCGTTGTGAAAAATTCCTGGTGCTGCAGGAGCCGGCATTCATGTTTTCCCGAGCGCGTGGGCTGCCACGCGCCGATCCGAGAGCGGGGAGCGTCGTGCTCGAGGGGAGCGGAGCGGGGTGCTGGTGGCCAAGTAGGAGCCGGCCCCGGCTGCGTGCTCTGGGCGGTGACGGAGCAGAGCAGACTCTCCGCAGGGTCCCCTTAAAGTGGGGTTAAAGAGGATCCCGTAGGAGCATCCTCAGCTGGAACCAGCCATGGCGGCACGGCCAGGGGCTGGCTGACAGCGGGGCCGGAGCTCGCCGGTGTTCCCAGTGCATCCCACCTCCCAGGCCAGGGCTCCAAAGTCCCTGGTGAATAAGGAAAGGTGATGGGGAAAAGCAGATGAATTTCATGATAATCCCCAGGAAATCAGTGCCGCGCAGCAAGCTGCCTCCGGGCGAGCGGCTCGCAGCTGCGGTCAGYGCAGGAGGGCGGCAGAGCCCGGCCTTTCCCCGGGCTGCAGGTGGCCGGCACGAGCCGAGGCCCGGCGCGAATGGGCTCCGTCTTCCCCAAAGCTGCGCTTGCCGGCGCCGAGAGCCYGGTGCAGCGCAGGCAGCGGGTTGCAGCGAGCTTTCCGCCGCCCGTCCGACCCTGGTCGCGCGGGAGCAGCACCCCGCGTTGCCCGCCGGTGCATCCACACCGCAGTGGGCAGCCGCTGGGCGGAGGTGCCGTCGCGCCGGGGGGCGGCAGGCTGCAGCTTGCGCCCCGTTTCGGCTGGCACCGAGCACAACGTTGCTAAGCAGCAACTCATCGGGGGGAAAAAAACCAAGGCTCCTGGAGCCACAACTGTGCTGCATTCAAGCCATGGTAATTGCAACGCAAAGCACGAGCTCTAACTCTCCGAAACCTTTTCACTCTTAGAGAAAAGGATGCCTCAGCCTGCCAGGAGCAACTGGACGATTTCCGAAAGTTGGTGGGAGCCGTGAGGAAGTGGCTGAAGGAGAGCGAAGGGAACGTGCCGTCCGCAGAGACCTCCCTGGGCACCCAGGAGCTGCAGAAGCGCATGCGGCAGCTCCAGGTGGGCAGAGGGCCGCGGAGACGCGCTGGGGAGTCGGCAAGCCGTGGGGAAACGCCGGAGCGTGCAGTGACTCCCGGGACAGGGTCCTGCGAGGGGGTTTATGCCCGCTGTAATCCGGCCGCTCCCGGGCTGCAGCAGTCTGTGTTCAGCGCGGAAGGGAGAGCGCGCAGGGCCCTGGCGGGGGCCCGCGGGGAGAGGGCACCRGCGGTTAGGTGTCCCCGTTCGCTCCTGACTTGCAGCAGCTAACTTGGAACATATGGAGGCTCTTCGGGTTTTTTTTTTTTCCCCCCAGCAATCCGATTTCCCTTCCCTCCTCCCTGCCTGCCTGGGGAGGAATTCGGGAGTGGGAGTCCGGCGTACACTCATTTTTGCTGTGCGCTTCTCCTCGCTAGACATCAAAGGCCGCCTCCTGTCACTGGAGCCCCCGTTCCTCTCCGGCACCAGCGATGCTTTAAATCAGGATGTGTCAAGGGTTTGACTCAGAGGGAGCACAGCATCCTGTTGAGTCACCTGGAGGCCGCTGTATCCGAGACAGGAACACAGCCAGCCTCTGATTAACCCGGGGACAATACGGGAAGCTGCGGGGACTGAACTCATGTGAGGTTGGGTTGCATCTGGAGTGGGAGGGAGGTCCCAGAAACAGTAGGAGGGAAAATAATGTTTCCTGTGCCAGACCCGCTAGTTAGGGAACAGCGTTTTACTGTTTGATTCCCTCGGACAAAAATAAACATGAAGACACCCACTTTCTCAATGCAGTCGGCTTGCGCTGCATGAACGTGCCCTTAGCGGTAGCTGCGGGCTGCGTCCCGGTGCCGCAGCGCTGGCTTCTCCCCGCGGTGGGAGGCGATGGGGCTGCGGGGGGAAGCGCAGGCTCTGATCCCAGCCTTTAATTTATTTTATTTTGTTTTATTTTTATTATATATATATATATATATATATATATAGATCCTGCTGGAGGAATGGACAGGGAAGGGGGCCCAGGTGGAGGAGATCAGTCGCAAAGGGGCTGCCCTAGAGAGCTTGATAGTGGAGATTACGTCCCCCGAGACCCAGGCCAAGACAGGTGAGTGGCAGCCCTGCTCTCCCGGAGACRCCGCTCCTGTGCAGAGCCCCCTTCCTTTGTGGTCTGCTTGCTTTCACTGCTCTGTGAATGTGCCTGCATCAAGCAAAAAAAAATGGGGTTATTTTCCCTTTTTAACAAACTTCCAAAGGCCGGCAGTGGCCTGAGTCCCGCGGGGCTCAGAGCGGTGGTGGAGCTGCTGAACTTGTTGTGTTACGGCTTCAGCTGAGCGCTCTGAGCCCCCCACTGCCAGGTAACGCAGTGTCTTCAACTTTCTGCAGTGCCGTGAGCACTGAATTACCCCGTGTTCACCACGGGCCAAGTGTGCAAACACTTATTGCTGCTCGGCCGCAGTACAGGAGCCTCACGCTGCAGTAGCTCGTACGTCCAGGCTCTCGGCGCTRCAGGGAGATGGAAGCCGTTTGGATGTGGCCCTCTCCTGTTTTCTGCCAATGATGAGCTTCAGCCTCCTGAGGCCTGAGATGTTTTAATCAAACTCCAGTCTTTGGGYTTTATATCTGGATGAAATTTAAGACTGTGATATTCAGGCTTGATTTACTAGTTTCTTTCCTGGCTCTAAGTCTGTGAAGCAATGAGATTATGTCTGGTTTGTTTGGAAACAGCCTAAAAGATATCATCCAACTCGTGAGGACAAGTCCCTGGACTCTCATCGTTGATGGGCATTTAGGGCAAAAGCTGTACTAAATGAGAATTTACGGTCTAGATATGTTTGTCGGGGTTAACTTGATTAGCAGCTCGATGGGAGACCTCCAAGGAGCACGGGGAGGGAGCGCGCAGCCCGGCGTACGAGGGATTCGGTAGCTGGCACGCAGCAGGAGCGAGCAGAGCCCCAGCTCCTTTCGGAGACGACGCTGAATATCTTGTCATTCTGTGCTCATTAAAGGTTCCAAGATTTGGGGTGGTTAAGCCAATATCTTTGCTAAATTCCGTACTAGTATTTGCCTGCTGCCAGCCCAAAACTTTCATGGGAGTTTTAATTTGGAGTTCACCTGCCCTTAAAAAGTGTTGGGTGATGTTACCAGCMCAGAGCACTGCCACGTTCCTCCCCGTGTGGGGCAAACCTTCCCCTTACAAACTCGGGGTGACATTTGGAAGCTGCAATCCCTTACGAGTCRGAGAGCTTTAAACCGAGTGGTAGTTGTTTCTGCATGGTTTCAAAGCGAGAATCTTGCTCAATAATATTTCTGAAGAATCCTGTTTTGACTGTGGATGTAACTGAGGCATCTGGAGTGGATCCCAAAGACAACACTGCTCTGATGCATCATCCTCAGAGCCTCTTTGCAACGAGAACRTGTCCGTGCACCAAGTCGTGCTTAAATAGCTTCATCCCATAAGAAAAAGCGAATATGGGGGAGTTAATCTCTTTGGGAGAGTTAATCTCTTCAGTGAGGGTGTGATAAGGCTTCAGCAGTCTCCCTTGCTGTTATAATTCACAAAGTCCCTCTTAGGGCCTGGTTGCAGGGAGCGTCCGGCTCGTCCACTTCTGGCTCCTCCTTGTACAGCAGGACAGGGGCCCCTCCGGGGGAGCAAGGGGGCAGAAGAAAAAAAGAAAAAAGGGCTCGAAACCAAAGCAATTGGCTGCCTAACGCTGATCGCTTAGCGCTGAGCTCTTACTGCGCGGGGCTGCGGGAGAGCCCCTGCGTTTCGTCGGGAGCAGAGGAACGGGCCCCTGGGCATGGCGTGTGTTCGCTTGGTGCCGTGTGCTCCGTGTCGTGGAGGGCTGCGCTGTCCCGTGCCGTGTGACGGGCTCACGCTCGGGCTCGCGCTGGCCTYGCACGACGGCCAGCGCTCGCTTGGGAGCTGAGCGCCGGTGTTCATTGCTCGCTGTCTGCACTCCTAACGCGTCTGTCTTGTCCTTCTGTCCGTCCCCGTCCCCTCTGCTCAGGTTCTGTGCTGCCCGCGCTGGGAGGGTCGGTAGGCAGTGTGAACGGATACCACACTTGCAAAGGTGAGCCCGCCGTCCCCGCTGTGCCGCGTAGAGGCCGCGCCGCTGCGTCCCCGTCTGTCTTGTCCGTGCCCCGTGCAGCAGTGTGCGTTTTCATCCGTGGGAGAGAGACCGCAACGTGACACCGGCATCCCATGGCAAGGGAAATGAGCCTGCAAATGGGCTTCCAAACTCTCAGCAGCGCCGTGCGGTGGCCGGAGTCGCGGTGTGGGGCAGGCAGGTGGCTGTGACGGAGGATGTAGGTCAGGCTGAAGGACGGAGATGGGCAGGACGGAAGGGAGCTTTTGGGAGTGACAACACCTTGGCACCCTGTCAGATGGTGTTAAGAGCTGATAAATGGGAGATCATTTTAAGGCCTGCAATTACATTTATTGGTTCTAAGGGATTATAACACCATCCAGCCCTTCGATCTGAAGTGCAGTTTTAATTATTGCCCCATTATCTGCTGTTAGTTCACTGGTTCAACAAAATAATAGATGCGTAAAAATGGCTTTCTATTTTGGTGTCAAATTATTTAACGCTGTATTAGCACTGACACGGGAAGAGCGCGGCTCAGCTTGCATCAGTGTCACGAATATGAAGGCATTTGCTTTGTTTGCAAACTGTCACTGTCTATATGTGATGCAAGCAGAAGAGCCCCTGTGGCATGGCGGGTGGTGATAACCTGACATTGCTGGTCTTGGGCAGACAGGAGGCCTGCGGCTGCCCAAGGCTAGGTTAGTACCTGCTCGTCCAGGTTACGAGTGGCAATACAGGCAGCGTTCCTCATCTCAGGCTGTTGTTTTTGCAATTAGATCTGACGGAAATCCAGTGTGATGTGTCGGACGTGAACCAGCAGTATGAGGGCCTTGGTGTGGYGCTGCGGGAACGCCAGCAGCAGCTCTCGGCTATGCTGGAGAAGATGCAAGAAGTGCAGGAGGAGGCGAGTTCGATGCTGAAGTGGCTGGAATCGAAGGAACGAACCTTGTCCGAGCTGGACGCCTCCTCCTCGCCTACCAAGACAGAGACGATGAGAGCCCAGGCTGAGCACAACAAGGTAACTTCTCCTGCAGAGCAAAAATGGGACCTGAGCATTGTGACCCAAAGTTTCTTGGAGATGTACTTTACTACCTCAAGGTTAAAAGTATGAGCAACAAAAATCTGTCCTTGGCTTTCACAAGAAGGGAACGCCAGGCGGTCCATGGAGCAGGAAGCCTCATGGTGTGCTTCACCCTCTTCGGTTTCTAGACCTATTGCTTACAGGCATTTGGCTCAGAGAAAGGGAAGCTTGTCTATAGCCCTTGTTGTTGGGTCACTGCAGCTTCTCTTGGAAAGCAATTCTCTATCCTTTCTTCTGCTCTTGGAGCCAAGTTAGCTGATGATAGTGCTAATAAAATGAAATGATTCCCCTAAAGTGCAAAGAACAGAAATTGTTCAACTCCAGTTTGTAGCTGCTGCTTTGTTCCTACTCGGTGATTTTATTCTTTTCCCTGTATCTTAAGAAATGCAAATGGTTTATTTTCCAGGCRTTCCTGGCTGAATTGGAACAGAATTCAGGGAAGATCCAGAAAGTAAAGGAAGCACTTTCCGATTTGCTGGAGAAATATCCAGATTCTCCAGAAGCAGCAAATTGGAAGAAGATGCAGGAAGAYCTGAGTAAGTGCCTGAAGGATTTGCTGAGGTTTCTGTCCTGAAACATCATATTAGGAGCAATCCAGGATTGCAGGACGACTCCAAAGTCATAGCAGAGCAGAGTCACTTCTAATTAGAATTTAGTAAATAACGAACTTATCTCCAAGCTGTCTGGTGTACAGGGTGTTCCTGAGATGAGCACTGTCATGATTAATAAAATCTCTATGATGGATGTATATTTCAAAGACTTGCCTCCTTAAATTACTTCTTTAAAAAGAAAGAAAGAAAAAAAAAAAAGCATTAGCAACATGAGTTGATTACTTTGAATAAAAGCTTCACTGCTTGATACAAAATTCTAGTCATTAGTAAGGCTATCCAAGGTAATTAAATGTTGACTAAACAAGGCTGAATATTTAAAAAGAAGTCCAGAGATTTTCTTCTTTGAAATAGCAGGAATATGTTTATGGAGTTCTCTGTCCACGTAATCTGAATGTGCTGTTTGAGGTCTGATACACATGAGAGTATCCTCATTTAATGGAGCTGGTGTCTGAGCCAGAGACGTGAAATGGCTTACCCAAGGTCAGAGCAGCTCGTGGCCGTAGTGACTAGAATGCAAAAATCCCGATGGCAAGGTTTTTCTATGAGCCCCAAGACCACGCTGCCGTTAGAAATGGATAATGGCTTATGAGATTGAGAGTGAACAGATCCACGCTAGTTTTCCTGAAAAGCTGTGGAGGTTTCCACCGGTGGATGAATCACAGGGAGGGTGAAAATCCCGCTYGGTGGAGGGGCAGGCTGGCGGGTGGCGCGACCACTGCCAACGCAGCCGTTTCCTCAGATTGCAGGTGGGAAAGAGCCAACCAGGCGACAGCCGAGCGGCAGCAGAAGCTGGAGGAATCGGCGAACCAGCTGGCCAGCTTCCAGGCTGCCGAAGCGCAGCTGCGCCCCTGGCTCCTGGAGAAGGAGCTCATGATGAGCGTGCTGGGACCCCTCTCCATCGACCCGAACATGCTGAACGCGCAGAAGCAGCAGGTCCAGGTGAGCCGGGAGCTGGGCGCGCGTCTCCTCGGCAGTTTAGGGATGAGGAGGGAGGGAGTCTCTTCTGGTATCTGAAGTGGAAAATTGCGGGCTTTGAGGCTTAAGCTGTGAATGTTTCTGTGTGAGGAGGAAAATGCAAACCTCTGCTGGCTACTAGATTATTTATCTAGCCATAAAAGTGCTCTGCAAATGCTCTGCCACGCAGTGAGTGGTAGGAGAGCAGCCTACTCAGTTACAGATCTAAGGTCTCTTCTCCCAAGTCCTCCAAACCCTGCTGAGTGCAAACTGTGGTGCGTGAGTTGAAATGGGCGCCGTGCTCGAGCCCTGTTCCCTGCRCTGGATTGACTCGTCACTGACTCACCTGGCCCCTCTCGGAGAGTGAAATTGCTTTGAGAAGACCTGCGCTGATGCTCTGCAGGACTCATTAATGCTGCCCTCTGCCTGGGGCACCGCCTGGCAGCCTGCCCTGCCTGCACCTAGTGCTCCCAAATCCAAACATGTCTGTAACTGGCCACATCATAAAATAAAACGCCCCGGTTAACATAATTAGATTTTCTTCTCATCTAACTGGTTGACATTACATTACACAGCAGGAGGACATAAAAGAGAGAGAGCAAAGTACTTTATCGCTAGAATCGCAGACCCCTCCCAGGTTTTTAAGTTGAAAGGTCACAGTAAACTGCGATCTCCCCTGCCCACCCGCTGTCCTGCCCAGGCGTGTCTTGGTTTGTTCCTAGTGGTTCCGTGGACTGGATAAAGCCCCTGGAGGTCTGGTTTGTTTTGACTGTGTGTACTCGGAGCTGTCAGTTTTATGCAAACATTTTTATGTTATTTCTGTTCCAGTTTATGCTGAAGGAATTTGAAGCTCGCAGACAACAGCATGAGCAGCTCAACCAGGCGGCTCAGAGCATCTTAACCGGCCCTGGAGATGTTTCTCCATCGACTAACCAGGTGCGGGAAGAGCTCCAAGGGGTTAATCAGAAATGGTCGGAGCTAACGGAGCGTCTCAACTCCCGTTCCAGCCAAATTGACCAAGCCATAGTGAAGAGCACCCAGTACCAGGAATTGCTCCAAGGCCTGTCCGAGAAGGTGAAGGCAGTTGGGCAGCGTCTGAGCAGCCAGTCTGCCRTCAGCACACAGCCCGATGCCGTGAAACAGCAGCTGGAGGAAACCAGTGAGATCCGCTCTGACCTAGAGCAGCTGGAAGAGGAGATCGCAGAGGCTCAGACCCTCTGTGATGACCTGTCTGTTCTGATTGGGGAGCAGTATCTCAAAGATGAGTTAAGGAAACGTTTGGAGACAGTGGCGCTTCCTCTCAAAGGGCTGGAAGACCTGGCAGGTGAGACAGCATGGAGAAGTTAGTTATAAGATGTTGGGATGTCCAACTCCTCTCCCTATTTTTTTTACCACAGGGCACTCCCATCACTAGGTTTCTGAGAATAGTAGGGGAAAGGTRACATCATTTTTACTAAAGCACCACATGGGTGTTTCACACGGTACGAAGCACAGGAGAGTTCTCACTCCAAACATCCTCAGGCAAGAGGCCTGGAGCGTGTGCAGAGGTGTCTAGTCCTGGTACTGAAAGCACATCATGTAGCTCTTCAGCAAGCCGGACAAGCTTGTTGAAGTGTGGCATATATTGTTCTTGGAAAAAAAAATGGCCCCTAACTTCAGAATGGGGAGTAGAGAAGACACAGTGGTCACCCTCTAATCCCGGGATGCCCCTTTTGGTTCTCAAGAGGTTGCATTTAGATATTAGTCAGGAGGACTGACTCTACTGCATTATTGTTACTTACTAATTCTTAAGAAATTCATGAACCAGTGAACAAAAAGGCTAGTGATGCAATAGAAAGAGCTCCTTCCTGTTAATCAAAACACAGTTAGTGCATCTGAGATGATATAAGATGATTGCACTTTGTTTATTTAATTCCAGCTTAATTGTAGCGTTCTAATCTTATTTCCATTTCAGCCGACCGGATGAACCGACTGCAGACTGCGCTTGCAAGCTCCCAGCAGTTCCAGCATATGTTTGATGAACTGAGGACCTGGCTAGATGACAAGCTGTGCCAGCAAGCTCAGAGCCAACCCATTTCTGCTAAACTGGAGAGGCTGCAGAGCCAAATTCAGGAACAAGAAGAGTTCCAGAAGAGCCTCAACCAACACAGTGGCACCTATGAGATGATCGTAGCTGAGGGAGAATCTTTGCTGCTTTCTGTCCAGCCTGGGGAGGAAAAGACTACTCTGCAAAACCAGTTGGTCAGCCTCAAAACACACTGGGAAGAGCTCAGCAAGCAGGTTGCTGATAGACACTCCAAACTCAAGGACTGTTTGCAGAAGGCTCAGAAGTACCAACGGCACACGGAAGACCTTCTCCCTTGGGTGGAAGACTGTAAGACAAAGATGTCAGAGCTGGAAGTAACTCTGGATCCTGTGCAGCTGGAGGCAACTCTTCTGAGATCAAAGGCTTTGCTGAGTGACGTGGAGAAGCGCCGCTCCTTGCTTGAGATGCTGAACAGTGCTGCTGACATCCTGATAGATGCTTCTCAGACTGATGAGGATGATGTTCGGGATGAGAAGGCTGGGATCAATCAGAAGATGGATGCCATCACAGAAGAGCTGCAAGCCAAGACAGGCTCCATTGAAGAAATGTCACAGAGGCTCAAAGAGTTTCAAGAGAGCTTCAAGAACATTGAGAAGAAGCTGGAAGGGGCTAAGCACCAGCTGGAGATCTATGATGCACTAGGGCCACAAGCCTGCAGCAACAAGAACTTGGAGAAGCTCAGAGCACAGCAGGAGGTGCTGCAGGCCCTTGAGCCACAAGTGGATTATCTGAAAAACTTCACTCAAGGTCTAGTAGAAGATGCCCCAGATGGGTCTGACTGCTCCCAGCTCTTATGCCAAGCTGAGGTGGCTCAGCAAGACTTTAAAGCTGTGAAGCAGAAAGTAAACGACTGCTGTATGCTCATGGAAAACAAGCTTGAAGGGATCGGCCAGTTCAATAATCGGGTCAGGGAGATGTTCTCTCAACTGGCAGATCTTGATGATGAGCTAGACAGCATGGGCCCCATTGGGAGAGACTCTGACAGCCTTCACTCTCAAGCAGAGGATGTTCGTATGTTCCTGGGCAAACTCCAACAGCTGAAATCTGACATTGAAGCTTCTGAAAATGAATGTAAGAAAATGCTGGAGGACGAAGGGAGCCCTGATTTGTTAGGACTCAAACGTGAACTGGAGACACTAAATAAACAGTGCAGCAAACTGACCGAGAGAGGCAAGAACCGTCAAGAGCAGGTAGAAACAACACTGTCTCGTGTCGAGGACTTTTACAGCAGGCTGAAGGAGCTGACCCACATGACCACAGCAGCAGAAGAGAACGAGGCGTTGCAGTGGGTGGTGGGCACAGAGGTGGAAATCATCAACCAGCAGCTGGCGGACTTCAAGGTAAGTCTTTATGCTATGACATTTCTTAAGTGGTATTTGGTGCTTAAAGGTCTGTCTAGTGTCGTGGCCCTTCGTTTAAGACTGCTGTTCTTCAAGTTATTGTGACTTCATTGTTTGTTACTGAAATGTCAGCGCGCTTGGTGCAGTAAAACACCCTCTGCTCTGGAGAATATAAAATCAACTGCTGGAATTGATAGTCTGTGATGAAAAGATTTTGTGATGGGAGAAAAAACCTTTTCTCTGTTTTCCTGGCAGTGGTCTAATGTTAGAGTGCCAATACCTCATGGCTTTTAGAGGTGGTTGGTATTTAGATTTTTGGAGAGGGAGGAATGTTTCTGAGTCTATTTGAACTGTAAGTTGGCATCGTCTGAGAGTCTAGTCCACCTCAGATCATCCTGTAGGTCTTTCTACCTGTCCTGGCATTTTTGCTTGTTGTTCGCTTCACTTGGGACACATTCTTCCACCTCTGGGTCCTTCATTACAAATAAAGCCACAGATAAACTGTGGGAGAAGAGATGCACACAGGGAATAAAGCCAAGGCAAAGTTAAGTTTTGCTGTAGGCTTTTCGTGCTTTCTGCAAGGAACTGATAGAGGCCATCTAGGCTTGCATGAAACATTTAGCGAGAAAAGGTTTGCAGTGTGCTTGATTTCTATACGGTATTATGGTGCCGGGTCACGCTGTTACACTACATTAATTGCACTAATACTGCTTAGAAATTCTCTTGCTGTGAAACTTCTATTACTGATTTGTTCTGTAGTTGATGATTGGCCTGATTTACATCTTGCCGCTTGTATCCTGGTGATAATGGGTGTTGGGGGGGGGGAGGCACTTTTACAGCCATTTACTTTCCATCACATGGCTAATTGATCCCGTTCCATCACTGAATAGCTCTGCGAAGCCTTAACCAGGACAAGGTATTTCTGTTTAGGGGTTGCCTATCCAAGGAACAGTTTGGGCTTATCGCTCACGGGGCGAATTCAAACCCATCTGATCGTATTGCCGGTGCCTCTGTGTTAGGCGGCCCCTTGCTTTGAACTTGCGTCGTTTGGGAGGGATTTAACTTCATCGTTAGGGGAAAAACAAAAGACGAAAAAGACCACACACAGTTGCTTGGAACAAATACACCCAGAAAGGAGGTTCTGATGTGTATAACCAGTGAAACTTTCCTGCATAGAAAGGGATTGCTCCTGGCTGAGCAGCTCTCATTAGAAATGATGATGAAACTCAATCTCGTTGCAGTTTGCTCGATCGTAACGGTTGCGAGTGGTCTAAATCTCAGTGATCTCAAAGATGATCCATTAAGACAACAGTGGCCACAGCTGTATGAGCCGGTGGCAGGTTGGTGGGGAGGCAGTGTCCTTATCAGGAGTCACTCGTTAGCCTTTGAGGCCACCGGGTGCAGCTGAGGTCTTTGCAAAAAGCTTAGCAGAACAATGAAAGTTGCGGTAGTGATTTTAGGGCTTTGCTATGCGATGGCTGCAAATAAAATGGGGGAGAAGCTACAAGGGGGGCTGGAGTCATGACCGTTACGTAGTGACATTCCTCCTGTGAACAGCTTATCCGGAGAGCAAACATTTTTGCACGAATCATAAACGTTGCACAGCAGATATTTGTCAAGCCTCATCTTATGGTTCTCTCTAAGGGAAATTGCTGTCCCAGCTATCGATCGGCGCATGGAAGGGCATCGCAACCTGGGAGCAGAGACTGTCTTTACTCCGCGGTGAATGCGCAGGCGGGAGAGCAGCGGCACGGGCTGGCTGGGGCTTTGGGGAAAGCAGGGAATGCAGCGGAATAGGAAAAAAAAAAAAAAATTGCTTAGCAAACACTTCTTGCTAAACCACTCATGTTACGGTGCTGAGTGACCTTCCTCCCTGAAGACTGCTGCAAAATTTGGCAGGGAAGTGGGGCGAGAGTGCAGCCCACCAGCGGCGAGCCAGCCCTGCGAGCAGAGCGAACCCGGCCGCGGGCCCCGGAGCTGCTCCGTGGTGGCCGGCAGTGGTGGGAGCCGTGGCCAGGCCGGAGTCTCCCAGAGCACTAGCACCAGCGTTCGGGTTCGTGGCTTGTCCACGAGGGTGGGAGCAGGAGACGGATTTCACCATGGGGGAGGGAAGCGCGCCGGTCCAGCGCTCGCTGAGCGCATGGGAAGGGAAAACGATGGAAGGAAAAAGCCGCGCGTGCGAACTGCGTCGCCACCCCGGAGGCTGCGAGCCGCGGTGGTCTCCCTCCGTGCTGAACGTTGGCAGCACGCTTCGGTTCCCGAGCCAAAATGCGGCTGTGCATGGCAGCTCCAAGAGCTTTGCAGCCGGTCTTGCTCCCATAGGTTTCCTCTCCAATCCTAGGAATTGCAAAGCAGCAAGGTTTGGGGTGGCTGCAGGTGGGAATGGTGCTGCTGGAGATCTTTCTCCTGACTCAATCTCCTTGAGCGCAGGCAATTGCGCTGTTTGGGAGAGGGCTTTTTGGGTTGCGTTGGCTTTTATTCCTCAGTGTCTAATATCGGCTGCTAGTGGACAGCATCAAAACTGTCTCCTTTGCGCATGCTTCTTTTTTGCAATCCAAAATGTGTCTGATGAGGGCCAGAGGCGGCTTTTCAGTTCGGGGAATAAGGTCTCCAGATGTGTTCCTTGGACCTGCATGTGGAAGGCAGAGCTCATCATTCGGGGAATTTGATTGCTGGGGATCTCCAGAAGCGATTTTGATCTGTCTGTCCAGAAGGCTCAAAGGCAGGCAGATTTTATGTCTTAAAGCATTAATTTTAATGAACATCTGTGTAAATGAGATGCAAATTAGGCATGGCCCCAGGGCTCCAAGCGAGTTGCCAATCCAACCCTGACAAAGGTGGGCACTTCTGGGCTCATTGTGTCCGGATTTTAATAAAGAAGATATATTGAAGGCTCTGACTCTGAGGCCATGAACAGATGACTTCTGAAGCAATTTATACTTGAAGCATCCCATATATTTCTCTTCTCCTTGCCTGCAAACACCCCTCAAACTTGCCCCAAGAGGGAACAGGCTGCAACAAACCCTTAACTTCTGGAGACCTGGCACCCATGCATTTCTTTTCTGTCCCCCCAAACCCTTTTCTACAGTCATCGAGGGCCTAATCCTGGCTCTGAGGAGAGACGAGCCTGGTGTAAATGCTCCGCGTAGTCGGGTTGCTTGCACACAGGAAGGCGGCTGGGAAGCAGCTGCCGGCTCTTGCCCGGGGGAGCCTCGTTTGCCGCAGAGGTGTTGCGGTTCGCTGAGCGTGCGTGCGTGGTGAGGAGGATTGTAAGGAACCGGGCGGGAAGAGGTCGTCCAGTTTATCCCTGAGCTTTCTGGTGAGATCGAGCGCAGCCAAAAAGCATTTCTGCGGTTCGGAGCCTGTGCATATATGGACATCTTGATGTATTGCTTTAGATACAGCTGTGCTACAAATAAAATAATACGTTTTTAGCTTGCGTTAAGCTGCCAGCGAGAGCAAAGGAACCTGATCTTTAACTCTTGGTCTTCAGCTTGAGTTTAGCCCAAGTTACTTTATTTCCATCGCTGCTTTGTGGGTCCATCCGTACCAGCCAACCCAAGTTAGCCGGGAGCGCTGCCGCTTGCTGCACGACGCGGATATGGTGTCACCTCTGACGCCCGAGTGTGACGGAAGAGAGCGGCCATCCCATGCGGAGCACAGCTCAGCTCCGGGGGAAAGGTTCAGCGCCGGCCGGAGCCTCCTGGCACGGGATTGCAGAGCACAGGAATGCACCACGTGTGATTTCACTTCAGAGAAAACTGGACTGACTTGGCATCGCTCGTGAAAGCAATAAAACCCCGTATGCTTCTCGGAGGAGCCTTTTTTTTTTTTTTTTTTTTTTGGTAATAAAAGA
>NW_020450961.1:0-10132 GCF_003343035.1 Apteryx rowi
AAGATGTTCCCAAGGCTGTTTCTCACTTTGATGCAACAAATTAGCACATATCACATTATCCATACTTAGTGAACAGAATTATTTCATTCAAGATACAAATGTAGCAGATCTGTTTCTCAGGCACAGCACATATTAACAAAGTGGAGGAATTTTTTAACCTTCCAGTCAATTTCTCTGTTATGGAAGTCAACTGAAAAAAAATTCACAAGAAGAAGAAGAAAATATTACTTCTGCAATTGCTGAGCTGTCATAAGCTAACTCACTGTTTTAACATATTCTAATTTCATGTGTGATTGGCCAGTGACTTCTTCCAATTTAGTAATTAATTCAGACTTCAGGACTTCAGACAGATTACTACTACATTAATCTTTATCCAAGCTGTTATTTGTATTCAAATAATCTTAAGGTACGCATATGTAAATGGATATTGCTAATCATTTAATTGTTTTAGATTAAAAAATAAATTTCTATTCAAGCTAATACTCCAGGCTTTATCATCAGAAATATTCTTCAGCTGGCTCAGCCATACTATCTAGTTGTCCTGAGATACTAGAAGCAGCAACACTACAATTTGAC
Source organism: Apteryx rowi (assembly GCF_003343035.1). Lineage (NCBI taxonomy): Eukaryota > Metazoa > Chordata > Aves > Apterygiformes > Apterygidae > Apteryx > Apteryx rowi. Next base: position 577 of record NW_020450961.1, read on the forward strand.
AAACTGAGTTTGGACACATCACAAATATTTGAAGACACTGTATTAGCTACCCAAGGCTTCTGCAAAATAGCCCCTTCTCACCAAGAAGTTTATGGAAAGATCCAACAAAACAGAACTGATGGTGAATTCTGTCAGGGCAACACACAATCCATGTTCCTAATCTCTTCAGCAAAATCAACAACCCTGACAATTTCATTAAGAACTAAATTTGGCAACAGACTGGTCATCCTCTCATTCAAATAAGCTGGTTTTCTGCCTTCAGAACCACCACTCAATGCTTTCTAGTTTTGCTAGAACTGCAAAAAACACGCCTGGTCACTTTATACTTCAACCCTCTCAAATTCAGAATGGTTTCCTCAAGTAACAGAAAGTTACTAATAAAAGTTTCCAATAATGGCTGAGGTTTCCCCAAAACAGTAATCTCTTTGGGGGAAATAGGTGGTGGTGGTGGTTCTGCACAGTAGCAGATCAAAATGCATCTACAAACATGCACATGCATATACACACACCCCAAGTACCTTTCACTGTTTGAATGAAGGAGCTCCCTCTGCTGTCAGAACAAAAATGGCACCACTCAGAAGAAAGCAAGTATACCTCTCAAAACGGACAATTACTTAACAAATTCTGAAGCAGGTTATATATGCTTCTGTTCAATAAATACCACACACACATACACTAGAAGTATCAGTTTCAAAAGCATGCAGGTTGTTCAAGTTATTTTTATTGCTTTTTCAAAGCAACAAATGACAAATTCTAAAAAGCATTTTAAGAACTAGGCCCTTTCCTCCAAACATATCACAATCTGCTAGGTGTTTAAGATTCTTAACTTTATATAGTATAAATATAGTATGGAGGCACTACAAGATACTATGGATACTGAGTGCATTGATAGGTACCACCACATACACTAAATGATCCACAGCAGGTTTCAGTCATACGTATACATCAATAGAAACAGATGCAATATTTAATTCCCTTGAGACAAATATTTCATTCTCCCTGAGGTTGTCTCTGTCTTCATGTTCACTCAACTGCTCAAAACTTGTTTAAAAAACAAACAAATAAAGCAAGATAAAACACACACACACCAAATATCCAAACTGCTTGGTATACTGTTGCCAACGGATACTTCTTTATCCCTCAAATTTTGCCTTTATTTTGTTCTGATTCTGAACTTTGTGATATGATGATATATTTCAACAGCGTAATTTTAAAAAATAATATTATATCAACTAGAGAGAAACTACATGATGACACATCTAGAATTTTAGTCACTGACTGAAAGCTCTTCCAGACAAAGGGACTGTCTGGAAGGACTTTTGCTTCTATCCTCATTAACGAATAATGCTTTCTTACATTCTTGATTTTGCACAGGCACAGCTTCAGGACTGGATTCATAACCCTGAGATCTGAAAAATGCCAAAGCCAGGTACTTCAGTAAAAAATGCTTATTAACTAAGCTAATACATCCAAGATATTTAGAACAGCATTTTGATTAATCAAACAGAGTTGGCTTCAGTTTACACCACTGTTCCTTTAGCTTTGATTTTACCACACTTGAAGCAAAGATATAGTCGATTGATTCATAGGAAAGATCCCACATCTGTGATCGAGTAAGATTAAATGTTTTTGCAACCAGCTCGTATTCCTGAGATAGATCTGTTGCAAAGACGCCTTTATCATCAGTCTAGAGTTAAATTGAAAGAAAAAGTAGTTTAAATTAGTTCCTTTGTATCAAAACAGCCATTTTTACACGTCACAAATCATTTTATGTTATTGTATTTCACATTTTACTTCATACTTCTTTCATCTATTGATAATTACTTCATACCTTATTTGCCCCATTTTCCTCAAAATTAATATATTGTTCAAGCATACAAGAAAACTTATTAAAGTGATAAGACAATTTGTCAAGAAAATAGGATTTTCTATAAAAATAGGAAGCGTCTATTTTAAGCCATCTTCTGTCCATGGAGTACCTGAGCAAACTATTTAATGAGCTCACTACCTGCTTATTCTCTTCAGAAACTCTTCTATAACTTTAGATAATAAATAATAGCTAGAAAGATGGCCTGTTGGGCCCACCAAATGATGCATGCATGTAAGCTATGTGTGTATGCGTGTGTGTGTCCTCCTTATCCCTTTCCTCAAATTTGGGACCTGGAACATATTCTGTATTCCTACATCTTCAGGGAAGAAACTGTTTCACCATCTGCATTTATACAGTGTCAACTGGAACCGTGTCTTGATACTGACTGAAGTACTGTGCTAGCATCTTAAACACATCTAACAGAAAGCAACTTAAAGATTTTTAATCTAAAATGATCAAATCAGGATTATTTAAGGGTTAATGAGATTTCTGATCTGCAATTCAGAGCTCTCATGTCCCTGGATAGGGAAGAGACCCTGCTATTTCTATCTTGTTAAACTTAAGACACTGTAATATCTCTCTCTCTTGCTATTCTTGTTTTTATAGGTCTTTACGGGTAAACAGTTTTCTCACACGACTTTACTGTTTATCTGGACTTTTCACACTTCAGAATATCTCAGAATAACATCTAATCATGGATTATTTTTCAACAGACAAATATCACAGAGTTCAAACTCAGCAATAAGTACAATAAAGATCAACACTTATTTGAATAATAATATAACAACTCTATGCAACTCTAATACACGCATATATGCCTGGACAATACTAAAAATTGTAAGGGTTAAATCAACAGGATGGTAGGGTGTAAAAACCTGCAAATGCCAGCAAAAGTACTTGGCATCTCAAAGTTTCAGGACTTTATTTAGCTGTCAAGAGTACTCCCAAGAAATTTCGTTCAACACAATAAATACCCTAGTATGTACAAGTTTAAAAGCAGATGTTGGACCAATACGTTTAAGCAAAATCTGTCCATATGCAAACACTTAAAAAGTTCACAGCATACATACTTTCCTTATAAATAAGATAATCAACTATGTCTTGCTTTTACAATAGAAGCAAGATAAATATCAAGAATTTACATTTGTACCACAACTATTTCTCAAAGCAGAACATTATGATTTGCTATAAGGACAGAAATTATAAATAAAGTTAGCCCTGAACCATATAAGGAGATATACTTCTCCAATTTCACACTAGTTTTGGTTCTAGGGTCTTTGTCTAAATACATGTTTAAAATCAAAACTCTTACACAAAGCACTGCAGGGTGACCTATGTTGTACCAGTATCCAAAATGGTGTTTGTCACAGGAAGGTACTGTCTGAGTTTTGATGTTTGATGTCATGCACAATTCTAAGGAAAAAATGAAGAAGCAAGGATATATATCAAAATAAAAGACATGTTTTTGACACATTAATGGATTTACTTCTGCCCCTGAATGAAAATTCAAATCAACTGTTGTTTCTTTCATTTTCAGTGCTTCTAATATTTTTTGAATGTTATGAGGAAAGTTCACCAGTCAATTCCTTCTCACCTACCCTCTGCATGCACAGTTTAGGGAGCTTGCAAACCAGACCCACAAACACCAAACAGTCTTGCACAGTAACTAAAGATTATGCTTTGGTTTTGTTTTCATTTGAGACATCAGTTGTTGGCTTCTGCCACAAATATGACACCAAACCTAAGAAGGCTGCAATATCAATGCCTCTCTCTATCCTTTTGCTTTATTTGTTTATTCAATACCAATAACTGGCATTAAGGTGAAAGAAGAACCATAATTAACACAAATGCATATTTTAAAATGTATGTGAAGTGAGGGGTAGGTTCATAAAATATCTAATAAAGCCTACATAGGGGAATTTAAAAATCATCAAAAAGTACTCTCTGATAAAATTTATTTTACCTAAAAAAAAGAAGCGTCAGCAGTACACCTTTGTCAGTAATTTTCTCACATACCCTTCCATGTCAATATCTTTCTAAGTCACCTCTGGTCAAAGACAAATCTTTTAGAGTTACTGGATCAGTAGTATGATATCCTGAAGTATAGAGATTACCAAGCGATTTTCTGATTTTACTTTTCTTACCAATAGGTATATGATTCTGTCTAACAAGTGGCACTAATTCTTCTGAACCTGTTGTTGCAGAGTTGAGAAATGTTCCATGTCCAATTCTGTCAGGAGGCAGGCCAAGAAGAATTTTGGTCTCCTCTTCTTGATTTGGAATCTAGAAAGGATATTTTACATTATGTCATGGCAGCACAAAACAGTACAGTAACAAATTACATCTGAGTTCAAGTTCGACTTTCATAGCATGCTTTATCAAAAAAAAGTGTTAATGAGACTAAATATCCGCATTACTACCCTCTAGAGAGAGTAGTGGTGCATTAAAGTGACTCAGGATGGAATTACAATACAGAAAGAAGCCATAATCCTAAAAGAGTATGTAAAAACAAACAATAGTTATTTGCAGTTCTAAAGTACTTTCAGTTGGAGGCTGTCAAATCAGCTTTAGCCTCAATTGCAGAGAATAATAAAGAAAACTTTTACCTCTGAAAGATGCAATGCCAGCTTAAGACCTGCCTTTTTTGCTTCTGAGAGGGGTTCCAAAAAATCTTGACCATGTCCTGCCTTGAAGACAGAAATACATCATCATTCTACAGCTTATTTTTATGAAACTCCTCCAATTATGATTGTTAAGAAGTCTAGCAATATCAAAATGCTTAATTAAAATACAGATAAATTTTAATCATTTTTCTTTTTCCAATACTTCACTTTGAATGCAGTAAGTTAGCTGATGTTCTGTTATACGGACACAATTTAGTCAAACTGGCCAAAAGTCAGTAGTTCAGATGATGCCAAACACTGACTCAAGCCAATTAAGTCTCGATTTTGATACCCATTTCACAATTATCACCTAAAGCTAAATGTATTTCATTTCAATTAGACAGCTATCCTTAAACATCTCTGTTTTCTTAATAACCAAAGAGTATTTAGTACTTCTAAACAGAATTTAAACTAGCGTCAGCTTTCAATATTATTTAAGTTACCTCAACCCCATTGATCTGACTGGGACAATTTAGTAACAGACACTTCCCACATAATCACTGCTTTTCACTGGCTCTCTTCTGAGTACCATGTAATAAGCAATTGATTCTTTGTTAGAGTATCTGCCCCCTACAGCAACAGGGATAAACCAAGTAGCAAAAATACAAGCAATCCATTCAAACTACCAACAAACATAGGACAAAAACACTTAAAAGAATAAAGTATGACTGGATCTGCTGTTACACAACATTGAGTACTTACCTTCAAGGACAGATAAAAACAAAACAAAAACTTACGGTGGGATCACCACTGAGGTCAAGTCCTACTACAACCCCATCAGTGGAAAGAAGGAACTCTTCAGCAAGTTTAACAGTCTGCTTAGCAACTGCAGGGCCACCTCTTCTATTTATTGCTATTAATAATCTAGGAGATAAATGTACTTATTAAGTTAACTACAAACTGTAATAACAGGAGACTGACTAATCTGATACCAAAAAAAAAAAAAAAGACACTTCCTTCATGGTTGAGTACAGAGAGTATTTCTACAGGCAACTGTTCAAGTAACGGAGGTACTGAAGTGCAGAGGGACAACAATTACAATAGCATGTGCTGCTGCTATCATCAGGGATTATTAGTACACTTTGTACCATAAAAGTTTGCTCTGGTACTAGAGCTATTCTCACAATATCTTCCTTCCTGTCCATAACACTGGAACAAATGACTGGAATTATCCTGCCACCAATTTCAGCTTACACTAATACGTTAGCCTGTGAAATGCAGTAGCAACAGTGGTGGGAAGGCAGGGAAGAATACCCTGCCATTTGCTGCCTGCACTGTCAGGGAACAAGCTCTGACAGCAGCAGGCAGGAAGAATGGGAATTCTTCGACTTCCACAGGTAAATCTGACAGGGGTCGCTACTGAGAGTATAAAAGACAGAAACAGGCTCACTGTCTCCAAGCAACCATGGACACTAAAACCCTTCTGCCAGTTGGAACTGCCTCTCCTTTAGGGCAGGCTGCTCGTACAGCTAAACCAGCAAAAATCTTCACAAGGAACTTAGGCCCTGATAGAGGGGTCTTTAATGCAGTATCCTCCAAAAACCACTGCTTTTCCTGAAAATGTTGCAGAGAATGCATAATCTTAGACCTAAAAGTTTCACCCAGTTTCATCGTCTACCAGTAAAAAGGAAGATAAAAATTCATGTTTCCATATGAATTATCTGATTTATAGAGGACTGTATGAAAGCATTAGTCAAATTGTAGGTTAAAAAAACAACAAAAAAATAGAAATCACTAAACTTCCTCCAGTATATGCATAATTTTCTTTCCTACACTGATGGTTTGTACAGCTGTCTGCAAACCATGACCGAACATCAGACTCAACAAAACCTTGAAACAGAGGCACTGTGTGCGTTATTTACCTTACATCTATATCCAAGCCTTCTTCTTTACACTGCTTTATACCTTCAAGTACAGTCTCAACATACGTCCTTTTGGTCATACCTACAAAACACATGTACAGTACTCCTTTTGAACCAACATATTTAAACTAATATCATTAAGTCATGTTGCAATAAGACCCAGCTCTCTAGCCTCATAGTTTAATTCTGCACCCTTGATTTTGCTCCATGGTTTTCTAATTTGTACAGTTCTGAATCTATTTAAAAATATACATATTTATTTTCAAGCATACATTAGGATTAGGTGTCCTCCTGAGTATCTGGAAGAAAGAAAATAATTTCGTATGAACCAGAGATTAACAATAGCTACTTCTCTGATGCATTTATATTAAACCACACGTAAAGGAAAATAAAAATGAAGTAACTAAAAGAAAATATATTAGCTATTAAAAGAAACAGTCAGATATCCTACTAAAGTGCATGGTCCAAATTCTTGGATAATGGAGTCAAAACAACGCGCGTATGTCCTCCAAAATCTACATATATTTAAAGTACCTTTTTACTGAACCAACTGAATTGCACTTGATACTAACAGAATGTTAATTAAGTTTTATAGTACAATCAGATTTAAATTAAAAACAACACACTGTACCTGTGGCCTTTTCTTCTCTAGGAGTGCTCCTCAACTCCAGATACTTGACCCCATCATCAGCAAATTCTTTAATAACATCTTTAGTTATCTGATTAAAAGACAGCATATTCAACATGATGAAAGTAATGCTTATAATTGGTTACATTCTCTTTTTCAACTTAAAAAAAAAAAAGTGAGATTTTGGTGCAAAACACTTGTGTAATTTTCAGGCCCCATGTGTTTCCATCACTCTCCATCCCTGGAAATACTACCCGCAGAGGGTATCTTCAGTTCCCTCAGCAATACTCAGGGAGTACACAGGGAGTTATGACAAACGAGAATTTCCATGTCTGAACAACAATACCCCGCAGCTGGCGCAGTCACAATCCCTTTCACAGCTATCTACTGTTCTGAATGTTGAACAGGCTGCTAAAAGACCCTTTACGGAAGGAAAGATGAGGATGCTAAAGCACTTTTTTGGCCTTATTTTCATCACACAACAGTCTTCCTTGTCTGTTTTGTAATTGGTGGCACCAAAAAAAAAAAAAAAAAAGCAATTCTAGTTCAGTAGTCTTGGCATATACCGAGCCAAGGAAGAACCAGGAGACTACTGTAAATCAAAGCTCTGATAACCATGAATGGACATTTTTAAGTCATTATCAGTCCAAGCAGCTGAGAGCTCAGAATGACCACCATACTGGAAGCTCATTGCTTTAAAAAAGAGAGTTAAATGGAGGAGTTACATAAAATCCGGTATTTCTAAATTTTCATGTTTTAGAATAATAATTTTAATCTCCAATTGAAGGGACCACTGTTGATATCATTGTTACTCAGAACCCAATGTTGTTAAACCAACTAATTTTGTTTTTATGTAATGCTAGCCTTGTTTTCAAAAAGGAAAGGGAGATATTTTTGTTTGTTTGCTTGTTTTAAGCTAAGTTTTGATTAACTTACCAGTAAAATGTCTTCAGTCCTAGTGGTAATCTGATAGATGATCTGAAACATCTGAAAGCATCTAAAACAAAACATTAAAAAATTAATTGGATGAAAGTTGAATGGCAATATGAGTATTACAAAAACAAAAAGGCTATACCTGGAAAACATGTATTCACTATGCTCAGTTAAACAGCTTCTCTGTAGCTTAAAATACATGTCCACTTATAGGACAAGCAAGACCATCTTAATAGCCATTTCTGATTTTAGGTGCCAACAATTCATTTGCAACAGAAATTATTATTACATTTACCACAAAGCTTTTTAAGCACAAAGGAAAACATGAAGTTTCCAAATGAGGACACCATGTGAGTCAATTTTCTCTAAAGAGCCCATGCTATAAGTGAAACTTTTCAGTCCTTTAAAAAAGAAATTAAATTTAATCCACATGACATTTCCATTTAATTTGCACATGTCTAAGAAGTGACTTTATAGATACAAGAAGCAAAAAATCTACAAGATCATATTGTAATTAAAACTTCAGCAGTCAGAGCAGGGCAATGTATTTCTCTGTTTTGAACTTAGTCAAAAGAAGCTTGGTAGATGTTCATCACACACACACACACGTATGTACACTCACTCATCTAGAGTTCTCTTATTTCCTTTGTCAATCACAGTCATTCCGTTCTGGATCTGAAGGTACGGTTTCTGCGCCATAAGTTTCTTCATAGTGGCAGAACTGATACAGCCATTCAAATGAGCATGAAGTTCCTACAACAGAAAGCCATAGGATTTTTCTTTCCCCTCAGTGTAAAGAACAGCTTTTATATCTTGTCTGTATTATGGTTCCTGATTCCCACATTCTTGTTTCACTATAAGTAAGTAAGAATTAGCTCTATGTTTAGTTAATAATGATCGTTTCCTCGTGCTTTTACGCGCACCGATACAGCTGAGGGTGTCCTGTTTGCTTCTCCCTTGGTGTGGTGCCATCGGTGCAGACCTCAGCGGGGGCACAGCTGGCTCTGGAAAGAGCTCATCAGCTAATCGCTGGAGTGCACAACTCAGGGTGAGGAAGAAGGAAGGGAACAAACGTTTTAGAATTAAGAAAAAAATACATGGGATTCAAGAACTTTCCCCATCAGTTAAGTTTATAATTTCAGAGTTCTACGCTGTTTGAAAGCAGCAACATTTTTATACCCCCTCACCTTTCTCTTCTTCACGCTTTGAAAAGGTAACTCACGCCACAGAGACGCAGCAAGCCGCTGTCGCCACCCGTTAACAGCAAACGGGCTGAGCAATCGCCCTCCGATGCCCGAGGCCGATTTCTGACAGACTCTCTCTCGGCCACCAAACTTTCCCCGCGATCCTTGTCTCGGCTCCCCTGATGCCCTCACGGCTCCTCGCATAGGAAAAAGCCCCCTGCCCCCCCCCACTCAAAAGCGGCCTGCAAGCCACCCGCGGAGCTTTGCACCTCCTCCCCCCCGCGGAGCCCCTCGCTCTTGACTGGAAAAGAGCGAAACTGCCACTTGTCAACACGGAGCCCAGGCGCCCCCCAACAGCACGAACAGGTGAAGCTTCCGCGCGGCGCAGGCGAGGCCCCTCGCGGACCGGAGCGGCA
>NW_020450961.1:10606-12076 GCF_003343035.1 Apteryx rowi
CGCCGGCACCAGCCCGGGCCCGGGCGCAGCGGCCCCGCCCCGCCCCCCGCGCCCTCAGGCGGCGCGAGGCTGCGGCGATCCGTTATTTACCGTTGGAAGCAGCGTCTCACAGGGGCGGGCAGCGCCGTCACCCCTCCCCCCCGGTACACTGAAATACAGGAGCAGCGAGAAGGAAGGTGAAACACAAAAACTACATTTCACATTCAATACAAGCTTCAATGTTCAGTTTATTCAAGTCATAATTTTCAGATTTACTGCACCTTAGTACTACACAAGCAACAGTTCAAGTCCAGTGTAACAGAGCACTGCGAGAGGCCATGGAGCGGAGAGGTAGGCAGCCAGGGCTCAGTACTTCAGTGAGCTGAACTATTCTTCAATAACGTCACTACAGTTTGCTACATGATGATACTTCATTAAGGAAATATCTTGTTACAAAGTCGTAAGTGGATAAAGGTATTGATTATATACCAGACCTCTTTTTTGAAATTAACTTCCAAGTTTGCTAGCACAAGAAGAACAAATGTAGCGTTCACTGATATGCCAGGTCAAACCCAACCATAATAAAGACATCTTGGAATGATCCTAAACTGTGTTTTAATTATTTCATATTTAGCTTTCAATGTTATTGCAATCTAATTCTAAAACCCCTCCACACTTTTAAGTCAACAAGTCACTAAGCAAAGGTTAGATCTTGCTATACCCAGAAAGAGATTAACATAATTAAGATCATAAAACATGGCAATCTATATACTGCTAAGGTAGTTTAGGCTTAGGCAAATAAATTATCCTCCAAATATGAAAACAATATATTACTGACATATCTAGGGAATTTAGTTTTGTAGTTAAACTAAAACATAAATATGAAGTAAACAACTCAATATGAAGTTAGTTTACATCTCTTTTGGTGCTTGACAGATCAAGAACAGTGTGGAATTCAGTTAGCAGTTCAACTTTTTTTCATAGAAAAATAGCATGTCCATAAACAAAAAGGAATTTCAACTTACTCAGTGATCCACTCTTTTATTTTACCTTAGTTAAAGGCAAACTAAGTACAGATACTGTACATTAAAATGTATGCACATAAAAAGAACAGTTGTTCTTCATTCTACTTTAAAGGCTCAGTTTCTACATTCTTTTATTTATGTCCCTTTCCAAACAATTACCCCTCTCTGACACATATTGCATCTACATTTAAATATAAAGAGAGCCATCTGCAGGTCCCACATAGCCAACACCAATCAGTAGCACATCAATTAGTGTCCATATTCCAAGTCCACCAAAGCTGAAGAGTTTTCCCAGACCTTCCCGCCACTGACCCAAATAGAAACGATCTGCTCCAAATCCACCAAGGGTGATGCTACAAGAATAAAAACATGATTATTTATTTCTTAATGAACTCAGGTTGGATATCCATACTTGCTTCTTTTTGATATACCTACAAGTTGATGATGGTTTTGCTTTATATCACAC
>NW_020450961.1:12268-16513 GCF_003343035.1 Apteryx rowi
AAAAAAAAAAAAAAAAAAGCTATAGGAAGGTTATTCAGCCCAATGCAGTAGTAAGGCAATGATAAATTTCTCCAGCTGGTGGCAAAAACAAGAATGACTATAACGAGTGCTTTAGATCACTTTCTTAATCTGTCTTATTATATCTGTGGTTCAGGCAATATAGTCTCACTACCTAATTTATCATATTAACCATTTTTGAAATATCAACTTAATGAAAAAAATAGTCTTTTGAAAGTGCTTCAGTTACTTTCTAATCACTACTGTACTGCTCTAATGGTTTAATATGTCAAAAATTAACCAGTTTATTTCAATACTGCCATACTGGTCTCTTCCCAAAGATTTCAAAGCACAAGAAACTTCCCTTTTAAAGCATTTCTAGCTGTTACAGTTGGAAGGGAAGCCGTAAAAAATCCAAGCCAGTTCTAGACAACTCAGTGACATCTGTTAAATTCAGAACATTCACATTCATTTCAAATGCCAAGAAACAATTTGTACAAACAATTTTCAGCACCATTTAAAAAAGGGGAGCAGAAGTCATAAATCTACAGAATTTTTTGGGCATTTGCACCTTATTTGACACCAGAGTAAAACACATGTCCTCCCTGTTTAGAAAAATGATCACTTTGTGAAGCCTAAGAATCATTGGCACTTATTCTGAAGAAAGTACATTAGTTGCAGAAATAAGGTAGAGGTTTTCTTTCAAGCTCTATTTATTGAAGACCACTAATATCATTGTGTATGAAATCTTAAGGCATCCTATGTGTCCAAATTCTAACCCAGATAAATACAAATACCCAGAAAATAATGGGTACTCAGTTCTCAATTAAGAAATACCCATTGAGCAGAAAAACACACAGACTGAAAATTTAATACTCAGTTACTATAATATTTATAATCATATATAATTTAACATGAAGTTCTCTAATAGCTCTTGTGTACCTTAGAGCCAAGGCAGTAGACCACTTATAACCTCCAGTCCAGTTGCAATAGAGCATCTTAGGAAAGACACGATTACCTAAACATCAAAACACATTCAAACCTTACTGCAACAAACAGACAAATGGCTCAAAGAATTAAATATGAAGCAAGAACAAACCATATTTCTCTAACAAGAGACTAAAATGGTTGACATTAATTGAACCAAGCACCGTCAATAAGACAATAACAGAAAAACCCATATATTGTCTATTGCACTCTGTTCCATTAATCTTTGTCTCATACCAGAAAAAGGCAAGGTAATTGAAAAAATAGAGGGGGGAAAATTAAATTAGTTGGGTGAAACCAACATGAATTTTTAGAAGTTTTTTTAATTGATGACACTTGAAATTGATTCTATTAATGGTGTCCAAATTAGTTTAATTCATAAAAGTGGACAGAAATAAAATAGAACTATTTTCGCTCACCTAAAGGTACATAACAGTAGTCTTACAAGCCAATGGTTACAATTAAGTGTCATTTTTATAATTAAAAATTAAAATGTAACTATAAAAATACTCAATTGTCAGATTAATCAAGGTGCAGACTGTTACTGCAATGGACATAAACAATCATTGTATTGATTCATTACCAAAAAGTTAAGAAATTCTTTAGAAAAAGAGTTTCTTTACAAAATCTATTTTAGCCCACCTTACCTAGACAATGAATATGATCCCGTACTGTACAAGTGGCATTATATCGTTGTCGCGGACAAGAAACTGTCATGCAGTTTGTAGAATTGGTACATACATAATCCGTTGTCGCAAGCTGCCAGCAAAATTGGCATGTCATGTTAATCGTAAAGTTCTCCTGCTCGTTGTTATTCTGATCCTATAAAAGGAGAGTATTATCACTTCATTAATAATCAAGAGTTTCACAGTGTACAGTATCCAATTACAGATACAAATCACAAATCAGTTAATAAACTGAAACTAAACAGATACAAATCACAGATAGAAGTTTCAAGCAAAGTACAGCTTATTCTATGTTTGTCATCTCTATGCAGTCAAGTATAATAGAAAATCAACAGTAGAAAACTGATAAGAACAGTCATTAAAGCCCAGTTTAATATTGCTGCTTAGTCCAATCTAATTGTAGGCTATGGCCAAAAGGAGCAGCCTCAACTTATTCAGTCTTTTATATATATATATATATATATATATATGAATGATCAGTTTGCTCATCTGACAGACATTTAGACCCCTACCCTCAAAATGTTTCATTTTTCATTAATCAAACTGATTTAACTCAACCACATGGCTGCATGACAAAAAGATCCATGCAAGGGGAGGCAAAAAGGAGGAGTGTAGGTCTGCCTCTTTCAGCAATAGCCTATGGTTAAATCAGATTAAATGTACATAAATCTGCAAACCTGCCTATATAAGAAACTGGTATCTTGTCATTAAAGAAATTTTAAAAATGAATTTCCAAAGTTTTAATTAAAAGACTTAAATCCAGATTAAAAGTAATAGGTTACTTACAACACAATGAACATGTGGCTTGACTTTGCAATCGAAAGTGGCTGGCTTCCCATATATACAGGAAAAGTTTGTGTTACATGTCATACAGTCTGGTGGCAATCTACTGCAAAGCCCATTGCTAGGACATTTAGTCACATAAGATGGCATTTCTGTAGTTTCTGAAAAACGAAGTGAATAAAATGAAAAAAAAAAAAGATTCTATATAAAGTGGGTGTGTACATCTATAAAAGGCTTTCCCTATTATGCACTGAACAGAATTAAAGGTTAGTATTGCGCACCACCAGGGTCTGCTGAGCTAGCTGAATGGGCTACACAACACAGTAAGGTACGCTGCAAGGATCCTGGCTGAAGGTCTGTACAGGACAGTGCATCAACACAATACAGTACAACACCAAGATTAGGGCTTAGCATGAATCCCAGAAGTAATGTAACCGTCTAGAAAGAGTACCACCTCAGCCAGTGTTTCTCAGCAGGAGTAATCAGCTTCGGTACAGAAACAGGTTGACACCAACCTACTTTTGCTTCAGCACTAAATAAGTAACAGCTAGCTCAGACATTTGCTGTTTGCATGTGTTCAGAATCACCTCTTTTAAGTTGTTAGCAAGAAGAGTATTTCAGCCAAACTTGATTTATCCCTTAGTGAGCTACAAAAGCTGTATTTTTGTTGCATGTGAAATAGTAACAACTTCTTGCAGAATGCTAGAGTCTTTCAAGAGCTTCCACAATCCTGAGAGGGTGTTAAACATGTGAACCATGATCCCAGCTTAAAAGGTCATTTTCTATCTGTAAGGTTTTATATGGACAACCTTCCTAATTATATAATCCTGACTAGTTGTTTAAGGTAATTTAAAAGTAATTCTAACTGTGTTATGCTACAGTATGTCTTTTACGACTGTAAAGACATACACAGGTTTACATAATTCTAGAACTTTACTACTAAACTCAAGATTTGAGGAAGAAGTCCCATAGAAAAACAACAAAAGAAACAACAAAAGCAATAATTGTACCTGCTGCTTTAAAATAGGGAGTATTTGTACTTGTTGAAGTTAGACTTTTTGCAAGTGTAGACTGGGTCTGAGAGTGCTTTGTGGTCATCAAAGATCCTGCTATAAGAAAAAAAAAATTGGAGAAGGTGATACTTCTTGAAGAAAACTGTTCTTCAGAAACAGTTCAATTCCAACATCCTGATATGAAATTACAAGTGGAAAGTGTAATGAGGATAAGAAAACTGTAATTATAAAAATCCACTTTCCTAGTTTAGGAATAGTAGGCTGTTCAAACATTAAAAGTTAGTGCTAGAATTGTTCCTATTAGACAAGGAATCATTTTTGTCTCAACCCAGCCTCTTTTTTTTGATTCTTGAGCATCCTACGGTGCTCAGAAAGCTGATCATATGCTACTAACAAAACCATTTAGTCAAGTAACGCAGTTGACTTCCTTAGCAGAAAACTGGAACAGAAGAACTGGCTGGAAACCGTGGCTCTACTTGCGCAAAACAACGTTTGCCTCTGCCCAGGCTCAGCAGCTCCGAGGAGATGCGGCGCTGCGCGGCGCTCAGCGCTTGTCACGTCTGCGCTCGAGCCCGCAGCGCATCACAGCAGGGGCGCGCTGCGCCCGGGCGGAGGAGGAACGCGTTTGCCACGTCTCCCTGCCCGCACGGCGCCGAAGCGCCAGCGCCTTGCCAGCGACGCTCTAGCTCATGCCCAATTCGAGACGAGGAGCACGAATAAACCCGCCGCATAACGCGCGAGCCACCGGCAGGCCGGCGCGGCGCAGGGGGCAGGCGCCC
>NW_020450961.1:17056-73790 GCF_003343035.1 Apteryx rowi
CGGCGCGGGGCGCAGCGGGGAGGGGAGCGGCGAGATTCCGCTCGTCTCGCGGCAGGGACGGGAGCTAAACGGCGGCGGCCCCCGGCAGCACCCGGCCGGCGGCTGCGCGGGCCTTCGCCTCGTGGCGGCACCTCTGGGACACCGAAGTCCCGCGGGGGCGCGTGGCGCCTCGCGGCCTTACGGAGGAAGCTAACGAGAACGCAGGCACCTGCCCGCGCTGTCAAGGCGAAACCAGGCCTCGCTCGGCCGAGCGCAGCCTGAAAAGGGGTGAAAATCAGTGCGGGGGGGGGGGCTCCACCTCCAAGAATGGGCCAGGAGCGCCTACAGAAACGGGCATTTGGGGCACGCTGGTACCGCATCTAGCATTTCCCCCTTGCAGAGAATTTTGGCCGAGGGAGAAAATGCAGCTTCTGTTTTTACTGGAATTGCTTTCAGTATCGCAGCCAGGTCGAATATTATTCAAGACAGTGTTTACCTTTTCAGGCTACTGCTAGAAATTCGTTTTGCTGTCCTCCCTGCTTCTTCCTTTGCCCATCCTGCGTCCTTTAGTCTATGTATTCCTCCCTGTTTATATCCTTTAAGGGCTGCAATTCATACCCTTCTCTCTGCAAACATAATCTTATTAGTGAGCTATCTCAGGATTACACAAGCACACCGAGAAGATTAAGTTTCGTGGATGCCACCATCAGCAACCCTATGCCACCGACGCGCAAACCGGGCAGGCACGCTGCCATCCTTCCTACCACCGGCATCCGCGCTTTCCCTAACCGCGGCTTCCCGCTGTTAGGCAAAGCAAGCCCAGAGCGAGCCCATTCCCGCTGCTCTTCACCCTCCCGCCAGCGAAGGCCTCGGCATGAGGCCTTGAACACCCTTCCCGCCTCCCTGCGCGCCAGGCCGGCCCCGGCGTCCCCTCCCGCAGCGTCCCCTCCCGGCCCCTCGCGGCGGGCACTGCCACTTGCGCGACGAGCTGCCCGTGCTCAGCTCCACCACCCTGCCCTGCCTCGAGGAGGCTCACGCGCCGTCGGCGGCGCCCGCCGGTGTCACTGCGGGGCCCTCTGACTGAGAGGGCTGGAAGATTTGAATTTCACACCTCCGCCATCGCTGCCGGTCACCTGAAAACCTGGATGGGTGGCTGCAGTATAGACACACCTGAGCTGAAAAGTTATTCTCACATCTGGAAAACCTAGAAATTCACCTTAAAAAACTGAAGCTTTCAGTTCTGGAGTACATCACACAGGGCACACATATATCATGAAGGCCGGAAGTCCGTAAGAATGAGTGAGTGTATAAATATACATATATAATATTTGTAAATTTACATACATACGTGTGTGTGTGTGCATCTATACACACACACATATATAAAATCACCCCTCCGCACACCATGTTAATTCTGTAAAGGTGAGCAGAAAGCCTTTTTCCCAGCACTTTTTCATTTAATTTTTCCAAAAATGTTTTTAAAAGCTGGGGGAGGTCAGTTGGTAGAAACTGATTCACAAAACCAAACCAATACAAAATCAGAAATAGGCCTATAGAACGTACATATGCACAAGTGTCAGGCAGAAGGAAAACACTAACTTTGCATTTGTGTAATGTTTATGCACCAAATATTATTTTCTGCTTCATTTCAGTGGTATTTAAAATCACTAAGGTTGTATGCTATATTTGAGTAACACATCAAACAACCCTAGCTAAGCCTTGTCACTAAAAAACAGCTTATAAAAGTGGGAAAAAAAGTATATCGGTGACAATTCAGCTCTCCAAAAGATTTGATTCAACTGCCTGTAACATTAACTTTTAAAATCAGTGTGTAAGTGTAAACAATTAAAGTCAGATAAATACAACCAATTCAAATTCCAACATACTGTATTATAAAAAAGAATAAATGAAAATTATGTCATCCACACCTTCTCAGCATGCTCAGCATCCCAAACAAGCACAGCAATAAATTACAAACAGAAAGGTTTTCAGAGATGAATTTAGTGTTTTTTGAAAGGAGTTAAACTGACAGCAAGCACAAACAAAAGTAAAATCTTTGCACACATGGATATGGTAGGTAATTCAACTTCTTTCTTGGCAGTCACGTTTACGGCAACCAGTTATCCCATTCTAACGCATTCAGTGCCTTGTTTCACTGAGATTTCCAACAAAGACACTAATGTATTTGTAGCCTGTGAACATGGATTCAGAAATAATTAGGCTATCCCCACCTCGCCCACCATATCTGACATAATGTGGAGTCAGGAAAAAAAAAAGTCAAGCTGTTCCTTATAGACCCACCAACTGTCAAGTTTTGGATTCCAGGTCACGTCGGTTATGTAACTACTACGTGACTGAGGTAATTCAGCAATGGCAGCAGCAGCCAGGACGCTACCCAGCGTCCTCTTCCTTGACTTAATGGCATCCCCGATGCATTTACACAGTAAAATCAAAATAATTTAGTAGCGGTGTAAGATTTTTTTTTAAATAGCCTTTATCAACTAGTGCAGATTCACTGGGTTGTCAAAACAGTCGACAGTTGCACCTGTCCTTTCATGCTATTCCTAAAGCACCAAAATGGGCTGCATTTGCTTGGTTTGAATACGCACTACCTGGAAATTCTTGCAAATGAGCATTACTGCAGTAGAGGAGGAAAGAAATACTATTTCACATGGGCAGTTAATAAACTGACAGTAACTAACAGCAAAATCAGAATTCTTCTTCTGCATTTGGAGTATGTGAACTCTTAAATTTCTTGAGTTTTTCAATGGCAGAAGATACTGAAATCTCTCCATGAACTTTGTTGTCTCTTGCTCGCACGTTGACAGCATTATCTGCTTTCTCCTTTTCTCCAACCACTGCAAGACATACCACAAACAGTATTGGGCTGTCTTCCTGCATTAAAAACCAGAGTCTAGGCTAACTCTATACCCAACATTCAAACCTTCACAATGTTCAGAAATATAAGATGCTGTAATTACCTAAGATAAAGTTATACTGGGCCAGCTGTGCATTTCTTATTTTCTTGTTTAATGTGCAACTCTGGTCGAGATCCACATCTGACATAAATCCTGCTTCAAAAAAATCACTGCAAACCTAAAAAAAATGGAGTATATATTCTACACCATGAAATAGTACATCCTGTAATCCCCTCCAATAAGTAATTCACATATGTGCATAATTTTGCTCTTACGAATAGATATATGGAAGACAGTAAAGTTGCTTGAAGAAAACTGCACACAGATTTAAGCACTTGG
Source organism: Apteryx rowi (assembly GCF_003343035.1). Classification (NCBI taxonomy): domain Eukaryota; kingdom Metazoa; phylum Chordata; class Aves; order Apterygiformes; family Apterygidae; genus Apteryx; species Apteryx rowi. The sequence goes on from NW_020450961.1 coordinate 20,293, forward strand.
CAGGACTCCAGTTAAGAGGGCAATACAAGGTAACATCCATACCAGATGTTTGCTGATCTCCTCACACAGCTACACTGCTGAATGTCAAAAAGGTTTCCCCAATCAGAGAAAGGAGAAAGAGGAGAAGGAACAAAGCCATTTATGCTTGCATTAAAGAACAGGGGGGAGGGCAGTAAAAGCACACATACTCAAATGTAGTCAAGAGCATACGTGCTGGGGAAGGGAGGAAACTGGTTCCATTCTTACTTTAGGGCAGATAATTTTATAATGAAATAGGAGTTACTATATAAGGTTTGTAGTCCAGAATATTTTTTAACAATTACTGAGGTATATACATGATAGCACAGCCCAAAATATTTGTTACATATCCCTTTCTCGAGCTTACACAAATTTTACAAGGTATGAAAGATTTCACCTATGGAAAAAAAAATGTCTGCAAAGTCATTAAAGCAATCCTTTGTTGTTCTAGGACAAGCATTTAAGAAGCTATTAAAATTGCTTGCTACTATAAAAAGGAAGGCTCTGTTCTCACCTGCCGGGCATACTCTTCAGAAGCAGGTCCCACAGGTACAACCATGACCTGCCGTGGAGACAGCCAGAACGGCCTGGCAAGTATATTAACAACAATATGAAAGAAATGTGTATTTTACACCTGTGTATCAGCAGTCGTATTTCCCAATAATAAATTTCTTTACTTTATAAAAATATTTATGCAAGCTAAAGATGTTGGATATGCCATTACATTCACCCTTTCCAGTTCACATAAAATGGCAAATAGATTAATCCAGGTTAAATGACATATGCACAACTTCGAGCTTCTGTTCACTTCCTAGCTGGTTTCACAATTTTTAACATAATTTTAATTTTACACATATTATCCACTTTTATTTATTATATACCTTTATAGTGATGGGTGGACAGTTTGAAAGTGAGAATTAACCCTTTCTTAATACTTCCATCCATTAACGGAGATATATCTTCAGAGCTAATTCAAGATGAAATAAAACATCTTATAAATTAAAAAAAATTTTCATTCAAGACTAATTCATGTCTGTATATATAACTACTTTACACGTTTAACCTCTTCCCGGTATAAAAGCATGACTTTTTAAGATTAAAAAAAGGACCAAGTAAAATGGAATATTAATACATTTAATTACAATTCTTATTTCTGTTACATTGTATAATTTTTCCTTACAGTTTCATAAAATTGACTTTCTAATCATGAACTACAAATATAAGGATATCATACAGCTCAGACCACAAAAATAAGACTTCTTTTTCTTGTTTTCTTACCTACTAACTTTGAGAAAATTCTAGGAAAATTATTTTGCATTATGATATACAGGAAGCATCTATATTTTCTAGCTACATTGTTAAATGTTCCCTAAAAATGTATTTGTGCCACTTACCATTTTCCTCCATAATTTTCTGCTAAAATAGCTATCATTCTCTCCACAGACCCCAAGATAGCTCTGTGAATAATCACTGGCCGTTTTTTATCATCACCACCATCCTTACTGGAAAAGATAGGTAAAGATTAAAAAAAAAAAAAAAAAAAATCCTTCTCTTAGCCCATACACAAATATTCCTACTAACAATTTTGACTCTACTTTTCATGGAAGAACAAAATGGAATTATTTATACTTCTGTAAAATCTACTACTTTTACTAAAGAACTTGCTTTCTCTATGTCATCCGGGCTTTTAAAGAAACATCTAATAATCATAACAACTAAAAACATTCATGCCTAGTGGCATAGGCACAAATTCCTAGATTTTAAAAGATGCTCAACTCTACAGTTTGAGTCCAAAGCTCTGACTCAGGTCCATTTCTGTGCATTTTAATATTTTATACTCTTCCTCTCCGTTTTCCTCTATGATTGCATTTATTTTGTTGCAAAGAATCTTACCTGCTCTCACTGTTCATTTCCTTCCTTAAGTTACAATCCTGTGATTAAAAAAAAAGAAAAAAAGAAAAAAAGAAAAAGAAAAGAAAAGAAAGAAAAAGAAAGAAGGAAGGAAGGAAAAAAAAGAGCCAGCTGCTGTTTGTATCAGTATTATGATCTACCAGAGGACTGGGACATCTATTGAAAAATATGCAGCAGGACCAAAAATAATGAAGATTCGGTTTCTATCTTCCCCATCAAGTTCTTTAGAATATACAAAAATAATCATTTAAAAAAAAAAGTGTTTTCAAGGCAACATGGTACTAAGACTAATTTACTCAGTGGATAAAACATCCTTCTTCCTAGCTGGAAGCCAAAGTGGGATTTCCTTTAAAAAGTGTTAAGGTGTGTGTTTGTCCTTCAAGGTGAAATAACTTTAACTGATAAGAACTATGAACATACCAAATCTTTAACATGTGTTTGAATTTGTATACAACATCTTCACAGGAGAGATGGTGACTACGCTGAAAGTGAAAATTAGCTCAACCCAGTCTCTTTAAAGACTATATATGATCTGGAGAACTGGCAGATAAGACACGCAGATCATCATTTTTTTCCTGTAATTAGTGGCATTTACAATTAAACTGAGTTATCATGACACTGAGGAAAATTTTCAAGTTCATGACTCAGTCCAAGTACTAACCTCCACTCACAGATGTTTCTCCCCTTAAACCATTCACGTTACTTACATACAGAATAGCAGTTTAATGAGCAGTTTAACCTCAGTTTAATGAGAATTACAAATATTGAAAGTAAATTATCATTTTTGAGGGCATTTAAAAGAGGAAGATAAGTTGTTTAACCACTCACCCAACATAAGTAAGATTAAATCGAATGGGTAGTTGAAAGTCAAGCTGGATAGTAGCACACTGATGGTATCTGCCAATAGCATCTTTAATTTTAATATCAATCTGTCAAGCAAAATATCACAGTTACTAGGTACAGTTTGTCTGCATTTTGTCTGTAATCTTGTCCCAAAGTTGTATTAAAATACTGATTTACTAACCTTGGGACCATAAAAGGCTCCATCTCCTGGATTCAACTGCCATGGTTCTCCAAAGTTATTCAAGCTGCTTTGAAGTTGCTAATTATAAAAATAAATAAATAAAAGAAGAATGTTTAAAACTTTACAGGTATCTCAGGGTCTTCCATTACTGTAAAAGTAAAAGCATTTGGCTACACTAGATCATGTAGCCTCTGAAATACCAAGGGTGCTTTGTACTTTGTCACGCTCCCCATGGGCAGCATGACTCCTGCTGTTCAAACTTTCAGTCGTTTATGATAAACAATCTTGAAATAAGAGTAGTTTCTTGTAAAAATTTTGTGATTATTCTGAATTTGAAAAAATATTAATAAATAGAATCAGTTCAAAATAAGGGCCTAAGTAAGAGCCAGACAGTTGTCATTTTATACAGAAAGTCCATATTTTATACAGCTTTTCAACAAGCATTTTCATTTGGTATGCTATTTAGCATCTGATTTAAACAATCTCACTAACTTCAGTATTCAACATGAAAAAAATTAGTTAAATATCCATTTCTGAAAATACAAATATTAAGGCTGTTTATGAATTACCTTTTCAGCATGATCCCAAATCTCTAACTCTCCTAGATAATTTTCAGGCCTTGTAGAAAGATGCAGTTGAAAGGTAAAACCAAAGACAGCATAAACAGACTTCAAGAAATCAAGACAGCCCTTAATTTCTTCTTCAATCTTAAATGTAAAAAAAAAAAAAAAGCTTAAAAATAGAATAAAAGATACATTTTGATGCAAATAAAAAAAGGAACTGGATTTACAGTATTCTTCATAACCAGGTTTTAACAGTTTCTGTGCACACAGACACATATAGATACATTCTCGTAAGAGTTCGTTAAATTAAAAACAAAAAAACCCCTATGWATGAAAATTATATTCTCCAAACTCAAACCTAGACAAAAGGTTGCTGTGGCTTCAAAGCATGGAAAGAAGAGTAATATTCTTACTAAGCCTAAGCTTCTGGAGCCAGACTGCATGAGTCAGACTTTATAAAGTGCGTCAATTTATTTACATAGTTCCACTGAAACCTATGGTATTATTGTCTGAATAAAGCATTTATTCAGCCTTAGTATGAAAAGCAAAGTGCGATGGACTTTTTTTTTTCCTTTGGGGGGGGGGGATTTTACCTTTTGGGATTTAGTTGCACCCACATATCTTTCCACAGGGAAAAAAACTAGAGTAAGTCTTATTCAGTAATTCACAGTTAATAACATCTCTCAGATGTTATCTTATCTTCTTTTGCTATAAGTATTTCTTAACCTCTAAGAAAAAAATAAACAATGCAAATTACAGCACTGGCGTTTGATAAATTTTTAGCTAGGAAGCTAAGATCAGCAGACCATTCATTCAAGCAGTACTACAGAAGGCTAAGACATATCGAATACCAGATGAATAAGAAGGAAGCAACCTAACAAAAAAAAAAAAGGCAAAAAACGCTGCAAATGAAGCATTATACTACAAAGCAACAGAGAGGAAGAAACTAAAAAGTGGAAATGTTTTAGGTTTGTTTGCTTTGGGGTTTTTTTGTTGTTTCATTGTTGTTTTTACCTGTTCCATTGTGCAAAAGATGTGAGCATCATCTTGCTGGAAGCGCCTAACACGCGTCAAGCCACTTAAAGTCCCAGAGAGTTCATTTCTGTGAAGAACCCCAAAATCTGCAAGTCTTAGAGGCATTTCTCTCCAGGATCGCGGACGATGAGCAAACATCAAGCTAGAAGGAATGTGAAGGAACTTCGTTTTTATCCTTCGTATAGAAGACTTAAGACAACACAGAAACTAAAACAAGATTAATATAGACAGTAACCACAGTATTTTTAAACATTCATTCACTCAAGTTGTCTGCATTCTAAAAGGCAGGCAAACCGAGGCACTCGGCTTGCTGAAGACCTCCTAGAGAAGCCACTGTGAGAGTAACAACCAGAAACTGTCGATTTGTACCTCCCTGTGATACACCACATCTTATGCCTATCTCTGTCCAATTAAAGTCATACTTACTGAGAGTGGTACAAACTAGTGTTAGCACGCAGACACCTAGCTCATTTAGTAGGAGGATCTTCCAGTAAGTCTACAAAGGAACTGCATTTGGTCTGCTTTGGGGCACCATAAGGGTAGATCTCCGGACAAATTATTTGCTTAGGAAAAGTAGTCTACTGTACAGCTAGCACACACAGGATAACATGCATTGATACTCCATTAATTTCCCTCAGCCCCACACTGCACAGATATAGTAAAATAAGAACATTTTTCAGTTGAGAGTACAAACCAATGTCCCGGACAGTTCATCGGCTTAAGGGCAAAAGTTTCCTTCTCAATCTCAAAAGAGAACATATTTTCACTGTAGTGCTGCCAGTGCCCTGAAGCTTCCCAGAGTTTACTGTTGAAGATGTTTGGGGACACAACTTCAGTAAAATTACGCTTGTGATATTCCTCCTATAAAACAAATTCAATGTTTTAAAAGGCGATACAGACAGAAAATAAATTTCAACAAGCAAATTCCTGATTCCATAACTGTATTCTTACGATGGCCATTTACTGGGAGACTAAAGGACCACTGTGCATACAGGTTTTACACAACTGGAAAAAGCACACGTCAATTAAGAATGCTTTCCCCTGCCCTAGTTTGAAAAAGGCTAGATCTATATAATCTTAGTGAAATTCTGGTATGTGTTTACATACAGAAATGTTTTTCTTTGTGAGGGCAGTTCAGTACTGTGAATGACGTATCACTTAAGTCAAGATCACAGCTGATACTAAGCACGTTAGGAATTACATCAGTATCTACTCACTCTTATGAAATCCGTGAGTGTATTATAAAGAAAGGCACCTCTGGGGAGGAAAAAGCAGCTTCCAGGACTCAAATCATGAAAGAAGAAAAGTTCTTGCTCCTACATCAATTAAAAACCATAATTAGTGCAAGACCACTTCAACTGTATCCCCAGTTGTTGAATCGCAGAAAATGAACTCTCTTTGAGAACACTCTTTGTTCACCAGAGTGAAAGACTACAGCAACAAGATGACTTCTAGAAGCCTACAAATCCTCAGCAACAGAAGTTATTTCTAGTTCTTACTCTTAGAAGCTTTATAGTAATATCTTGACTTTGTGACTGTCTAAATACATGTTTCCTCAAAAAATCAAAGCCTTAAGAAATCTTACCATTAGTAGCCAAAACAATTAAAAACACATACCCATCAGATCTGAGGGTTGATGGCTGAAGATTATGAGACAGTCATTCTTTTTCAGAGCCTGGCTCAAAAAACAGCCTCAGAAGTGTGGCTCTGGAGAATCTTAGTCTCTCATATATCATAGATACTAGACAATTTGTTTGATTGATACTAGATAATTGAGTGATACTAGATACACAGATACTAGACAATTTGTTTTTGAAAAGACAAAGAAGGAACCATCGAGCAAATATTCAAGGCTTAATGGAGTGATAGCAACAAGCATGAACACTTCAGCGAAGACCATTTTACTACTCCCTCCCTTTGTCACTGTTCTCTGTACATTCTTCCTTGACTCTTCTTCTACTGAGTTACCTGTAAGTTGTTCATTTGTGCTTATTAAGGCCCTTCACAGTCCCTTTCTCAAATCCATCAGTAATTACTGCGAGTTTCATGCCTGCATCCTCTTTGCCACTGATGCTAACCTTCACTTGCACTTACGTTTTTTTAAATAAATGCCTTCCTGCTTTCACTTATACTGCCTATTGGGCCTTTGAACATCGCCAAAGCTACTTACTATCTTCCTTCAAATCCCCTCCTTAAAACTCCACTTGCTCTACAAAATAATAGTAAAGGTGACAACAATTAGGCAACTGATTTGTGGAATCATCGCTTACCAGCAAGGCCGATATTAAGTCAAAATCTTTCATTATGTCAATCTAACACCATCTAACACCAACACTTAATTTAATACTAACATTGTTTATTAAATCTGGCAGAGGGACATACGAACGATACTTAAAACACCAGCTGAAGTACTATGAGTATACACTTAAGCTAGCTATTAACTTATCTACATCTATAATGAAGATTGACCAAAACAAATTGTAGAAAATTGTATAGAGAATATATCTGCTCTATGAATAGTTTAGTCTTTTAGGTAAGTAATCTGAAGAGATCACCGTACATTCAAGTGTTTAAGATACAGTTCCCTGAACCCAGGGGACCACCCTATTAAGTCTTCCTAACATTAGAGTAACACTTTGATGCAACTAACAGGTCGAGTTTGTAGAATTAAAATTTAAAAATAAAACTGACACTTCAAGAAATTCACAGAACTGACTCCCATTTGAACTGTCCAAATGTAGAAAAACATAGAAAGAGAATGAAGTCTTTAACAGGATTATAGAAGAGAAGTAGGCCATAAAATAATGTACCTTTCCAATTTTCCTATGATCCCGGTTTCTGGCTTCTTCCTGGAATTTTTCCCATTCCTTCATCATTTTGTTATCAGGGAAGGATATTCCATAAATTCTCTGCAAAGTCTCCATGTCAGCTTTTCCTTCCCAATACGTAGAGGAATTCTGATGCAAAAAACCCGTATTTTAAGATAGTACTATATAATCTCAGGAAGAGGAAGAATAAACACTGATCCACTCAAATGTTATGAATTTTCCTTGGGAAAAGATCTGTATCTAGTCATCCAGCATTTGCTTATAGCACACAGACACTTGCAACATCTTTTAGTCAGGATACTAAAACAGAAGGCATAAACACAAGTGACTGGTCAAGTCATGCATTTTTTTCGACTTGGGTACCTTATTTTAACTCGCATCATGTCATGTTTTATTATTTCACATTATATCTTCTAAAAGAAAAGCACTTGTTTAAGTTCAAAACATAATGCAGTAGGGAAACAGTAAAGACTGAAAATGTAAAAGTAACGCTCTCTTTCACAGTTAAATCCTATCCATTTTGACAATCAAACATTTAAATTCTGTATCTCAGAGTTCCAGAGATTTCAGTGAGGAAGCCAGCAAAAGCAAGTGTGCTGCATGCTCCAATGAGGCCAGCCAGGGAGGCTCGCAAAGTTAGCATCTGCAGGTAACTAACACTACATAGTTATCAGAGGCACCTGCAAACACTAGCTCTGGCTTCCCTGCGAGCAATGCCATTTTAAAGATCAGCACTTACATATCTGCCAGTGCTCACTTTACCTCCTTTATCTCAAAGATCCCATCTTACTAGGTCAGAATACTATTTCCTGACGCAATGAATGTCTTAGAGGTTCATTTACTGTAGAATAGAGGCCACATGCATACTACAAGGACAGCATGGCACATAATGTCCTAACTACTACTGATCCAAGCTAGGACATGTGCGCTGCACAACGCGATGGTGGGTGGAGACACCAGCACAGTCCCAAAGCGGTGCTGCCACATTCGCTTAGGCACCGAGCGTGCTTGAGCTGGTTCCACAGCTAATCTAGTCACTACTAGCTTGACTACTTTTTGCACTGCTCTTCATTACAGTGCAAGCATGTGTGTAATGACATGTGTGTAGTTACTCTGATAAAAAAAAGATGCTGCTAACGTTCACTGATGTAATGGTAAAGGTCACTGATGTGATGGTAAATAATCAGTAAGCCCTGGAAGCAGATGAAGGAGGAAAGTCAGTTCTGCTTGGATGACAGGACAGGGGAAAGAAGTTAAGGATTATTTTTATGGTAATACGCAAACAAAACAATACAAAGGACGCTGGCATAACACTTTGGGGGGAAAAAAATCACTGATTTCAACTGACCCCTGTTTTAGATAAGTTTAAAAGCAGAGTTAACTTATGAACTTACCTTAAATATTTTAAGAGCCTTAATTTTTCCAGTGTTTCTTACATGCGGGCCCCTGCAGAGATCAATCAGTGGACCACACCTATAAAACAAAACAATAGGTTATTTTAAAACACTCAAACATTTTTAAGCAGAGTCACTAATGGCATTCAGGGTATTGCTTGATATGTTTAAATTAGTAGGTATACATGTTCAAATTAAGTAAGTATCATACAACACTTTGCAAATTCAGTACATCTTAAATGTAATCGCACCTTCTACTTGAAGTGAATATTCACCCTGTAAACACTCAGCACGCTTGATCCCCTACAAGGGCATCACAGCACACTCAGCAATTCACATAGGCCCATATGTAAACTCTGACAAAGTTGGTCAGGAAATTTCAAACTAAGCACATCCAACAGCAAAAATATTTTTGTCATTCTCCAACTACTTTTACTCGTCCCAACTGAATGAACAGGATCCTCACCCTACACTGAGCTTGCTTTACCCATTACCCAGCCATACAATTCCATTGGTGGTAACTTGTTCTAATATTTTTCTTGAAAGCAGAGGCAATTAGTGAAAAGCGGGTTTGCCATTTGTCCACCAATGGAGACATGATTTGTCCTAGCAGAGGAAGAAAAGATCTCAATCTACAATATAATATTAATTACAAACCTAGGCCCCAGTCACACCAGTACTCTGAAACTGGAATAAAGAAAATAATTCCTTCTCCTTTCAATTTAAATGAAATATACCCAGCTGTAGAAATATTTTGTAATATATTTTTATTTATTTTGTTTACCTGTATATTGTGGTAGTTGGTGTGTCAACCTTCTCATTCAGGATACGACACTTAAACTTGTTATACTACACAGGGAAACATAAAAAGTTAGGGACATCATTAAAACAACTACTAAAATAATATTCTAAAATTATATATTAATAATGTAAACGCACCAGTAAAAAACACTATCACAAATAAAAAGTCACATGATCACATATACATATGTGCACATTCCTTCCAGAAGAGTTATAAACCATGAGTTGAAAGAGAGAGAGAAAATATCTTAATTTCCCTCAGAGCATGTTAAGCATGGTCATTACCACTTGAACACCTCAAAGCACTTTGGAAAGCCAATTAATACACGGTATAGCAAGACTGGTAATACTCCCTGCACAAACGGAGCGCTAGAGAACACAGCCTTTCTGGCTTGTTTCTGCACGTGAGCCAGAATGAATGTATGCTTTTTGTGTACCAATCTCTTTGTAACCTCATTGAGTTTAAGGTGTTTTTGAGGAGTAAGAAATTGTTTTATTATTGCTTTAAAACATCCTGAACATTTTAAAGTGATACGGTGAGGGCCAAAAAGATGATATCATTTGTTTTTGCTGTACTAGACAGGTCCTATTCTGATGAGTTAGTCACATGCACTGCTTAATAGAAATTACAGTTTTAAAAGGTCATGATACCAGAATCATAGCTACTCAAAAGATTTACCTTAAACATGTCTAACAGAATCTCCTTTTTGACTTCTAGCCTTTCAAAAGGCTGCTTCTCTTTTATGATATTTTTACAGCAATTCTCTAGTACTGGGAATTCAGAACTAGATACACCTCTAAACAAACAAGGGCAAAAGAAACACAAGTTAATTATATTGATATTCCCATTTTAAGTGACTATTTTCTAGTATTCTAATTTGAAAAACAAAGGACATATTGTGATTTTTCTTAGTTTCTTACTATCAATTGTACTTTCAGAGACTAAACTCAGAAATACGAACTGTATCACCCTAAACAATCCCACTGAAATCATTCAAAAACAGTCTTTGACATGTCTAAGTCTCTGGAAGATCAGCAGCTCAAAGCATATATGCTTTAAGGAAAAAAAGGTTCAAGTCAGCTGCGAGAGATAGTTTATCAGCTGATGCAGATTCTATATTTTTCCTGACTACACAGAGATAAATGAGGAAAAACAGAATTGTAGAAGCTGTGCACAAGGATTAGGCAAGTAGTAAACACCTATGAGTTAAATGCATACGTGCACTTCTACTCGGTCACTTTGAAAACAAACTTCCATACTTCTTCAAGGAAATCCTGTCTCCTATATCTCTCAGGTACTTGAGCAAATTTTACCCAACACAGTATTTCGCAGAACATTCAACAGCTGCAAGTCTTACGGAGCAGAAGTCTGAACACTGCTCTTAAATAAAATAAAATAAAATATATATACCTATATTATGAAGAAGAGAGACTCACTGGTTATTTTTAAATCATATCTGATATACAGCATTTTACTTTTAACATGCAGAGACATGACCAAGCAAAAATAATTCAAATCCTGAGCTTTAATGCTGATTATTAAAGTCCTTCGACACTGAAATTTTACCTATCTTCAATGTATATGTCATAATAAAATCCATTTTCAATAGGTGGTCCATAGCACAAGCAGCCACCAAAATAACTTTCCATGGCCTCTCCAAGAATATGAGCGCTTGAATGCCAATAAACCTGCAAATAAATAAAGTCAGCTGAGCAAGTCATGGGCTCACTGGTGCTGCATAATTAAAAATGAAACAGAGCTATATTCGCAGATGGGAAAAACACCAAAATTGTTGTTTAAATTCTGTGTGAAGGATAACAATTCTCTATTCTCATTATGAGCTACGCTAAATGATTAATGTTCATTTGATTTTTTTTTTAATCTGATAATTGCTAGTTCAACAATACAATGGCAAGTGTAGCATTAAAATCCCTTTTTATTCTGGTCTGAAAGACGATTATACCTCCGCATGATTTACTCGCTTTTTATAAATAAGTTTCTCGTGAGTTGAAAGTCCATGCAGTAATAACAACAGTTAAAGCAATCTAGCCAATTAAGTTGCCATTTTTCAAATATGGTACATTTATTAACAGGACTGTAAACCACATTACCAGAAATATCAGAAGAGGGAATCTAGTGACCCAGTAGATCAATAGCAGTCTTACATTCTAAGCCCATATTAATTTAGATCCTTTAATAGCCACTGCTACAAGATAGAACCTTTAGGGGCTCTTGAAATGCCTTGAACAAACTTAATTGCAGGAAAAAGTCTTTGAAAAATTAAGTCTAACTCTGGTGCATGAAGATAAACATAGGCTTGAGTCTGAATCCCATAAAACCTAGGTGTGTGACTTTATGTATATTCATCATTTAATTGACTAAGATATGCCTACCAAAGTTTCTAATAAACACTGCAGGTACAGGGACATATACATTTTACTTATGGCTCAAATCCGATATTGGACAACTTTTAGAACAGTCTAAGGCAACCGCACTTGCTTCCAGTGTCTGATCTTCAAACACACGGACAGAGTCAAACAACGGGACACATGCACTTTTAAAACATCAAACTGTTTCAAATTATTACATGAATCAAGACACGAAGTACAAAAGCTAAATCTCAGTCAAGAAATAACCTGTTTATGTAGAAGAGGAGGAAAAAAAAAGAATCCTAAGACTTTATTCACCCAGAGATTATAGGTATTTAATATTCTTTGACATATTGTGACAAATGTAATTTGAATAGTTGTTTAGAATTTTTTTTTATTCAAGATTTAAAAAGTGTAATACTGCAATCAATTCCATGTCATTCGTTCTTTTAGTCACATAGAAACCAGAGAGAGTGCTTACTTACAGCTTGCGCTTCTTCGTTATCAAACATAAGCAGCTCCAGAGTACAATCTCCCTCCAGTGGGCGATCCAGATCCCACAATTCACCATTCACTTTGGCAACAACTGCATTCGAAGCCAATCCTTGGCTGAAGAAGACAAATGAAGACATGAGACAAAACATTTGGGTTTAGATTTGTGAAAATATTTAGGTATCTAAACACCTTGAGACACCCCTCTACATCTTGTAGCACCTAAAGACCTTTGCATTTTTCTGCTTTTAAGGCACAGACAGTAAGTCCTTTAAAGGGCTTAACCTCATTCTACAGTTGTCACTGCTGGGGATCAGCAAGGAATACTGCTTCTAACAATATATTTTACAGTTATCTGACAACTCATAAGACTTCAGATATATGGATTAATTCCTAGCAGTCTCACTGCTAAGAATTTTTATGATCCAGGAACATGATCTCAAGCATCACCCAGAACAATAACTTTATCCAGCTATTTCTACATTAAACCCAAGTTTTATTAATGCTTTCCAAGTAATCCAAAATAAGAGAGTTGTCCAGCTACTACTGACTGTGACTGTGAATGCAACTGGGTAAGAGAGAAATGGTAGTAACGGATTTACCACTCCAAAAGTACAACTCCTTCAATCTGCAGGTTACCTAATTCCTAGAGCTAACTGATACGGCGTGGTTTTCCAGGATTCCCCTTCAGCCACCTTTCCATCTGTCAGAATAATTTTGATTGGTTTGCTCTGGTTGGCCGCTCTGTAAGCTAGCAAAGCATCATGTTCCTTTTTCAGTGCTTCATAAAGCTTCAGTCTGTCTTCTATGAAGCTTGGCTCACACTGCAGCTGTAACAATAAACAAATACATGAAATCACACATGATAACAAAAAAAAAAAAAGTATGAGAAATTGAATACAGGCGTTTACAGTGTTCATGCATCCTTGGAGGTTCCAACTGAGATCAGGCTTCACTGGCTAGAATTTATATTAACGTGCAGTAAAGTATTTGTAAATAATTATACACAGAATGGTCCTGTTCAAGTTGCTGATTGCTTTATAGTGGCTTTTCAGTTTCCAGTGCACCTTCATTCACCTGTGCCTAAAGGCTTTGCGTGTTCTGACTTCAGGAAGCACCACACGTTCTTGTCTCAGAACTTGCATTTGGCTGACTTCACGGAGAAGTTTGGAGCACTTCAACCAGACCTCGCTTCTGCCAGAGCATTCAACGTATCAGATCCAAATAGCTCAAGAAAGTTCAGAGGAATTTTCTTTTAGCTTAGCATAAAGAGAATTATTAAAGCCTGCTGAACTGTGGCCACTGCTGTTAGTATCCCCTACAGCCATCCCCCGCATCTTCCACTGCGCGACTGTTCACGAAACACCGAAGTATCCCGCCCCTACCCCTTCTTTCCCCATAGAGCTAAGAATGCGTAAGTAGGCCTGCTAAAGATGTGCAAGATAATCAGACAACAGAAGTTTTCCATATGCATGCTACAGAAGACCTTCCTCCCCAAACTGGAAATTACGGAGTACAGCAAAGTATTCCAGATGTCCTACGCATCGCACGCAACGCCCGACAAAGCTAAGGACGGCTCCTTTCCTGAACCCAGCCAAAGTGCAGGTCCTCCTCTTTCATTATGTTATCTTACGCCTCAGACAACCGCTTACATGGCGCCGGTGTCCACTCACGACTTCTTTTTCCTTTTTCTGTTCACCTTCATCGTCGCTCCCCGCAGCGGCCGCACTCGCACGGGAAGCCTTCTGCAAAGAGCGACGAGTGAGGCGCAGCAGGCGCTGCGGGGACGCTCCCGCCAAAGGCGCCGGCCCCGAAGGCGGCCGCAGCCGCAGCCGCGGGGGGTGTCGAGGCGGGCGGCCGCCGAGCCGGCTGTGCCGCGGGGACGCCGCAGCCCGGCGAGCTCCCCCTCCCCCCCCGGCGCCACCGAGACCCCCGCGTCCCCCCGGCGAGAGCCCGGCGGGCCGAAGCAGCCCAACAGCAGTAAAACCCCGGGCGGCCCCGGCTACCTGGCCGCGCTGCGCCGCCCGGGCCAGCTCGGCCGCCAGGCTGCGGCGCAGGTGCAGCAGGCGGTAGCGCAGCTTCTCGTTCTCGGCCCGCAGCCGCTGCAGCTCGGGGCTGGGGCTGGGGCTGCGGGCGCCGCGCGGCGCCTCCGGCTCCCGCAGGCGGCCGATCTCCGCCGCCAGCCAGCGCAGCTCCCGCTCCTGCCGCGACAGCCGCAGCGACACCGCCTCGGCGGCGGCCATCTTCTCCCCCCGTCGCGCTGCGGCGAGGGCGCCTGCCGCGCCGCCCCGCGGCCGCGAGGCGAGGCGGAGGCGAGGGGAGGCGGAGGCCGCCGCGCTGCTGCCGCCCTGCCCTGCCCTGCCCTGCCCTCGGCGGGCGCCTCGTGCTCGTGCCGAGCCCTCGCCGGGGGCTCACGGCTGGCGCCTAGCCGCCCGCAGCCCGTTCCTGCCCCTGCCCTTGCCCCTGCCCCGGGCGTGCGCGGCCCCTCCGCAGAGCTCTGCCCGCGCCCGCCGCCCGGGAGAGCGGGCCGCACCGGCCGCACCGGCGGCTCCGAGGCACCACGGCGGCCTGACCGTGCCCTTCCGCGCCGAGCCCAGGCAGGAGCCGCTCACGTCTGCAACAGGGAGGGGAAAAAAGCATGTTAAGTTTGGGGTTTTCTGTATTCATCCCGAGTAGCCCACTTAGCACCCAGAGACCTCCTTTTTCTGTTAACCACCCCCCCAAAAAAAAAAAAAAACCCCACTAAATAAATAGTACTCGGTATATACTTTCAAAAGACCTGCATGTAATACCACGGATGCCTTAGTCCTTGTTCAAAGGAAAAAGGGATGCCTGCTGGGCGCCGTGCCGTGCAAGGGCGGGTGCTGACCGAGCCCGGAGAGCGGGTGGCACCGCGTGGGACGCGGTGGCCGAGCCGCTCGGCAGCACGGCCTGCGGGCGGCCCGGCCGCCGGCCCAGCACTGCGCTCTGCCAGCCCAGCTCCCGCGTACAGCTGATTTCCTGCCCCCTCTCTCTGACGGCCACCCCTCGAGCGCACCCACCGGCTCGCGAGTCGCTTGCAACCGTGCCTCCGCCAGAGAGCAGCCCGCAGCCGGGCAGCCGCGTCTCCACGGAGCCGAGCTCTGCGGACAAGAGAGGGGCGCTGGAAAGATGAACGCAAAATGGCAAAAGCGATCGGCTGAGGAGCTGAAACCCAAAATACCTCCGTATGAGCAACAGTTCACCTGGCATGTGCCCTGTGGCCTTCAGCCCTCCAGGCCGAGCCACCTTCCCTGCCACTGCTGGGCCCTGGGCTCCCTCCCCGTGTGAGCTGGTTATTCATGCCTCCTCCCCGGTAGCTCTGCATAACCAACATTCATTTTTTTCCCCATGGTTTCCCATAGGGTGATAAGATTACACGAATACTGTTTCAAGGAGGGCAGTTTTCTTGCAGGGCAGGCCTGGGGCAGCAGCCGGGGCCAACCAAGAGTCGAGGCCATCAGGCACGTTTGTGGGCTTAGTAGTGCAGCCAGCGCCCTGACACCCTCTGCCACATCCCTCTTCACTATTCCCACTATGAAACAGTGCCGATGTCAAAACCAAGCCAGAGCTTCTTTCTGTGGATGCTTCCTGTTTGACACCTGCATTTATGAACACCTTATTATTCTTTCCAAGGAGCTGAAATCAGTTTTATCATTGGCATATCTAGTGTCTGAGTAAATTAGATTGTCTGAGCTAAATAGCATCTTCGCATAGATTGCAGAACATGGTACCAAATTGAATCAGCTGAAGAGGCTTGAGTTGCTAGGCAGCACGCTTGAACTTACACACGTGTCTGCTAGGACTCAGAGTCTGGAAAGCTGCAGACTGTAAATCTTGTATTGCACATTCAATCATTCTGCATTGCATCATTGCAACTAAACCCCTCAGTTCCTCTACCTGGGACAATAATCGTTCTCCATCACAAATCCTTTATTTCCATGTACATTTCCATGTATCCTTTTGTCTCAAATATTCCTCCATCATCTTCAATTGCTCTAATTTCCTCCCTTGTTTGTGTTTCACACCCACTTCTCTACTTTTGGTTTCTCAACACACACTTTCAAATTTTTGCCTCTATCCTATACTCAGAGTTTGCAAGGTGTGGATTTTAATTCATTCTGGTAATTACCAAATCAGAATTTTAACATTTTATCCTCCAGTTTACAGCACTGGAAGTAACTACATGGTATGTGAAGAGGTGGAGAATCAACTCTTGTATTTGTCCACAGTTTGATACATTTCCTATGATATAGCCCATTATTCTTAGTGGCCTTAAGAGCTTAGAGAAATGTATTTGAGATTAAAAGGATATATTCTTTCACCAATAAAGTCATGTGGACACTGCTGGCTCAAAAGATTGTACTCCTTTAGAAAAAAATATAAGGTATTCAGAGCTCAAAGACCCTCTCATACTGCACAATCAAAAATTTCAAGCTGCCATTTGTTTTCCATTACCCTGGATGACTGCTGTGTGTAGCACAACTCACTGTCCATATTAACCCGTTCATATTATGCCAACTTTTGCATTTTCATGGCTGAATACTGTTTCCTCTCCCCATGAATGCCCAGAATTTTCTAAGAGCTTTTTCTAAGAGCTAAGTTACACTTAGTTCTTTTAGGTGTTTTTTCCCCCTAATCAGGCTTTTCAGTGTAACTGGTTTGCATGCTAATTTACTTAACAGATACTGGGAATCTCCCTCAGCAAAGTGATACCTAGGTACAGTTTTACTTTGCACTAATTTTTGTTTCTGTTTCTGAAGAGATGCAACTCACTGACACCTATATGTAGCATTTATTTTAGCAGGGTCACTCTTCTTTGAGGAGGGACTGTCATGGGCAGAACTGCCATGCAGTGTCAAAATAGGACATTCTCTGTCCCTTCCTTTAAAAATTCATTTCACTATTAATTTGACAAATTACCCCTTTTTTAACTTCTAATTCACTACTGTGCAGTTCGTTACCTAGTTTAGGATAATCATGACAATCAGTGTTCTCAGCTATAAAAATAAATAAATGCAGATTAAATTTTGAGGTTAAACTCTAAGAAGTATATTCAGGCTAAATCCTCTGTATCCAATATCTGGGCCATTATCCTATGAACTGAAAAACTGTAACTTTGGGCTTGATCTAGCATTTATTGAAGTAATTTATTGAAGTAAAGGAAAAACTTAGCATTGTAAGTTATAGTGGCTGATTCATACCAGAAATCCTTTAGGGCAATATCAAATTATATAAACTGGATAAAAGTAATATAATGATTCTATTAGATAAATGATTCAATGAGATATAAAATGACCGCATTAGGTTAAAAAAAACCCTCATAAGATGCTGTCTAACATAAATGGGGCTGCAGGCTTTATCAGGAGCTTTTATGTGCTGAGGTATTGCACTATTAATAATAGTAAAAATAGTAACGACTTGGGGAAAAAAAGCATGATGTTTGACTGAGAATATGGAAAGAAGGGGATGTAGTGTTTGTACTACTCCCGTGGAGGTTCGCAAATCAAAGGGAATCTTAAAAATTAGGCTTATGAAGGAGCCCTTACTTTTAAAGGTTGCCTAGAGGGTGCCAAGCCCTGCAGATAGGTTGGCTGCACTGTCGGCGCAGCGCGCTTTGCGCTCGCTCGGCTGGGCTGCCGGGCTGCGAGCCGGGACAGCGGCGCCTCGCGCTGCATCTCCCCAGGCGCCGGGCAGCGCGGAGGCAGCTCTGCCGGAGCACGTCACAGAAGCAGCAGCAGGGATCTCATCGCTGTGTTCAGTAGGCCATCGCATGCTAAAAGTGGACCATCAGTATGGCTTAAAATGATGCGTAATTCCACTTTCCTTGCTCCAGATAACCTGTAGGCTTGTTATATCTACAAACAACCACGAGGTGACAGGCATCGCTTCCAACCACTTCTGTGCAGCCTGGCTAGTGAATTGTAGAGCTGGTGATACACGTAATACAATTCCTAAAGGATAAAATGGCCAGTGGTCAGCTGTAATGCTGACTGATAAATGCTTGCAACTTCAGAAACAGAAGCAGCCTGCCAGGAAGACACCAAGGTTGCTTCTTAAGGTGGTGACGACTAAACATATTGCAAAGCTTGGTTTCCTTAAAGGTTGGCAAAATGTTTTTGCTCACTGCACAAGCGGCAAAGTACCGTTCAGAAAGCTCACAGATAAGGCTGCCCAGGTGAGGACGTGGATGCATTAGCAGTTGGAAGAAACAGAAGAACTAGACTAAGAAGCAGGAGGAGGAGGAGACAGAAGTACTAACAGCTCTTCTAGAGAGGGAATTTATGCTGGCAGAAAGTATGAGAACAAGACCAAAAAGTCCGTGTGTTACGCAGCAGTTGCGTAACGAGGTTATGTAAGTGCGTGATCCTCAGCGAAGGATTATGAGTGGCAGAACACCTCCGCTGGGGCTGCAGTAATCGCCACCGGTAAACCTCGTTCCAGAAATGGAAACTACTCTGGTGTTTTACTTTTCTTGGATGCCATTTAAAGATGTAAACATGCAGAAATGGTGTTCGGCCTTAACAGAGACATATATTCATCTTCACAGAAAAAGTCTTATTCTATAAGCTTCCTTTTTTTTCCTTGCCTTTTGTATATATGCTTACAGCATATTTACAGAAACATTTATTCTTTCCCTGTGCTGAAGCTAAATATTGCATTGCTAAATGTAAATTCTATTTTGTTGTAAAGTCAATGTTTTATGAAATAATAAGAGAGGATCATTTATACTGTGATTTGTGCGATTGTCTCTGAGGAATACAAAACTAAAAGGTACAGAAGACATTATTTTATGTCCTATAGCAGTTTGTACACATTATTTCAGTTTGATGAGCTATCTTCTTGAATAAATTATTTTTTTGCAAAGGGATGTCTTTGAAGATCAGTTACAGAATTAAAAAGTAACAGTAACTAAGCAATTCTCAGTCTCATCATTATGGTTCAGAAGCTGTTAACAGTTGTAAAGGGCTAATTAGTGTAATGTAATCCTCTTAGGAGGCTGCAGGCACTGAGCTAGATTTCTTTGTAATTTGTATGTAGGCCTTCTTTATTCCATTAGAATTACAATAATTACAGACAGCAGTATGTATTTGCATTCTATATATCCACATTATGTTTACTCTGCATACTGAAGACTGCACAATAAATGCAGAGGTAGATTTTTTTATTTTAAATACCAAAATGTTTGGAAGAACAGCCAAATCCTGGTTTTATAACTGTGTAAAATCTACCAAAATAGAAAATGAAAACAGGAGTAAGTGGCTTTCTGAAATCCCAAGCAATCAGAGAGAGAAAATACTGGAAGAGCTGGATGTGAACAAAGTGCTGTCATATTTGGTTTACAAGAGAGTCTTTTCCTTGGAGGAATACAAAGACATTTGGTCCCAGGAGAGCTACAAGAAGAGAACTGAATATTTTTTAGATAAACTCTCCTTAAAAGGCCCAAGCGCTTTCTCTGTTTTTTGTTCCATTTTGGAGGAGATCTGTCCTAACTTGCTGACGTGCTTTCTCCTTGGCTATGAAGGTAAGGTCACTGTCTGCTCTGAAATGCTTAAGTGTGTATTGGTAATGTCTTGGAATCCTTTGACACTAATAGTTATTTGCTATAATTGGTGTTTACTTTCTCTCTTGCACTAAACAAAAGAAAGTATTCATTTGCTTTATGTTGTTTTTTTGTTGGAGAAATTCACAAGAAAGGAAATTTATGAATAAATATTTTTATGTGATACCTTGAACATTTAAACTTAGCAAAATACTGTATATTAAACATTGCTGCTACTAATAAATAATAGGCAGGATATGGAAAAGTATTTCTAAGTACTACTGATAAGGCTTAACTCAGATATATAACTGCTGTTTTAGTTTCATTGCCATTTCTACAATATTTAAACATAGAGTGAGAAGTTTTGTAGGCAAAGTGCCTGAGCGATCGATCCCTTTGAAGTTTTTGTTGTGAGCCACATTATTGGCTATACCCTTCTGTATACAACTGCATGAAAAAGATTGTATTCTAAATATCAACAATACAAAGTTATTCAGAATGTTATTTGGACATCAGGCCCTATTCATACCTGTTTGAGAAACAATGTTTTACTAGATGTTAGCAAAGATGATATGAAAAAATATGTATGGTGTTTACACTCATATCCTAGTGACCTGTTTTTAGTTTTTGTGTGTCTCTATATATTCCAAACTGGAGCCTTTCAAGTCAGTTGGAGTTTTCTGAGTAATGATTGCTGGCTTGTGCTCAAAGGTTATGTACAGAATGTCCTGTTAATATTTAAAACATTAATGTCTTCTATCAATTCATTCAGTAAAAAGTTTAAGACACCTTGGAATTACAACTAGCCATAAACAAACAGCAGTAAAGCTGAGTACCATAATTTTAACAAATCAAAATAAATATGAAAGATTAAAATCTAAAACCATTTTCATCTTTAAAATAGCTGTAGTCTGTGTCCTCTCTTGAAAACCTGATTACTTTTAAATTTGTTAGAGATCCAATTATACTAGAAGGCAGCAGATATTTTACCATAATTTACTTATGAACAGATGTCCATTTAGTGTACTTTTCAAGATCAATTTACAGTACAGTTTTATGGCAATTAAAATAAAAGCATCAAAGGAGGTTCTCAAATAAAGTTTTGGTGTTCTCTGAACTAACTATAGAGACAGAGTGGGAAAATTTTCTTCGATACCACCTAAACCTCTCATGCAGGGGCTAGTCACAGAGCAGGCTTAAATCCTCCAGTGGGTATAAGGTTGGGGGCTACTACTGCCCTAGAAGGTGACGGCCTCCGCAGCTGGAGGTGAGTCAAGGACTCTGTCTCCCTGACAACATCATAGCAGATACAGAGAATAAAGGAGAAAGCCAGTGCTGCACATTTCCAAAAGAGTAAAGGATACTGCTGGAACAGTTTCCCCAATCCATTCTGTCTGTCTGTGCCTTGTGTAGGCAGAAAAATGCCCCAGGCTGCCTCAGCTCAGCCACTGTTATTCTCTCTCCTCCTTCCCCTCCCCCAGGAGCATACACCTAATGTGCCAAGCTACAGTTTCAGAATCTATTATTGCTAATAATAATCTGCTACATGGCAGGGAAAGGAAAACACATGCTATATATTCACATTAATTCATGCACATATTTTGTTTAAATTCACACATGAATACATTGCAGATTCAATTAAATGGATTATGCATTATGGATTTTCATGCGTTGTGGATTTTTATGTATTGATTTTGATAAGCCCTTTTATAAGGTACAGAGGAATGTATGATGAAAAAGAGCATTGTTTATTATTTCCATTAAAATCATTTTCTTCTCCACCCTGTTAAAGCTGATTGATTGAACAAAGGAATCAAAAGGGAAGGAATACTGTCTGGTCTAGACGCGTCAGTTGAAGGTGCTATCTATACCTGTGTTACATGGCTTCAGTACCACAGCTGACACAGCTGTTGCATGCCATGCTGTCCCCTAGACTTGTTAGAAGAGACTACTTAGCCTATATTGCAGGCTGAACAAGCATACAAAACAGAATCAATCTGCATTATTGATCAACTGCATGTACAGTAGGGGCTAATTTCTGTTTCTGGACGGGCCCATGCTGGCAGATATGGGTATTTTGATGTGTTCCCATCGTCTCAATGCCCTACAGAAAGGTGCTGGAAACGGCACAGTTCTACGAGGTCACTCAGCTCTGGACTAATGCAGTTCACTGTAAAAACTGCAAACTGTGCTTGCTAGTGAACTGTGACCACTGAATGATATTCTGCTGCTTGCACACAGTTGATTTAACACCATTTTGAACTCTTCTGTCTCATTATTTCACAGAATTACACTCACAGTAACTTAAGGGGTGATACAGCAGTATTTATTCTTCAAGACACTAGTGACTTGATCCTTCTACGCTTCTCTTGTAGAATTCTCATTATAGCATAAAGCACAAGTCTAGCAACTTCAAGGGGAGAAATGCTTTGGATGTTACTTGTCCATATAATACATTAAGAAATCAATTCTTCATTGGCCAAGCATTTTATATGGAATAACAATTTCAGGTTTATTTCCAAAATTCCTATAAATTAAGCCTGAGCTGTACCTCTCAAGGCAATTGGCAATATGAATATGGAAACAATCTTATCTATAATAGGTCAAAAGAAATTGTGTCCACTGAAAACAGTCACTTACCCAACTTCAACATCATAGATAGCACCACATCAAGCAGTAGGTGTGACTTTGAACTATGCATCAGCTATCAGAGAAATGTCTTTATTGTTATCCAGACCATATGCATAGATGTTTCCCAGCGATATCAGAGCAAACAAAACTGAGGACTGTATCAGAGATGGAGCTGCCTGAAACCTGTGAGATGAGTGACCAAGAAGGAAGCCCTTCTACCGAGGAACAACTGAATCAATCATTCGTCAAGTACAGGTTAAAATTATCAATGTCATGATGTTTTTAATTATCACAATAGCTGCTGTTCAGACAGTTTCCATGTATATGAAGTACACCACAGATGCTTACAAGAAGATTCTCATTTGCATCTGAATTTACATGGTATTTGTATAATATGATGCTATTTTGTACAATTAATATCTTTTGATGCTGATGAATGCTGGGGGTCATCTCAGGTCTTTACTACAGGCATTCTGTAATGATTAATATCGATGACACTGCTAGTTTTCAGCATTCAGGGACTAAGTAGTTATGCAGAAACTTGCTTGGATTGTGAAAGAAGACCTAAGTTAATGTCACAATTCCTGGTCATTCAATTTATTATAAATGGAACAGAAACTGAGGAAGACCTATATAAGAAGAGCATGTAACTTGATAAACTACACTGGGGCTTTAAGTCCCTGCTTCAGGGATTTGAACCTAAAATGGTAACACACACAAAAGTCTGGAAAATCCTGGAATGCTATATTTTATGCAGGTAGCATCCAGTTCAGGCATTCACACTTGAGTGCCTGGAATCATTTTCTGCTGAATTCAATGAGGATTCCAGCTGAGAATGGCCCACAGCTCTTAACAGCTCATTGCCTGTGAAGAAATACTGCGTTTAGATAGTTATCATATGGCCGGCTACGGCAGAAGATTACATTCTGAGAAAAATACTTGAAAGTTAGGTAAAAGCTGTACTGCTGTTCTGATGTGTCCATAGCATATAAATGGTATATTTAGGGGCCTTAATACTTTTGCATGTCTAGCTTAATTTTGTAAATTAATTTTCAGCTGTCTAAAACAGGGATTGTATTACACTAGCCTGTAGAAGTATTGCAAAACTTAATGATTGTGAGGTGGTTGAAAAAAATTGAGAAGGTAAGAGGTAAGGTTTATCTTGAGCAGCAGAGATACATGAAATGGTATCACAATACAACGATAAACAGTACAATACAGTGTGGGCCCAAACTGCAATTCTGATCTCTAGCCCCAGCTAACGAAAGCCCAGTCAGCGCTCTTTTCTCCACACAGGCAATCGCAAGGCATCCAGGAGGTCGCAGTCATTCATAATCTGAGTCTGTGCTGTTTGCCTTTAAATACATTTGTTCTATAGCACTGCTCTTGTAATATCACACGACAATTCACTTACAGAAACAAATCAATTAAAAAGTGCCTGCAGCTGAAGAACCATATTCGGGAAGCAATAGTCAAATATGAAAACTTTCCTGAAGCCAGTCCATGCTGGAAATCCTTAATAGCTTAAAAATCGTTAAAAAAAAAAGTCAGATATATACCATAAAACATGACACTATCAGTATTTACAGTCAAGTAGTTTCACTGTCAGACTGTGATATGCATTCCACCTGATAAGAAAGCATAGGTTGTATCAGTCCTGTGAATACCCTGGAAGTAGAAAAGATGCTGGAGGTATACTCTCTGCAAGTGCTGTATCAGTGTGAAGTGTGGAAGCTGCTGTAGCCCCCGAAGTTGCACAGAAAGAAGGGATTATAGCCGCCTCTGTTGGAAACACAGAACTCGATGGGAAGACAAACTGGCATGTAACAGCACACAATTTACTCCAAGACCAATGTGCTGAAAAAAATAATTTTTCTTAAGTATGTTGACACATTCTTAAGTATGTTCAGTATGTTGATTTAAAAAATCCAAATCTTTCCACACGTTGCTGTAAGCTGACACTCTTGTCCTCCATCCAAAAGAAAAAAAATATAATAGGCAACTAGCTTATGCTAGCTTCTTCTTAAGTGTCACACTTGTGTCAACCATCAGAAAGAAAACCTTAAACACACAATCAACACAGTATTCGTGGAGACTAGAGTCTCAATTACTTGTAACAATTTGTGAGAATGACAACCCCACTTTTGAAGAAAATGGAATAGCTGGAAGCTAAGCAAATGTGCCACCCACACAGATCTTGCATAAATTCTTACATTACAAACCACGGTAACAGGCTCCCTATCAACAAGGCAACCAATCGGAGACAGACAATACTGTCCATAAATATAACAGTGCAGCAAGGATGGGGTACATAGACAACTAGAAAAATGTAGCAGTAGTTAGAAAAGAAGGGGCAAGCATAAAAAGAAAATGGAAAATAAAACCACTGCCCTTTCCCCAATATTTGTAAATATTCTCAATAATTTGTAAGTTATTTCCAATGATAGAAAAATGTCAGATGCAGATACTCTAAGGACAAGAACTTCCCGTCTCTGAAGCAGATGGCAAAATTCCAAATGTTAATGGGAACATCATGGTGAGCTGGAGCACTTTCGTAATACACATAATAATAGATGCTATGCAATTACATAGCAATTGCAAAGCTATGTTTTTGTTATACAAGTTATCAGAGTCCTGTCACTGCAGAACACAAGTGCTATATATGGTTACTTCACACAACTGAAAAGAGCAAAACCATCTCAGTTCTAAAGCTTCTGCAAAATTAAGATGATACAGGTAGTTAGGAGTCAGCCAACTATAGTCATTGCATAGTTCAGTCAGTGAAGTACCCTGAGTTAAAAGAAAACAAAATAAAA
The DNA here is from genome assembly GCF_003343035.1 of Apteryx rowi. NCBI lineage: Eukaryota > Metazoa > Chordata > Aves > Apterygiformes > Apterygidae > Apteryx > Apteryx rowi. Next base: position 45,737 of record NW_020450961.1, read on the forward strand.
GATGCAAAAGGTGTGTAGATTAATATTTTTTAATATTCATATTCTTTAAGAAATGTGAAAGCTCTGCTAAGGATGCCTTGCTCTACTTTCACAAGTTTCCCTCTTGAGACGGTCAGCTCCATCACAGAATATAACAAGAATATAATACAAATGTGGTCACAAGTGAGACTAAGTAAGTTAGGGCTTTGCATATTGTGATTTGGTCTAGGACTTCACAGGGCAAGCAGCCTATCCATAAGCACCCTCAGAAAGGTACCAGACAGAGCTACCATATTTCATGTCTTCTGCAAATCAGTGTTTAGTATATACTCTGGGTCTGGTTTCGGATTAGAAAGTGCTGTCCTTAGATCTGTTGATTGCCCTCTGTTCATCTTCTGTTCCAAACTATTCTTTCCAAAAAGGACAATCTCTACTGGGCAAGAGGATGGAATTACAGTTTGGGTCAGTAGTTGCCTGAATATGGTCTCAAGTTAGTACTGCTTTCAAAACTCCGTTTTGCTATTTTCCTTTATTCCTCAAGCATCGCTGGACATTTGATGCTGGCCCTATGAAAATCAAACAGATCAAATACAAGAAAATATTTAATTATTTTCCTCAGGGTCTCTGTTTCCCCCTCCTACTCAACAACTGTGTTTGTTCTCTTATTGTTTGAGGACTAAAATTCTGAAGCAGACAACTCTCATTTGCACTAACAGAACACATATGTGTTACTTGGCATGTATTAAGAAAAGATTGTGTGACAATGTCTGTCAAAGAAATTATCAGAATAAAAAATACCTGTGACAATCAGATAATATTTTTACAGATGTTTTGACACGAGCCAGTTATTCTCACCCTGCAAGCAACAAGAGATTTTTCACACAGCTTTTTCATTTTCATGTAAATGGACTGCTAGCTTCTTCCTAGGTGTCACACTGTACACTTGTGTCAACCATCAGGAAAAAAAAACCTTAAACACACAATCAACACAGTATTTGTGTGTGTATACATGCTTTAGAGTGTAGTTAGTTTGTATTTGAAGTCTGCTTTGCAGATTTCCTGGTTATGTTTAAAATTTTGGAATGGTTCAGTTCTACACTAGACTATACCTTTCTGAAATCTATTGGAATTGTATTTTAAAGCTTTAAAGTAAATTTTTTTAGTTTTCAACATTTGAAATTCAACATTTTGCAGTGTGAAAAACCTCAGATGTGGCAAAACTTCACCCTAGTTAGAAGTCATACTGGGAGGGAGACAGTCCCTGCATTGCTTTAGATAATCAAAAATAATGTGCACAAATTGTATAAACAGCATCTATTCAGGAAAAAGTGCAGAGCTAAGCTGCACCACCAGATTTTTGTAATTTATTTGGACAGGACTTTTGATTTCTGATCAAAAAATACTAGCTAACTTTTTGTTAAGAGTAGACAATGTAGAATATATAGCAAAGACAGAGGGTATGAACTCTCTGTTTCACCCTTTTTTGATTTCATCAGAAGTCAGACTGGTGGTCATGTAAAGCAGATGCAGTTCCGTATATTGATTTCTGACACCCCTAAACATAATCATCAAATTGGAAATTGGAATGCTTATGGCATTTTGGTACGTGTTATGCATTCCTTCAGGAACCCGGTAAGAGCACAGGGAGCACAATCCAAAAAATGCAATTCATGCCCTAATCTTGGTGCTGTTAAGGGCAAGACCCCATTATCTGACAAGGCACTAAGGCCTAGCCATCACAAAAAGATTATATTTTTCTGAAGCATAGCAATCTGATGCTTATAAATGTAAACTTCTATTTAACCTTTCACTATTTCATCAGCTTATAAGCATCAGATAATATCTACAATATATGTCAGGCTCAAAATACATGATTAATTCCAGGCTTCTGGTCTGGCTGAACAAACACAACTTTTTGTTATTTTTTAGAATATTTGAAAAGAACTGAGTAACAAAAAGTAAATTCAGGCTAAAACAGGATGATTGAGAAGGTGTTACAGTAACAGGCTCATACACTACATGTCGTAACTTGATTTTTTCTCATTTTCTGTACCAATTGTAAGTAATAGGATAATCACCGGGATTTTCAGTTTTAAGTATTATTTATATCCCATTGAAAATCACTTTTTCAACCACAAAGCAACAATTTTCCAGACTAAAACTTCAATTCCACTCAGTGAGTCAATTTCTGCTCTCAAAAAGACAAGGATAAATTATCCCATTGCCGCCAGGAGAGCTGGATTTGCACCAACAGACTTGCACAGCTCTCACACCCATACAACCAACTCTTGGCAGGTTCAGAATAAAATCATCCATGTCTGGTTTATCTGCATAGCAGAACAACACATAATTTTATATACAAATAGGAGAGCTAACTTCAAAATTAAATTAAATAGGTTAAGCTAGAGCCGAATTTTACCCTCTCATATCAGAATATCAACAGAATTAATCATTCCTATGTTCCTTTTTCATTATAGATTATTTTATTGGCAGTTGTTAAAAATATATTTTGATAACGTGATAATGCTTGCATATATTTCTTTGCCATTTTCCTGTGTTGTAGGACTATCTTCTGAATAATTTATTTAAATAAAAATAACCATTATGTTTCTGACAATTATTATCTGACAAGCTCAAACCTTCCTTACAGCTAAACTCTTTGCTTTAGAGAGAGAACTTACCTTTCTCTAGAATTAATACTCAGTGAAATAATAACTGACATAAAAATTGTCAAAGAAACAATGCTGGTTTCCAAACTGGAAGACTTTTTTTTTAACATCTTTGGTTCTCCCCAGTCAAAATCACAGGATTCAAAAAAGCAATAACTATGCAGTATTTGGCAGTTCATACGAAATACTCAGTGTACCAGTTTTTGATACAGTCCTGTTCAATTTGGCCACTAGATGGTACTGTCTCACAGTTGTTAAAAAACACCTTTGCTACCTATTTGAAATTATTATTATGAATTATTATTTAGACTTGTAATATTATCATAGCATTTAGCAGTGCTGATTACATCGTCCAGTTATTCTGGACATAATACATGATGCATGAGTTGTGTGCATTTCTGTGCTCCTCACCAACCAATGCAAATGTAACTTAGGATGTTTCAAAGGCATAGTGACAAATACTGCCTGTCTTTTATTGCATGTCGTAAACAAAACACTCTTTCGGAGTCTATGTTCCTCAGACAGGGGCAAAGAGCATCCAGACACAACTCAGTGAAGAATACAAGCCCAAATTTGGAGATGTGTTAATTTTTACACTTTGGGAATTTGGATATGATTCTTTGTTTGTTTGGGAACATCTCATGCCCCCTTTCCCATATGTAAATGACAACATTAAGTGCGATGTCATGGTACATGACACAGTACTGCATGGCACAGTACCGCAAATGATTCTTATGCATGAAGTCTGAGATACAGGACCACACAGCTCTGTAACAGCCTGCAAACCAGTGCTGAATGCCACAGTCCCCAGCCACCTAATCGTGCCCCCTCCCAAACCTCCGACTGTGTGAGCATAGTGACATTATGGAGAAATTGTCAGTGGAATTCTGCAGGGGACTGATTCTGCTTAACAAACTCATAAATGATCTGGAAAAAGATATTAGTTGTGAGATGACAAAGCTTGCTAAGGATACAAACTCACTCAATGTAGTTATTACAACAGCTGAATACAAAGAATTGTAGACAGGCCTTGTAAGACTAAGTGACTGGGTAATAAAATGGTAGAGGAAATTCAGTGTAGATAAATGTGAAATGATGTATGTGGGGAAAAGTATTCTTGGCTTTATGAACAAAGTGATGGCCTCTGAGCTGCCTGTTACCACTTGGGAATGAAAGTTTGGGATTGTGATAGATAGTTACATAAAAACATCAACTCAATGAATGGCAACAGTCCAAAAATGCAAATGTTAGGAATTGTTAGGAAAGGAAAAAAGAACAAAACAGAAAATATAATTATGCACTGTATAGCTCTACCATTTGCTCATACCTGGAATACCGTGTGCTGTTCTGGTGCTAGCATCTTGAAAAGGTTACATTAGATCTGGAAAAAGTTCAGAGAAAGACAACAACAATGATCAGAGAAATGGGACTCAATGACTTCCATATGAAAAATAATTGACTAGGCTGGGATTCTATTCTGGAAAAGAGACAGATTATGGAAGGAGACAAAAAATGAAAAAAAGGAGAGGGAGAGGATTAAAGGGTCAGATATGCAAGTGTGGGGAACTGGGTTGAAGGAGGGGACATTGAGCATGCTACCCCTGACAGTACCCACCACTTCTAGAAGGTGTCCAAGGAGCTAGTAGGAGACACCTGGTGGTGTTTTGTCCAGACACATGGCAGGATAAGGAAACACAAACTGGCTCCACAGTCAACTGGATCCCCCTTGTCAGGTTTCCTCCTCCTCCTGGTGTGGTGCAAAGCCACGCTGGCAGATTGGAAGGACCTTAGATGGGCCACCTTTTGTTCATTTTTTGTCAGTAATTTATAAGATGAAATCAGCCAACCACTGAACAGGCAGTTCAGCGTAATCCAAGGCTCCATCCAAAGATGGAAATGAGGTCCATTGTGCTTTTAGAACATGTTTCAGAATGCACCAACCAACACTTTCCAAAAATACGCTTTTAAATCCTAGTAAAGACAAGCCTGTGCTGTATCAGGCAGAATTGTCACATTGATGTAATTCATTAACTTTTTAATATTTAAACGAATGTGCAGGGAATCTGAAATATACCTGGTTCTAATAAGATACCTTGAACTATGAACAGAAAACATGACCATCGAAATCTAGACAAGACAGTCTTCAAACATAATTATTACCTGTAATTTTAATCATCTTTATACTACTGATGTAGTAAGCCTCATTTTTAGAAATGTAAAGCAGCATTCCAGTGAGCACTCAGAGCTGCCAATGCCACATGGGGGTAGACTGTGCCCTGTACTCTGCACAGAGCAATTCTCTAGGTTGCCGATTTGTTGCCGTTGTTCTGAAAGTAGGCTCATAGACTTGTAAAGTGCTACTCTCCTTCCCTCCCCTTCTCAAACCCCTGTGCTTTGTCTGGGGAAGGCAGTTGGAAAGATGGGTGTAAACCACCTTCCTGACGTGTCCATGGAAACTAGCTAGCAGAAAGGAAAAAATGGAGCCTGGGACTCTTATTTTTCTAGCTCACACTTTTCCTACTTCTCAGGATTACTAGGAGAAGTGGTGCTGGAAAGGGGTTCTCGGTACACGCTTGGTATGGAAATACAGAGCTTTGTCATGAATGGTCCTGGAATCATTGTTTTCTCCATGTCTGAATGACCGGGGCGGGGGGAAGGTATAAAACCAGGCCTGCCCTCCTGATGGAATTAATATGGGAAGATTCTACATGAGGAAATCCTCATGGAGTTTTCCTGCTTTACAGCCTCCTTCTGCAGGTTATTCTACAAGAGAGGGTGAATTGAGCCCATGTAATTACACATCAAGAAAAGCAGGAATGGCTATTTCCTGCCAGCGATCATTGAGATAAAACTTTGACTGACTTCCTCCAAACATTGCTGCTCAGCACGATCAACTCATTGCTAGTATAACTACTGTGGAAGTGCCATCCCTAATTTTACATGTATTTTTAGTGCAAAGAACATGCATGTTTTGTAGATTGCGAGCTCATACAGGAGGTAATAAGCATATGGAAGAAGTTTTACTTAGATTACGACTTATCCCAAATGTTTATTGAGGTACAACAGGATTAGACTCTGATGAGGAGATGGCACTGTTGTGTTTTTTTACCACCTGATATTTTCATGAGATGCAGCAACAATAAAAGCTAGGTTTGACCTACCTAACAATCGTTACCAGCTACCTTGCGGCTTTTGGCATCACAGCGCTCAGGTCAAGGTCAGTTTGCCCAGTAGCATTAGCTTATTTGACAAGAAGCTGCTTGTCTCTGCTTGCAACGTGAAACAGATGTGCCATGACTATAGTCAGCAGTAGAAAGAAGTGTAAAACCAAAATGAAGGATTAGAAGAGAAAAGCAAATAAAGATGTCAGAACAAGTGTTTTTACCCTGTCATTTTAGAGATTTCCCTTTTAGAAATCCTATAAACAATAGTTTCCAGTCTGTTGTTGGCATTCCTTGCAATTGTTGCCACATTAGCAGTTATCAGATACTATATTTAATTGTCTTGTAAGTATAGTATGTCATAATAAAGACAAGACTGTTTCTTAAATAGTCTTCTCAGCTAAAGGTAATAACTTCCTTGTTCATCTATATAAATTTTAAGTTCCCTAAGCTGTTACCTTTGCTGCACACACAATATAAAATGTGATGAGTTTTATTATATTATAGATACTTAAAAGGCAGTTCTGACTGAAGTGGCAGTTGCTTATGTAAACTAACTACATTAGATGATAGAATTTTAAAAATTATTCCATAAAAGATACCAACTATGGTAACCATTACCATAGCAATGCATTGTGCATGCTTCCTAAGACAAGATCCTGCCTCAAAATATCCAGAACACAGTTATCTATTCTCCCTGAATTCTGTTTGCAAAAAGAACAGAGAAAGGAAAAAGGTGTCTTTTGGGCTTGAAATCATTTTTTTGATCTTTGGATTTCCCTAATTTCTGGCTTCTACAGTTAATTAGTGCAGCCTAAGACTACTCTAATTTATTTTTGGCTATTCTTGGCTAAGAATGCCTGAAAGTTTATTCTTTCAGTCAGAAGAGTCAGAGCGCAGTGGTAATCCAGCTAAATGTCATACCGTGGGAGCTGTGACAGGGCTACTATACACATATTATGCCTTCTCTTTGCTATCCAGAGAGCTTCTTGGCACCAAGTGTGCTTCCCAGGTATACTTTGCATCGTTACAGTACCCTAATACAGGGAAATGAATTGGGCCTTGTAACCGTCTGTCCATCCCTCTGTCCATCCATCTGTTGTCCCTCTATCTATCCAACCATGCATCCATCCAATATTCCCCTCTTAAGAGGATTCTTCTCTTCTATATTCTTTTCTTCTTTCAAAAGTGAAGGGTTTTTGGTAAAGATTAATAAAATGGAAGGGTCAGTTTTGAGAAAGGGCACGTGTCAGAGGAAGTGAACTTGGTAGCATGCACACCCACTGTTACTTTTCTGATTACAGATCAGTCATTTGGAATCTGGGTACATTTCTGCCACAACTTAGTTATTTTACATTCAAACCAGTCCTTGAGTAAAAGATCGTAACAAAATGACTACACCTGAGCAAAAACTTCTCACAGAAGCACTCTGTCTCAAGAATTGTCTGTATTTAGAAATCTGATTACCTCCCCGTAAACTTCCATACTGTTTGCTACAGCTCCACCCTAACAGCAATGAATCATAAAACTAACTGCCATAAAAATATTTCACCTAAGAGTGCTGTTGGCATATGCTCTGCTTGCACAATGAGAAAAAAACTTACTAAACTACATGTAATAACGTCATTAGATCTTTCTGTCATAGCAATACTTCCATAAACACATATTTAGATTGCAAACACGTGTAGGTGGGAACACATGTTTATCCAGCGTGACATGGGACATCCAGGCATTACAGTCATTCAGATAACACTAATAACAAAATACTGATACTCAGTTTATGCAAAATAAATTTATTATTGCTGCTTTTTGTATTCACAGTCTGTATTGCTACACTGTTTTGGAGACTCTTGTATTGGATATTGCATGAATAGTCAAGTGAATCTCTGCTAATTTGTGAAGAGTTCTAGCAGTGAAAATGTATGTAGGTATTACTATGCAAGTTGATGATTTCTCAAGAGGTAGACAGAGCTAGATACACAACCAGTTAAAGCAACATTTCAGTCAATCGAATATCTTTTTCTTTATGTCTTTTACAAAACTGAGCTATAAATAAGAAACTGCACTATCCACAAATGTAGGAATAGAGTAAGGCATTAAAATTAGAGTGTGTTTTAGACAAATATATTGACCCTAATGTCCATTCTTTCTACACTTTTAAATCCAAGTGGAATGTTAAACATACCAAGAGATATTACAATACATGCACTGCAACATTTGGGATGTTTTACAGAGTCAGAAGAAAACTGACAAAAGTAGACACAGGATTATGAACTGAGTTTAAAAGGGATCAAGTAATTTGTAACCTTCAGCTCTCAAGAGTCATTTAATAGTTGTTAGAAAGTTATACATTAGTCTACACTGGCAATGCAACCTCTGTACAGAAATGGCCCAAATAATTTTCAGAAATAGATCCTAGAGAGTATCATCTTCTACTTACAAATTTTTATTTACGTTGCATATATCAGAGTGATATAAAAGATGTTGAAAGTTTAGGTTCAAGGCAGTTTGTTTTTTACAATAAAGTCTGTCCCAGAGCTTAGGTTTTAATTGTAAATATGGATGAAGATTTTAACCTCATGTCTAAGGCATGCCTATGTTTAGTATTGTAATCTTTTTTTAAACTGCATTATATATTATATTACATATCAGATTGTAAAATTCCCACCTAAATTGTGTCTTATTTTGCATCTGGGGACAATTCTGCACACTTTGGATCTTAGTATGAGCAACAGTTAATGTAGATGGAAGTGGAGGAGATTAGTTAGACATTTCAGAATAGTCTTTTTTTCTCTTCCCTATGACAACTTCCTAACAATGATACAGTCCAAGGTGTCAACTAAGCTGTTAGCATGAAATATTATGGCAAAGGTTTAAAAGAATGAAAATTTGCTAAGGCTGTTATACTGCAAGATTTTTAGGGAAAACCCTTACTGGTTGCCACATGGCAAATAAAATATGCTATCACCGTATTATCACTGTATTTTTATGAACAGGATTAGACAGGAATCTTCCAGGCTAAGGTTTAATCCTTTACACCCATATCTATATCAGTAATCCCTATTTAAATGCATTGCTTATTGACATGAGTAAGGCTTGGGGAAACAGTCCCAGGATAATGACATTCAATTTTTGGTGTTTTATTAAAGAGCTTAGCAACAAAAGCACTGCTTGTACTTTAAATGTTTTATACTTTATTGGAGTAGTAGCAATGATGATCTTATTCACTGGTTTGTCTGCACATTTATGGCTACATTTATAACTGAGATGAATGGAACTACCTGCAACTTAATTTGGCCTATTATCTTTATTTCTAAATTTAGAATTACCATATGGGGGGAAAAAACACTTGCCAGTAATGTGGGGAGCTCAGTGAGGACTGATGATTAGTGGTCAGTGGCAGTCAAAAGAGCAAATAAAACATCAGGGGGCAGAAAAAATGTACTGGAAAATAGCATTGAAAATATTATTTCAGATCAGTAGAAAACTCTCTGTTCACCATTCATTTTACTCTATCTCAGAAGTATATACAAGAAATATAAAATAAATGCAAATAAAATTAATATTATCAGGCAATATATATTATTACTGTAATAAGCATAGAATTTTTTCTATCTGAAGAGACACTGAAAAACAGGATTGTTTGATTTGGACTGGAGAGTAGGAAAAGGCAAAAGGTAAGTAACAGAAGACATGAACTGAACTTTTGGAGTAGCCATATCAGGAGTCCCTTTTTACCTTCTTTTCTGAGATGAGAAAAAAATGGAGTTTGAAAGCACAGAGCAATTAACTGTATTTTTAATTTTGTTATCAAAAACTAAGTATTCTGTTGAATTTTTTGCCACCAGACATGATCAAATTCAAGAATTCAATAGGATTCAGAACTATATTTTACTTTTGTATGGATAATGTACACATCTATAATCACATTAACAGCAACTTTAATTGCCCTCCCATATTGTAAAGCCATGCCTGTCAGAAGAGTTTTAGGAAGAAACATCTCCTGGGGAGAATTTAGTACAGATATTTATGGCACCACCCTAACAAAAATCCAAAGATAAGGCAGCTGTAGTAACTCAATGCACCCTCTCTAGAGTCTTTAGGGCTCGTGCAGGAACACAAAATCTATGCTGCTTCATGCCACTTGCATGGCTTTACCAGAAGTCTATGAGCAAAAATACTGTAGATAAAGATGGCATACAAATGATCATAGCCTCCATCATCTTTGCCAAAATATCCCTTCAGAATCACCGAAGGAATTTCAGAATGCAATGACTTCTCACATAATGGTGCTGGCTTCTATTAAGGTTCAGATTCTACCGTGCCAACCAGTCCCTGGCTTTAATAAGGTACAATCCATCAGCTGCTCCAGGAACAGTTTGGCCCCCTATGTGCACTGGTTACTATCTCTTCTTTTCTTCTCAGGGCTACCTTCTCTCTCAACTCCAAATACAAGGAGTAAAGAAAAAATACAGACAGGAAGTTTTAGTATGTTTCTTCATTTTATAATGTCTCTGGAAACCATTGATGTGATTTTGCATGGGAAATAAAAAGGAAAAGTGAAAAACTTTGATCTTTTTATCACCTTATGTTTAAAAATAATAAAGTTTAGATTATTTATTTAATGTTCAAAATTAAGCAGTTTTTGTCCTAAGATTACCGAATAATAGGGCTTTTATGATTTAAATACCACAGAATATCTTAAATATGTTTTCTGATAGATCTGGGGCAGCAAATCCCTTCTGGACATTTATCTCTGAAATTACATTGAGAGGAATAAACAGCTGTCGGGAATATAAATGCTAACTCATCAGAATGCTGACTCAGTGCTGTGGAAATCACAATATGTTCATACACTGCAGAGGTAACATGTCATACACCAACTAGTCATTTTTTCTGTTGGACAACCATAAACCAGTTGAACTAAAATGCTGGAACAAAAGTAGGGAATAGAAATCAAATTATAAGTGAGGAAGATTTTAAGGTCCTTGTAAAAGACCTGCCATATGACTGAAAAAACGGTAACCATTAAAGTCAGGATTTGTTAATCCATCAGCTTAGTGCTAACACAACTACTCTTTAACAAGGATTATCTCTTGAATCATCATGCGAGTAAAGGTCTACTTCTGTTTTCCTTGCAATTAATAGAATTAATTCTTTAATTCTGTAGAAGCAGGATTTAGCAATGAAAGAGTTGGACAACCATTCTGCAATGCCATATTTATGCAAAGGGTCTCATTAGAAACAATGGGGCAATTTCTTTATTAAATATGAGTCGAATGCTAGTGACTTTTTGTACTAAGATTTTTTAAGGGCAGAAATTTGTTGCAGAAGAAGATTATTTTACTTTGCTAAAGTATCTGATACTCTGCCAAGAGATGTGAGAAGGTTTTTTTTTTCCAAATAAGTTTTGTTCTGGTAATAAATTATTTCAGGAAAGTAATTGCTATCTAGGCATTATTTCAGGGCTTTTTATCTAGACAAGATTTATCTTTGATACTTTGGGTCAACTATTTTGACTTCAGTTGAAGCTGTCTGCACTCAGTGGAGAGATTTTGGCTCGGTCTGGAGTTTTGTCCAGACAAAGAAGGACGTGGACTAACAGCTCACAATATGTTTTCTGGTGGAACAAATTACATTACATTTAATGGATTTCTCTCCTATCATTCCCAAATTGCATATGCATGTGTGTGTATGTATACAGATTCCTAAAACTATTTCTACAGCTGCTGAATTTTCCTTACATATTTCTTTACTGATCTGCATCTAATTCTTTGTGCCAGACGGATCCATTACGAAATTCTACCTATATCTTACAAAGGGACAAGTGCCTAGTCCTCTGGATATACACTCTGCCATAGGTCCTGCAGCAATGTTGCAAATAAAGAATTTGCCTTTCAAAAGTATGACCTTGAGCATTACTCAGCAGTGATTGCTGTCAAAGGGAAAAAGCTAAAGAGAGCAAGAAAATTTCTTTTAAAACATGATATTAAAACTAAAGAGTCTTTCCACTGAAAAACAACCTCTTCCAAAAAAGAATTTAAAAGCAGAAAATCTTAAGCACTTCATAAAACGAAATCTTTCTAAAGGTAAAAGATGATAGAATACAGGTTTATTGCTTAAAGAAGCAAAAGTATTCATAAAGACATACTAAAGCATAGACTTCCATTTTTAATTTTGTATCCCCAAGCTTAATTCCTTTCTTCATTTCAGCTCTTCAAGCACTCAAGATTTCTCAAGCTAGAATATTTCCTAGCGGCAAAATTTCTCTTCTGGGCTCCCTGATCCTGTGGCATCTTTGTCACGACTAAGTTATCATACAGTTTCACAAGGGAGCCCTAGGTTCTGCAAAAGCCAATCTAGAGGCATTGTTTTATTGCCCTAGGTAAAATAGTCTTGTTTCATAAACTGAGTGAAGTTTGCCCTGCACTGTCATATTAGGCTTTCTGGTTCCAAACCATCCAGCTGTTACTAATTTGTTATGTAGTTAGTATCTCTTTGTGCCGCATGATCTATGAGCAGCCAACCTTTCTGCCTATTTTTATACATCAACGTACTTAATAACCTATAACATTATAAATAATTATGCAGGTATTACAGAACAAGACTGAAACTTGGACCTGTTTAAGGTCTACCATAGCTTATTGCTTTCAGTTTCAGAAATTACTTAGTCCAGCAAATTGATATGTTTAGTCCTTGGACAGATTTTCTACATATTTGATAAAAATCCATCAGGCAATTTTTAGTTACTTTAAAATAACTACCATAATTTAAAGTTTTGACTCTCACCCAGTATTTTTTGTTTCTCCATTTCAAAAAATAGTTGTATCTCCCTCCATACTATTTTTTCATTTTTCTTGCAATAACCTTACATGAGAAGTATCAAAGCAACTTTTTCTTATTATACTCCTAGATACAGTATCACTGATCTTGCCTCCTAAACTTCCCAGCCTATAAAAGACTTGGCGGCTTGTAAAGATGGTTATCTTGCCCAGGCAGTCACATCTGGCACCGAGATCAGCATAAATACAGAAAAACTGAAGCAATTTAACCTCTTGCTTAATTCCAACTTCTGTTGAACAGCCTTTCTTCACCTGTTCTGCCTTCAAATTAGCTCAGGATTTCTCATGTCGTGGGAGTTCTCATCCTCCTCGTTAGAGACATGTTGTCCAGTGGCAGACCCAGGAAGAGATTTTCACCCTTAGCTACATACATTCTTCCTGCAGAATTCAGAGGAAATTATGGTTTTATTCGGTTTTGCTTGTTCCTCTTGTACTAGCAATTTCATTTTCATTGATGCTGGAACTATATATGTCTTTGTGGATTATTTCTGTAAGGAAATTTTTACCTTGAGTAGTCCTGCCAAATAAACTTAATTTATCCAGACTTGCCCCCTGGCTTCTGATTCTGTGGTTTAGCTTTCTTGTTTGCATTAACAATAAGCCTTGGATTTGCTACTGATCTCAGCGAGACTTTGAAAGGCTCCTCTTCTTAGGGTTCTTATTGGATTATGCAGTTCTCTTCCATCTTTTCTCTTCTTCTTGACTTTCTCCTGCTCATTTAATTCACCTCTTGAAGTCATGAAACTATTGAAGTGTAGGCACAGAATACCTGATTTTTTAATTCAGGAGCATAATTTTTCCAGGTTTCCTAAGCGTTCTGTTGTGAAATTTCTGTCCTGATATTCATATTCTCCACGTTAAGCTTATTCCCTATCCCTTTGGCAATCTAATCCCTTCTAGGAACATATATCTTGAGGAATTTTACCCTGCACAAAAGTAAAGACACTGCCTAGTCTCAGCTTTGGGCACTTCTGTTTGGGACTCTGGAGTATGCAATAATGAAGCCTGATTAAGTATGGTTGGAACTATGCGATATTTCTGTGTAACAAAACCAAAGATTGAGCATCTTCATTGCTTCAGATCAGCTCCTCAGACAAATCTAGCACCTTAGATTTTTCCTTCTTTTAAAGAGACTTGTCTTTAAAACCAGTCAGTCCTTTAAAGAGACGTGTTGAATCCTCAGCTAAAGTCTAACCCCAAATTCTTTGTGAGAGCTCTCTTTATATTCAACAAACAAAACTCCATTTTAAATCAATGTAAACTTTTTGAGTAATAGGAATTTTAAGAGTGCCAGTGCCGCAGGGTAATAAAAACCTGGCACAGAGACATTGCTGTCACGGAGAAATGTTAGGTTGTTGCATTAACTAATAACAATAGATCAATTAATCAGTTTGCTTGCATTTCTTTGCTGCCAGCCTGCAAGACAGTGATTAAGTTCGCTATTGCTGGTCAGGTTGAGGGTTTTATTTTTGTCTTATTTTCTTATGCATCTATTTTCCTCTTGCCAATACAGTCCCCATTCTATTCTTAGGTCTCCAGAGACATCTCTGTGTAAGTGTAACACTTGTGATAAAGAACAGTCTCAGAAGAGTCACAGTCTCCTTTGGGAGGCATTTGCTCATTCTTTTTATATGGATCACTTAAAATCTTCAAAGACCAGCTGTACCTGGGTATTAACACTCTTTCAGGAACATATGTTCCCCTTCTGCATAAAACCCATGTAAGGGGGATGCTTATATAAAAATCTTGCTGCAAATTATTGCCGCATGCTCCTTCTGTAAGGGATAAGGAACAAGCAGAAGCACATGATTTTAATCAACCCACAGAAAACGTAAGAAATCCTATAGGATATTTAAACAAACGGGTAGATCTTTCCCTTTCCTTCCTCCAACCCTCCTCCGAAGTAATGGCAAATACTGCCTGTAACTAACCCCAGACTATTCAGCTAAGTAGAAATATAGGCAGCTTTTTTAGAACTAGGCACAGTTGGTTTTTACTTGATGTGTTCCTCAGTTACAGAATGTATATGTTATACATTATGCTATCTGTTGCTACACAGAGCATACACAGAGCATGATGGTTACCTGATCTAGGAAAATTAAACTGTGCAGACATCTATCCCACTCTGCAACATTTTGAAACACATTCCATGTATGACTTTTGGCCATCTGCTTCCCCTGCTCTACACAAGCAAATGAGCTGTCATTATTAGGAGTAGATGTAGAAAAATAAAGACAATATGCAGTAGGAAAGCAAAAGAGGATGAGTGATTTCCTGGCTTTATCCATTCCTTTAATGTTGTTTTCCTATTCTTTATGTGTATTTTCTTATAACTTTATCAATAGTTACCAATGAAACAGATGAAAAGATGTGTATTCTTTGTACAAATAAAAGTAGAAAAAAGAAAAATATAAACTATCTGCAAACCTTGTTCATACAAATAGAGCTTAACTATGTGAGCAGTTTCCATTGATTTCAATATATTTGTTATTCATATGATTATGGAAAATGGGCATGTGCAAGCCAGGAGATGGAACTGTTCCTCTTTTCTCTGCGTTGACGCAGGTGCATAAAATAATTATAGGTTCTACAGTAACTAGCAGTCTCAGGAAAACACAATTAAATTACAGAATGAAGGAATAATATCTGGGGAGGAGGGAGGTGCCTCTTCCAGTGGCTGGCAATGCAGTCAAACGGACAATACAATTTGTGAGTAACTTCAGGGCTGCTCCTTAAACAAATGGGAGACAGCATTAACAGCCTGTGTATGTAATAAAAGATCAATTTTTGTTGCTCTTAGAACACTTCCAACTGACTGTAAAGAAGAATTTAGCATCTTTTTTTTTGGAGGGAGAAGCATCGAAATGGAGGCACATCAAAAGCTAGCAACAAAGTTTCTGAAAATGTCTCAAGACATTTCAGCGTTGGGTCTGCATAAGAAGCTTTGTGGAAATCCTCAGGGCTTTTATGTGGGTCTTTTCCTTGCTAACCTCCTTCTGTTCAAAGTTAGCTAGAGAATATGTAAAGAACAAGAAAGTGTGTTCATGGTCTCTTGATAGAAAAAAACAGCAGAAAATACCACCTTCTCTTTTCATTTAGCAAAGGCCAACAGAGTTCAAAGGGCAAATAGCTGATTGCTAGAATAAAGAGTGCTAATAAGATTCAGAGAAACACAGACTGAGACTAAAGGTGATAAGTGTATGTATGATTAGAAGGAAAAAGGAATGGAAATATTTTAAAATACAATCTACTAGAGAAGAAATGTTTGTCCTTGGTGCATGTTAGGTGTGTGAACAGATTAATTTAATTTGTACTGTAGTATAACAACGTATTTGTAAAGAGAAGAGCAATGCCTGTCAAACTTAAGTTCTTTTCGTACTGTAAAAGGCCAATGACAAAGAAAATGCAAATCAAACTTTTAAGATTTCATGAAGGCTCGGATAACTCTTATAGCCAACTCCCCCCAGAAATTCATCAGCCACAGGATTGGTGTTATTCACCATTATAGTCCTTCAGTGAGGCTGATATAAATTTGAGGATGACAGAAAAGGGAATGTGTTTCTATGCATTGTATTTAATTTAATTATATTCACTCAAATTCTTAGCTATGACCTTGAATCTGGTTATATTTGTAATATAATTCATCAGAGAGAATCTGAGCTTCTGGAGCATCAGATTTATCATGAGATTTCAAATGTCTGTACCAAGTAGGAGGAAGAGTAACTAAGACATGACATTGGTAATATCCTGATTTTTAAGCCATCACAAGAATAAAAAATTCTTAGAGCCAAAATAGCACCAGGATGTTTATGTATAACTTTTTTCCTTGCTGATGGACAGCTCTATCCTGCTGCTATCCTGGATGATTTTTATTAGTTGCTTTCCACCCATTGGGAATTGCTGGGATCAAAGTTATGTAAGTCAAAGGAAAGCTTCCTTCTGCTACAGTATCAGTACATTGTCAAAACCTACTGAAGTCGATGGGAACTGAAGGTATTTAATACATCACGTGATCAGATAACAGGTGCAGCACACAGCTAAGGCAGAAATGCTTTCAGAGGTTGCAGTAGTAAGATACTGTTTAAAAATAACAGACTGCTCAAGCATGAGAAGTGAAATTCTTGTGTTCACATGAAAATACAGGAAGGCAAGAGCAGAGACTATTTCCATTCTGCTCACTGTGTAGACACCACGCACATACATAAATGTCCAAGACAGATGGTACGTATGCTCCTTGCATAATACCAATAGCCAGAAACTTGTCTACTGAAGGGAGTGAACCCAATGCAGTGTGACCCACCCTAATCTTTGGCTTCAAGTGTATATAGTTCACAGAAAGCCTTCTCTGCAAACTGTTGCAGGCCTTGTGATTTATTGCTGCTGTCACAGTGATATGCACAGATCACTGGGCCAAATGAGTTTTGCAGACTACTTGCAAGTGTTGGTGTTTCTTTTTTGTTCCAACATACACAATATCTTCTGTCTTCTACAGAGATCCATGCATTTTCTTTTAGTGTCAAGGGCTACTCTGGTACGCTTTCAAACTGGCAATGCTTGCAGAAGGGAATCTCCAGCCACTGCCAGATCACTCACAAACCAACTTTGGGCCCAGAGAGTTTGGCAGTAGCGGGAAGATCACCACTTTTGCGTACATGAGCAGGTATGAAGCTTGATTTCATTATTTCCATTTCAATATTCATTGTTATTTATTATTTTCTGATGTTTGATCACTGCATAATTAATTATATTTGGTTCCCATTAAGGTCCAGGCAAAGTTTTGGAGGTGGAATATCATACTGGACTTCTGCATGAAGTCAGTAGAGTTCCCCTAACAGAAATGCACTGAGCTTTTGTAGTGTTGGTATCTCTCATTTGGGAGTGAGAGTAATGAATATGTGCTAGAGCAGCTTGGACAGTTGGCCTGAAGATAAGTGCAGTGCGATTGAGAGTACCTTCGTTCTTTATCCATTAAACAATGGTCTTCTTTTGTGTTCTGGTTTTCAAATCTCAGTAGTCAGGCAGATGGTTCCGAGGTAGAGTTTGCACTACTGCAATAAAATAAACAGATTTGTAGAGATGTGTAGCATGCCAGGACAGATCTCTATTTATGGATCTGTTAGTTATTCTCCAAAATTTGTCCTTTGTACATTATAGAAGAATCTTCACAAAATCAGAAAGTAGGGCTCTTTAACTAAAAGTAAAATAATAAAACTTAGAGCTTTATTTTCTTAATTTTGTTGTATCCCCTCTTGCTGCTCCAAAGACTGTGGAGACAGTGAAAAGCTCGAATAAAGACGGTGTGGAGTAAGAACCAGCCTTGGTTTCATATCTGCTTGGGTCTCTTTACATGCAGATGGTAGGTAAATTGCTTGGTTGGCAAGACAGCAAATGAGCTCTGAAAGCTGCTACCTTATAATGAGAAAAAGGGTTGTAGATTGTACTGAGAGGAGTAATTACACACTCTAACTGCTATGCAGTGTATGCTGGCATTGCAGCAGTGAAGATCACAGCACGATGCATCTCAGGATAGATACCACCCAGGTCAGCTCCTGTAAAATGCTCGTTAGGAACAGTGCTTCCAACACTCATCAAAATGCAGAAACTAAATTGAGCTGCCAGACCCTCACATGGTATAAATTGATGACTTTTGTGAGGCCTTGTCATTTTACATCAGCTGAGCACCTGACCCTAACAGGGTCTTGATAGTAGCTTTTTCTTTGGCTGCTCCATGCATAAACACTAAATAATAAAAAGAGGCAAACAAAGGGCAAGGACAGAGAGTGTAATAAAATATTGCTTCATTTAATATCTCTTACTGATTCATTTTTGAAAAATATTAGAAATTGAAAAAAATTTGAGATTAGAGATCACTAATATGATGACCAATTTTAAATTAAAGGAATAAAATCTTGTAATGCCAGTGCTGTATATATTTCTGTTATTTGTAATGTCTAGAAACAATCAGAGAAGCTGAACTGATCAGAACAATGTCAAACAAGCTGCAATAACAGCAAAAGGTGACTTAAGTCTGTTCAGCTTACCAGACAAAATCTTAGTAGTGCATTATTTACTTTACCTTATTTTTGCTTAAAAAGAATCAACAAGACTTTACTCTGTGTGAAGGCAGAAATAGTAGGTTGCTTAATTCTCTCCCTTTTCCCTTTTTCTACTAATGTGTTTTTTGCAGGATGTAAGGGCTTATGCAATTGGATAGTGCAACATCAGGAATGCCATAAAGGCAGTTTTATTTTTATACTGGAGCAATTAAAAAAAATTGGTCTACTCACAGCAAATTTGGAGCCAGATCATCTATGCCAGAAGTTGCAATAACTGCAGTGTATAAGAGAAGCTAGAATTGATTGTGCCTTCTCTGAAGCAGAGGACAGCAAATTGCTTATTTGTTATAAAAATCTGTTTTGTAGCAAGATTGTTGATTTGCACATGAATTTTTATAATTTTAAAATAACTTAGTGGAAGCACCAGTTAGTAAAAAATAGAGGATTTTAAATCTCTTATGCAATTAACAAAGTAAAAAATACATATTTGATGTTCAAAACCACATGTATTTGTAAGGAACAGATCTGCTCTTTATTTTGTATTAGATGGTTTTCAAGGAAACTTAAGAGAAAAAGTGTTTTAATCTCCATATTCTTGAAAGAATGTAATACAGTTGTTGATTATTTCAATGACATATTTAAAAATTTTATCACATTGTTCTATTGAAAAAATATTTTATCTTCATTTGGACCAATATTTTCAAATTTGAACAATAATTTGGGATACCCAGTCAGAGATATAATATATTGTCTGAAGGCAGGCTCTCAAAAATGGAAATATTTTTAAACTTTGGCCCAAGAATTTCTTTAAACTGATTTTTATAGCTTTTAAAATAAATATATATTTATTTCACTGAAATATTACTAATGCTACCTCTGCATTAAATTTTTTTTAATTAAAATTTTAATGATTAAAAGACCAGATCTTGCAAACTTTTAACAGCATTAATAACCTTTGCTCTTGAAAACTTTCATGTTGGCTTTTCAAAAATTTTGTAGGTGCAAACTGTAACCCACTACTGTATTTTTTACCCAACATCTCCAATAGGATAGAAGAGCATGTCACTAGGCTATGGCATAAGCTAATTACCAATGAAAGAAAAAAAAGATATCTTAGGAATCAATCCATCAACCTGTTACACTCAAGTTGATTCTTTTACAAGGTGTAAGCCCAGATATTCACAAAATAAGTTTCTTACAGCATCAAAGCTTTCGTTATTAGGTGTAGCTTTAATTTTTGGCTAGCTTTCCAGTTCTGAATTCCCACTGCTAGGCTTACTGTGTGTATCTTAAGTCTTATGATGTATCAGGATGTTATAGCAGATAGGTATATAGTAACAGAATAATCACTTGGGAATTAGATCTGCAGTCTACACCAAAACTTCATGCAGGTTTCCCTACACTGGAATTAGAGGAATATTTGATATATATTAATACTGTTAAGGGGTACTTACAGGTTTAAAACCATAAATTAAAAAGCTGCTTCCTTCATACATGTTGTAGAAGTCTTGTTTATCACTATTGTATCATTTATACTCTTTGTTTTCATTTTGCCTTTTATTCAGACAGGACAATGAAATGAGTAGCTTGTAGTGCTTTACTTTTTAGCTGTTTATATTCAGTTCCCACTTCCCTCTGTCCCAGACAAAAGTAATACTTGACTATAAATAACCCTTCTGGGGTGTAACTGTTTGAATAAATTTTGTCAAAAAATTTTCTGCTTAAGATTAGGCTTAGTATGATTTAAAAAATCTAAATAATTAGAATGGACAAGATCCCTCTAACGAGCTCCACTAACATTTTTGTGTTTTTCTCATAGTAGGTAACTGTATACTGGCCTCTAATTATAGTAAATCCTATTACATGAATTTTCATTGTACTGGTAATCTGATTAAAAGAGTACAGTGTAACA
Organism: Apteryx rowi; assembly: GCF_003343035.1. Taxonomy (NCBI): domain Eukaryota; kingdom Metazoa; phylum Chordata; class Aves; order Apterygiformes; family Apterygidae; genus Apteryx; species Apteryx rowi. The sequence goes on from NW_020450961.1 coordinate 66,356, forward strand.
GTCACAAACATTGTAATAAGAGCTGCTTCTTTCCCAAAAGTGAAAATGGTTTTCATATTTGTAGCATGTGTGCAAATAAACAACTAGACATATGAAACAGCCTTCAGCTAGGATTCTGAACAATTTCAATATATTTGTGTAACATCTAGCTAGCCTTCAGGCTTTAGTCTCATGGATGTGGAAATACTTCCATCAGGATTTAATCAAAGATATTAATGAAGTTAAATAAGGGTCTGAATTCCTATTACTTTGTAAAATGAAGCATGTGTATAATTTGTGGCAGCAGAAGGACCTTACATTTTAGTAATACTCTCTCATTTTGATCTATTTATCTTGATGTGTATGGCTACCATGTGCAAAAGGCACTATGCAAAGTAAAAAAAGTAAGGGAAATGTAGAGAAATATTATTTCTAGACAATTGTGTACAGTCTTATGTATTGATCCTCATTCCCAATTTTTTCATAGTAGTTCTACAACATCTACCACAACAATTCAGAAATATATATATATTTTTTTCTCAGCCTCCAATACTCTACATTTTTATTTTTCAGAATTCCACACCCTCAGTTCATGGAACCATTATTAACCCTTCCTTTTCACAATTTTATTTTCTCTTTCAAATATTGTGTGCTCAGAGGCTTCCCCATCAGGCATACCACCTAAAAATGAAAGCTATTAGTGATCCTGCATCCCGGAATGATAGCAAAGTCAGGTCACACCTTGCCTCAGAGTGAGGTATTCTCGCAGTTCTAACAATATACAGTTAGCAAGACTAATTAATTAGATCTTTGTGTACTGAAGCTGTGATATGTTGCAGATGATAATCTGTTTCTTAAGATCTTTTATGGGAAGTGATGTTACTTGTGCTTCTTTTTCTGTCGCATCTCACACTGAAATTGTATGCTTGGTGATTTCTTCCCTCCAGTAGTTTTCTACATGAATAAGCTGTATCAGAGAGCACTAATGGTATTCATGCATATGCTTATTTTTTTTCTACATTCAGCTTATTTTATCCTGTGAGAGGGTCATATTTGTCAGGCATAATATGATATTTGGATAATTTTGACTTAAGGTGTTTTTCTCTTTTTAAAGTAAAATTACAGTATTTTTACAGTACAGTATTTTTTAAGTAAGACTTGCAAGTTTGCAAGAAATGGGTAACTGTAGAAGTACTGGATAGGTTGTGGCAACAAAGGTCTCCTTTGTCCTATCCTGAAGTCTTGGCCTTAATAATATTCTTTTTTTTGCAGTAACCTAAAATTTGACAGAACTAGTATAAAGAAGCTCCACATCAGACATGCTAGAACAGCACTAAAACTATTTGTACAGGAAGCCATTACTACCATAGCCCTGACGGTAGTGAAATGGGTATGCTTGTTTGCAAGTTTCTTGTAAAGATTTCAATTAATAAATCTAACAAACCCTTTCTTCTTGACAATCCACAGACAAGTGAAAGTAGTCTATTTGGTGAAGATATTCTTCTTTTGAGAAAATACAGTGAACATTCTTTCCTTCCAAAGCAAGTTTATTTACAATTTGTGTAAAACCTCTATTTACTTTGTCAGTTTGAATGACTAGAATAAATTGCTTCAGAAAATATAAGTTAATTCTAAACGACTGAGTGAGTTTATTACCATACCCACTTAGACCCATAGGTTTCTATCACCCAGTCAAGCCAGCCTACTACAAAGATACTTCAGAGAAATGTGAAAACTTCCCCTGTTGTAGATGATCAGTTGTGCAGTAATGTGTGATAGTTTGAGTGTTTTTTTGTTTGCTTGTTTTTATGATGGTACTATATGTATCTTTATACATCTTCATCTAACACGGAGTTAAGTGTAGAAGAAACATTAATATCAGAAAAAGCACCTGCATTATATACAATAAATATATTAAGTTGTGTATAGAAGAAGCCCTAGTAGAACAAAAGAAGTTGCAAAATCACATATTGTAAATACACAGATAAGAAACACAGACACACACAGACTTTTTTCTTACTTTTGAAGAGGGAGATAACCACCACTGGAGTCATCTCATCTGACATACTTTTAGATTCTGAGGAACTCTTTTGTGTTTGACAGGTAAGATCTTAGTTCCCCTTTCTTTTCTGGAAAGAAAATGGGAGATGCGTGAAGCTTATACAAGACATTGAAATGACAAGAAAGTCTGTTTCAGTAGCTTTCCTGCCTGAAGGATCTACTGTGTTCTTGGTTAACACAATCTTTATTAATATTATGATCATAATTGAGCAACTGAACAAATCAACAGAATAAACTATTACATAAAAAGTAGTGCAGAAAGAGAATCCTCTTGGTAAACAGGAAGATTTAGATTAAATTAGATTAGAAGGAGATCAGTTATCTAATGTCATGTTTTAATGTCAATGTTGTATTGTATTAGTCTCTGGAATGTTACAATGCCACTTTACCAAGTAAACTGTGTAATATGAAGTTCTCAAGTCATGTTAAATATCAAAATAGCAGAGAATATGCCATATGTATATCTCAATTTTTTTTAACCAATTGTTAGTGTAAAAGTCAGCTAGGGCAACAGGTATATTGCAAGAATAAGAAAAATCTTAATTCTTTAGTCAACACAGTGGCACATTATTGAGAGATATATAGAATGGACAACGTAATGTTACAAAAAGTCTCTCTACCATGCAGAGCAAAACTATATTTAAGTCTATTCTAAAATGCAAATACAAGATCCTATTTAATATGTCATAGAAAGAGCAACAAATTTATTTAATGTTTAGTTCTAATATGGTTTTGACAGCTTAAGAAATGGATGCATTCAAAAGCTTAAATTCTGTCATTAAGGCCTAACCTACCCTCAAAAGTTGCTGATATGGCATTACAGTAGTAATAAAGATGTCATTTATTCTGGTAAGAGATTTTTTTTTACCAGACAATGTAGCTTATACAGGTTAGCTGAACAAAATAAACTACAGCAGCAAAACAGAGTATTTTTGCTTGTTCACAAGCACAGCTATGCTAGCTAGAGATGTGGTTTCTTTTTACTCACATTACTGCAAAAAAATTACATTGTCTGAAAAACCGTTAAGTGTAGTCCCGACTTTAAGAAGTGCATTTCTGTAATGTCTCAAAAGAGTCTTTTGAGTCAGGCCTACATTTCACCTCCTCACATGATCTCAGTCAAAACTGAGTGACAGGTGACAGGTGGAAAGGGTGGCTCCTAGTGACAGCTGGCACTATGGAGATGTGTTATGTGCTAATGATAAAGGAAAGAAAGTCTAGGGTTTTGCAACCCCTTTTATACCAACAGGCTTACTGAAACCAACTCTTCTAAAAATAGCAGAAGTAGATAATACTGTAAAATTTTGCTTTTAAGTATCTAGAATCTCAAATATTTTCTAGTAATATTGAGACTGCAAAAATGAGAGGTGCAACTCGGGGGAAATAGCTTTAGGTCACAATTATACTCCCTTATTCTTAGCTGCTCTGCAGCTGACGGGAGTCCGCAGTTGCTCTAAGTCATAGCTAGTCACTCTCCTACTGCTGACTACTCTCCAGCTATAAACACCAAAGTATGGACCAAGACAAGGTCACCCACACTGGCATTAAACTCTACCTTCTCAGGGGTTCTCCATCTATTTGCTAGACACATCACTGAGCTAGAATAAACATACTATCATGAGTGCAGTTTGGGCCAAAGATACGTTTATTTAGGTGTAACAGTCATACTGAAGAAGCTCCTTTCGTAACTCTTAACTGTCTAGACAAAGCAGTCTGTTCTTCCAGAGCCAAGAAGCGTATAGGAAGGTCATAACAGAGGCAGGCTTCAAAAGAGACAGGGGCATCAGAGATTGTAAGCAATAGATAGACTGTAGAGTTCGTTCTAAAGTAAAGCATACAGTTAATTTACCTGAGCAAATAAAATTAAGAAATGATTATGGTTCTGCTTGTTTTTGTACTCAAAAAATCCTCCTATGAATCAACTATATTAACCTGAAGTAATGTAATAGGAATTAAATTGTTTTTAAAATGCATGCTATGCCTGAAAAAATGTAAGCAGCTTTCAGCTTTCTGACCTGTAGTGAAGGAGAGTGTATCGTGTCAGACAGAACAAGTTTGTACAGAGAACAGTAAATCAGAGTGTCTCCATTGCAGGGATATCTACCATATAAATTCTGGCAATAGCTCAGCTAATGGGTCCACTCAAGCCTCAGAGGTAACAGTGGGATGTTTGGATACTTACCCTAATCTAGAAGCTGTTGACTGACTGCTGTTAAAAATAGGCAGTTCATCTGAAAGGCAAGAAAAACAGGATCTTTTTACTCTTTCAGCTATATAAAAGATGTATGCTTAAAACAGGATGCGCTGAAAGGAGACATATAATGGAACAGCACTAAGACAGAATGGGTATGACAGAAGCAGAAATAAGAGGAATTAAAATTAGAGGATAACATTTCCTCATTAATATCTGGTTTTGTCTCTACAATATGCATCAAGGAGTATGATGATACATAAAATTGACAAAAAAACAATTAATATGTTAGTCTCAGATTAACAGAGTACGATCAATGAAAATGATAGAGTTAAATCTGAAATAACTAATTATTTTGCAAATTTAAATAGAAACAGGAATTCCAGTTCAAGTAAGAATAGGAATCAAATTACAGGCTTTTAAAGAAGGCGAGTAAAGATTTGAATATGCAGCTAGACTCCAACATAGAGTTTTTGTGCAAGTTTTTGTCTGTGCATTTCTTAAACTTCTTTGTACACAGATGCTTAAAATAAATGTGTGTTTCAACTCTGCCACTGTAAAAGTGGAAAAAGTAATGTTTTGGGCTCAGAGTCCCTTCATCAGGTAAGAAACTCCAAAAGCTTACCTGCTTCTTCCTGTTATACTAGCTTTCAAATAAACTTTGCTTCCCTTGTATCCTTAGACTGTCTTATCCTCAAAATTTCTAACGCTACAACTCTATGAAAGTCTTACCATAAGACTGTATTTTTCTTTCAATAATTTCTATATCAAATACGAGACAAGAATAATAAATGTTTTTCTAACTGCCAGGTATTACATTCAAACTGAAATGTGAAATTCAAACTAATAGTCTCATTACTATTATAGCCAACATTTCCTACCATTTCAAGGTATAGATGATTTTCTTTATAGATTTGCACAAGTGTAAATGAATATTTCAATTAGAATGTAGCTAACATTCTGCTAATGATGGCAAGAATAAAATTCAGCCCACACTCATTCTCCCATTACTTGTGTGGGCAACATGTTTTTTCATTCAGCTAATGACTTGTGGATACACAGAAGGAGAAAGCAACATGTCAGTTTTACAGTTCTTTTTAATCCCATTTTAAGGCAAAATAAGATCTCTAAAGGTTTACAAATTCATTTGATGATCTGTCTATAGAAGATACAGACTTTCCATTCAATATACCACTAGCTTTATCTAAGTACAAAAATGAATTCCTCTTCTTTAACCTTCCTAATGATTTCAAGTTGACCATCCCTCATTGTTTTTAATGCTTGATCTCTCAAAAGACAAAGAACCTGCAAACAGTATCTTGAGAGCTGCAAATGAGCAGGCTCCTGTTGGAACACTGAGTTGGCATTAGAATTTTTAAATCATCTGTGACACAGAATTTCAGGACTTTTCTATATATCTCAGGTTTCTTGGCTTAAAAAACAGAACTGTCCGAATCATTGGCCACAGTACTACAATCATTATGATATGTTTCTAGTTAGAATCTGTTGTGCTTACAAGAAATATATTGATCTTCTCTGTTTCCTGCTTAATGGACAGGTCTAGGTAGAATGTAGTCTACTACAGCCTTGAGGTATGTTACATATAAAAAAAGGAAGAAAAATAATGAAATCTAATCTTTGAGTCTTAAAGTGACAATGCTGCTCACAGAATTTTTCCTAGATGATAGTGCCAGCTTAATTCATCTGCTCTAAGTATTGCAAATCATACAATTTACATTATAGCATCTTCATGAAAAGTTGTCACTTCTGTAAGGATTTGTTCATATCTGCATTCTGCAAAATATATACATGGCTTAAACAGTACCAGAGCAGCCAAAACGCCCCAGCTGGTAACAGAAGAGCTTAAACTGCCCCTGGTCTTTGATCACCTTGGGAGGAGATAACAAAACTTTCTGAACTGAAACTTTTAACACTCAACTGCTATTTCTTACCAGAAGCATCAGAACAACTTCTACAGCATAACTTGAAAAAAGTTTTACCTGTTTTAGCAGGTTTATTATGTTATTTTAGATGTTTTGCATGCGCATTAAGCATATTTTGGAACTTTCTGTCAGAGTACAAATTCACCATGCTATCTTTAGCCAAAATATTTCCCACTACTATTGATCAATGTGTCAGCTAAGTGCTACCCTTCACTTCGGAGATGTTTGCACTGTAGCAGATCTCTTTGATCTTATTGTAGTATGTTTCAGAGCGAATTCTGAATGCACTTGTCAAAAGCCATGATCTCCTATGGCTCTTAATACAGAACTTTAGGAGGAAGGCATAAAACAGATTAATGTTGCAATGATAATTCAGTGTTGCACCTACGGTCACTACGCAGTTATATTTTTGGCTTTTTTTGTCACAGCAGCCAGAAGGTGGGCACCCACCTAGAAAACATTTAATGTGTTTAGTTTGATTTAATCACCATCTGATTTCCAAACACACTTTAGTTGTTTTTCTCATGCGAAAGAAGAGGGAATGATGTTTATGTTCTCTTGGCAGTGGACTCACTAGGCTTTTTACATGCGACTTCACACTCCCGTCACTTAGGGGATGCGCAGAGGAGGGTGCCGCGGTGGGGATCTGCTCTCCAGCCACCTCGCACACACAGAGTCTTTTCTGAAGGCGGCTTGGCTGGTGGTGCGGCTCCTGCTGCAGCGCTGCCCTGCCGGCCCGGCCTGGCTGCCTCTGCACCTCCCCTCCCGCTCATCCCATGCTCGTGCCCTTGCACCCTTGCCTTCATCCTCGCCTCACCTTCATCCTCACTTCATCTTGCCTTCAGATTGCCTCATCCTCACCTCACCCTCAGACTACCTCAACCTCACCTCAGCTCACTTTCATCCTCACCTTATCCTCACCTCATCTTGCCTTCAGATTGCCTCATTCTCACCCCACTTTCAGACTACCACACCCTTGCCTCACCTTCATCCTACCTCATCCTCACCTTCATCCTCACCTCGCTCTCACTTCACCCTCACCTCACCTCACCTTTATTCTCATCTCACTTTACCTTCATCCTCACATCACCTCGTCTTCAGACTACTTCAGTCCCACCTTCACCTTCGTCTCACCTTCACCTCGGCCTCACTCCATCTCCACGCTCACCTCAGCTTCACCCTGGCCTCGCCTCGCCTGGCGCTCGGGCTCCCCCGGGCCGCGGCCGCCTGCACAGCGGCGCGGGCGCTAAGGAGATTGGCG